>NW_023604295.1:112198790-112798790 GCF_014898055.3 Talpa occidentalis
TGGCTCTCTGTATGCACAAGCTCTGCATCCAGGATTCCACCAACATGAAAGGAAAATCTGTGCAATGTCATCAGGCCAAGACAGTTGCAATGGTTATATCTTCACTCATAATATAAAGACATATTTCTCTGCCATTATTCCCTAAATGATATAATAAACAGCTATTTATACAATAGTTACATTATATTAGGTATTAGAAGTAATGTAAAGATGATTTGAAGTTTAAGGGAGTATTAGGTAGGTTATATGCAAATGCTATGCTATTTTCCTTAAGAGACTTGAACATCTGAGAATTTTGTTATCTATGGGGGTTCTGAGATCAATCCCCTGCAGATACAGAGGGAGACTGTACTTGAAATTTTGTTAAGAGGGTAAATCATGTGTGTTCCCACTACTCACTACAAAAGAAAAGGGGAAAAAGGAAAGAAAATGGTAACTATGTAAGGTGATAGATAATTAAATTGACATTGACAATTACTTAACAGTGTGTGTGTGTGTGTATATATATATATGTATGTATGATATATATATATCTCAAAATATCAAGTCTTATATTTCAAATTTTATGACAACCCTGTGTCAAGAAAATTTTATTCGTGACATATTTTCCATAGCATGTGCTCACTTCATGGTTCACAATATTTCAAAATTTTCATTATTTTACATCTGTTATTATAATCTGTGCTCTGTGATCATTGATGTAACTATTATAATTGTCTGAGGCGCCAGAAACCATATAAGATGTCCATATAAGATGACAAACTTAATAAATGTTCTTTGTGTTGTGACTGCTCCACTGAGCTGCCATACCTCATGTCTATTCCTCTCCTCTACCCTCCTCTTCACATGTCTCCTTATTCCCAAAATCACAACAATATTGGAATTAGGTCAATTGACATCCTATAATGCTCTCTAGGTGTTCAAGTGAAAGTGAGAGCCATACATCTCTCACTTAAATCTACAAATGATTAAATTTAATAAGGCATAGCAAAAGACAAACTAGGTTGAAAGCCAGGCTTTTTGCACCAGCTAGCCAAATTGTGAATGCAAATGAAAAGTTCTTGAAGGAAATGTAAAATGGACTCCAGTAAACATATGGATAAGTAAACAAAACAGCCTTATTGATGACATGGAGAAAGTTTGAGTGGATTGAATAGAACATCAAACCAGCCACAATACTCTGTTAAGCCAAAGCCTAATCCAGACCTTAGCCCTAACTTTCTTTAAGTCAATGAAGGCTAACATTGGTGAGGAAGCTGCAGAAGAAAAGTTTGAAACCAGCTGAGGTTAATTTATAAGGTTTAAGGGAGAAGACACCTCCATAACCTAACAGTACAGAGTGAAAATCAGGTTCTAATGTAAAAATTGTAACAAGTTATCCAGAAGATCTAGTTAAGATGAAGATGGCTATACTAAACAGCAAATTTTTTAAATAGAAAAAACAGCTTTCTCTTGAAAGAAGATACCATCTAGCACTTTCATAGTTAGAGAGACATTAATGTGTAGCTTTAAAGATTCACAGGCTGACTCTCCCCTAAGGGATTAATGCAATTGGTGACTTTAAGTTGGAGCCAATAGTCATTTACTATTCAAAAAATGGTTGGGTCTTTAAGAATTATGCTAAATTTACTCTTCCTCTGCTCTGTAAATGGATCAAGAAAACTTGATGAAGGCACATCTGTTTACAACTGAATATTTGAAGCTCTACTCCTGAGACCTACTGCTCAGAAAAAAACCCTTTCAAAATATTGCTGTTCATTGACAATGCACTGGTCAGCCAAGATTTCTGATGGTGATATACAAGGAAATTAATGTTGTTTTATGTCTGCTAACATAACATTGTTATGTGACCCATGGATCAAGGAGTAATTTAACATTCAGATCTAAGTGAAGAATTACATCTTGTAAGTCTATAGAAAGTGATTCCTCTGATGGTTCTGGGCAAAGAAAATTTAAAATCTACTGGAAAATAATTCCCATGCTAGATGACACGAAAAACTATGATTCATGGCAGGAGGTCAAAATATCAACATTTGTAGGAAGTTGATTTCAAAATTCATGGATGAATTTGAGTTGTTCAAGACTTTCAGTGAAGGAATTTACTCTAGATGTGCAAATGTGGTAGAAATAGCAAGAGAACTAGAATTGGTATGGGACCTGAAGATGCTGACTGAATTGCTGTACTGTCATGATCAAACTTTAACATTGAGGATTTTTTTTTTTTTTATGGATGAGCTAACACAGTGGTTCCTTTAGATAGGATCTACTTCTGTTGAAAATGTCATTTCAACATTGTTGAAATGACAACAGAAGGTTTGTATATTACAAAACTTATTTGATAAAGCAACAGTAGTGTGTGAGAGGATTGACTCCAATTTTGAAAAAAAAATGAGTAAAATGCTATCAAGCAGTATCAGGTGCTATAGGGAAATGTTTCGTGAAAGGAGGACTTAATAGATGTAGCAAACTCACTGTCTTATTTTAAGAAATTGCTACAGCCACCCCACCTTCAGCAATCATCACCCTCATCGGTTGGCAGTCATAAATATAAAACAAGGCCCTTCACCTGACAAAAGTTTATGACTCACTGAAGGCTCAGATGAAGGCTAGCACTTTTGAGCAATAAAGCATTTTTTTAATTAAGATAGGAACATTATTTTTTGGATATAATGCTATTGCATACATAATAGACTACACTGTAGTATTTTTATGTACAACAGGAAATCAAAAACTTTGTGTTACCTGCTTTAGTGCAATATTCACTTTCTATTAGTAGTCTGGAAACCAACTCTCACTATTGCCAAGATAGTACCTGTATACCTAAATAAAGATGGGGGCAAAGTTGCTCATTAATACACAGTCTAATTTGAGCCTTAATGTATCTCAGATTAGTTTTCTTGTATGCAAACCCTCAGCATTCCAGGCTACTTTAATCACATTGCACATTCTATGAAGATTCTGGGTTGACCAGAAAGTGAAGTATTTAAACAAAACACTTTATAAGAAGGTAGAATGTAGTTTTGCTTACGTAGGCCAAACAGTGGCTCTCTAGAATTTGAGGAGGTGGGGACGTACACTCCCCTATGTCTTCTTATTAAATAACTGATTAGTGGGGATTATTTGAAATATACACTAAGGGAAGCAGATAAGTAGCATTTAAATTTCATTCTTTACACATTTAATACATATAATAGCCAGTAATATTTCAATATTCTAGGTTTCAATATGTTAACATACTACTGAAATATTTATAATAATTTTCAGGTTCTCTTGTATTAGTTTTCATGTTATCTAAGGAAAATAATTATTTTTAAATGATTATAAACAAAGAATATTTGAGATTCATGAACTCAAATCACTAGAGCCCATGAATTTAATTCTTTGATATGTATTTTCAAATTCTTGTGGATGGTGGTTGTTATTTATGGAGTTTGTTTCTTTTTACTTGTTTCTTTTTTTTTTGTCCTTTCATTTTAGACTGCAAAAATATATAGAATCTAAAAGTCATTTGTCCAATATGGAAATTGTTTTATTATATATTACAATAATATAAAAATAAAATTCATACCTAGTGTGTTTTTCCAGTGCTATATCACAGAAAATGCTCCCAGTAGGACTCTGCAAAAAGAGAGCTATGAAGGACATGTGAGAATAAAAATTACCTGCAAAATGTTGGATTTCATAGCATCTGTACAACAGAATTACCCCAAATTAACTCAAATCATAAAACTCAGACAGTATGTCTGGATCTATGTTTTAGAATTTTCCTGAAGCTGCATCTTACCAATGGCCACTTTAATTTCCTTCATATATACTTTACCTATGGAGAGACAGAAACATATGCCAGGAGCCTGCCAAGGCAAATGGGTATGTCCTACCATCACTCATGCTGAAGTTAGTAGACTAAATAATCCATTTATATGTCTTCTCTGGATCCTTGTCATCTAATATGTTCCCACAATAATTAATAAGTAGAAAAGTAGAACTACTGATTCTGGAACTGATTATCCACATTTGATTCTCCTGGAGACAAAGAGCTATGTGATTCCAAAGAAAGTACAAGACAGAGTGTCTGCCTCAGAAATCCTGAGAAATGGGCCTCCCCGGTGGTGCAGCAGTTGAGTGCTGGGTTGCAAAGCTGCCCACAGCCTCTGCAGTGCCAGTTCGATCCCTGGCCACTAGGCGAGGGTCCCACATGGCGCGCATTCCTCTCCTGCTGCCCACTGCCTCCCTCAGTAGTGTACTTTGGCAGTCTGCCAGCTCTGCTCTCCCCTCTGGCTCTGGTGAATTCTCTCACCCTTCCACGCTTCTGACTGTACCCAGTGCTTGTATAAATAAATAAATTAAAAAAAAAAAAAAAGAAATCCTAAGAACTTTCAGAGTTCTGTTCAGAAATATCCTGAAAACCAGCTATGCCTCCTTCTCTGGGTCTGCAGATAAGCCTTTAACTTTGAAAAAATATATATAATTTTTTAAATGTTGTTTGCTTAAGGTAATTTTCATTACTTTATATCCTTTCATTACCAAATTATTCCTGATGAAGACACCAAGCCTATGTTTAGTGATAATAACCACAATAGTAGATAACAATTTTGAGCATTACTCTGTGTCCCAGGTTCTATTCAAATAGAGTATTTATAAATAAAGAAACTAAGGCATAGAAAAGTTAAATCACTTATCGAAATCACAGTTAAGAAGTGGTAGAGGGCCTCCCTGGTGGCACAAATGGTTAAGCACAGCACTGTGAAGCTGTCCACAGCCTGCAGCACAAGTGTGATCCCAGGCCGGCCAGGGACCTGCCCACATGGCTCAGGGGACTTCTCCTTTCTTGCCCGTTGCTTCCCTCAGTGGTGTATTTCAGTCAGTCTGCCTGTTCTGTTCCGGTGAGTTCTCTCACCCCCTGCACCTCTGGCCTGTACCCCAGCTCTTGTATGCATAAATAAATCAATCTTTAACAAAAAAAAAAAAAAAGAAGTGGTAGAGCCAAGATTCAAACTTAAGAAGTCTAGACCATGAGTTTTAGCCACAATACTTGGATTTGTATTCACTAATGCTGAAAGCAGAAAATGGCTAGTCTGACAAATTCCAAAGTAGAGAGTTTGTAAAATAAGAAGTTATGGAAAGCAATAGGAATCTGAGAGAATCAGGTCTGGAGATGCCCAGGACCAATTGCAGTGATCAGAACACTCCATTTATCACCTGAAAAGTTAGTGAATCCTTACTTGGAGCAATGATGCGGAGTGGGGTATGAAAGGTGTGCCTGGTGGAGGTAAGAGAAATGCCTTTGCTTTTGTCTTTTAGTCTCTTAAGTAAAAGTTTATAAATTAAGGCACCAGCTGATATATATAAATCATTTACTGAGTGACTAGGTTCAGCAAGTTTTTACTTACCTTGAGAGATAATCAATTTAGATGTTTTGAACTATACTCTTTATTGCAAATAAACTCTGAGTATCACAGTGATTGGCAAAAATGAATGAATGAATGAATGAATGAAAAATAAATTTTTATAATCAGGTAAATCCATCAGCTGAATTTGTCTTAGCACTTCATTATCAGCTCTGGCACAGACTAAGCGTTCTGCTACCTGAACAGATTTTTACAAAGATTCTGCCACCAGTCATGCTTCTAATTTCCTCCCCTTGACAAGAGACATAGGACGTGTTGTGGAGTATGGCTGATTTTTATCCACTGCATTAAGCAAAGCACCTTTTGTTAACTCAATTATACTCTGTTCCTTTGTGGGAAACACTTAGCATGACTCACAGTACCTGATCGTGCTTATTACCTTGCACTGTGTAAGTGGTAAAATAAAAATAAATAAATAAATAAAGATTAGATTGAAAGGGCCAGAAGTAATAAGGATGCAGAAAAGAAATCAGGAATGAATGGTAATAAGAGCACATGGCCAGTGCCCAGTAGCTAAGTGTTGAGCCTTGGCAGTGCTCCCAGGCCCCCTCTTCACATGAAGGGAAAACAAATGTCTCTACATTCTAAGCAGTAGGAAACAAATCAGTGACCCTGCAGGGAGAAATGCTCCTGATTGCTCTGTACTTACATCTAGATGTGATAAGCAGATGAGTCAACATCATTGCAGAGTATTGGGGATACTTTACATGAGCATGAGCAAGTAAACACATAGGTTAGGCTATAGAAGATAAGATGGACAGATAGGTCTCTACAAAATGTTCACAGATGGAGGCTACTGAAAAATAGGATTCATGTTTCTTTTCACCAGTGAAGTCCACATGCTTCTTTAAATGTTGGAGACTGAAATTTTGGAAAAGCTGCTTGCACAACAATGTGTCACCCTCCAGGTCCAGCTCCAGGAGTCTATCTTGCTAATTTGGGAATTTCCTGAGTGTTCACCCGGGGTTGTGAGCCTTCAAATACTGCAGTAATGGCCCCTTTTCATCAACTTGGCATTTTTTTCTGGCAATTATAGAGAACTATTCATCAATTTCATAGGTGGGGGGAGCAGATGTATTATACCAGGAAGTTTTATGATCTACAATTTCCTTATCTATTAGACTCTTCCGTCATTGATCTAGGTTAGGGATTCCAGAACATTAATGACTCTAAGAATCATTTGAAGAAGGGAAACTTTTTTACAAATTCCTAGGAGGCAACCTAGGATTGCTTCCATTTGTTCTGGGCATGGTTTGAGAATCTAGTTTCTTTTTATTATTATTATTTTATTTTATATATTTTTTACATCATTTTTCACTTTTGTACAATGTATGCATTTTCATCTCAGTTATAGTCCCCGGTGAAATTCCCACCACCCATTCACCCCGTGCACCCTCACCATAGTCCCTTATGCTCTTCCCATCCCTGTTTTGATCCTATACCTTTCTCCCCCCTGCAGAATGTCTCTGGTTTATAGTTGCCTGCTGATTTTTGCTTATTATAATTAACAATTATTTTAATTAAAATTAATAATTTTTCCTGATTCCCTTATTTGGATCCTGTACATTCCTCTTATAATATACTATTTTTTTTTCTTTCTGGCTTATTTTACTGAGCATTATCCCTTCCAGTTCCATCCATGTTGCTGCAAATGGAGTGAATCTACCTTTTTGATTGCTGAGTAATATTCCATTGTGTGTATATACCACATCTTCTTCACCCAGTCATCTATTTTTGAGCATTTGGGTTGTTTCCAGGAATCTAGTTTCTTAAGAGTGACTCAATCACTTTCGATATAGGTACCGTAAGGACCACGGTTTGGGAAATAATCTCGGACCGGGTATGTTGGGCCCATTGCTTAGGAATAACTCTGACCTGAGTTCTGCATGATATAAATTTTGTCTTAGGTTCAGAGAATACCTAAAAAACAAAAGATGAATCAACAAGAGCATCTACCACACACCCATGGTGTATCTATCTCTGTGCATGCACTGGCTGTCCCTACAATGGGAAGCAAGTCTCATTTTTGATGCAAAAAAAGAAATTCAAGGGAAGTTCCTAGGAAAATGGTGTTTCCTAACCTTTTACTTAGATCCATACATCCTAGTGGTCAGGGTGTCACTCATTTCCAATTATATAGCCAAGATTATTCAGAATTGTGGTGACTAATGTCTTGATTGAGATCTGCAGTTTCCAAACAGTAACCCTGTCCCTTTTGTTTATGGTCTGAAACTCCCAGAGAACAGTTCTCTCATTAAGGTTGTTTTTACTTAAAGTTGCAAGGCATATCAAAGATTTTGATATAGTTGTTGTTGCTGCTTTCAAGTCAGCAAAAGTTCTACTTTTGATGAACAATTGGTCTAAGACCCAAGAGCTAACCTGTGATCGCTTAGTTAGTTGCCAAAGACCTACATATCCTGTGGCTAAATTTGCTCACAAATAGGCCTACTGAAAAAAAAATCAAATCAAAATTGGTATTTTGTAAATGTTTCGTGGTAAAATGAAGGAGATTTATTAGATTATGTAATTTCCTTCAAAAAAATCCTTCCATTTTCCCATACAATAACTTCCAAGTTTATACAGCCCATTAAACAAAGCCCCTAATGAAAGTATTTATAGAACCAAACCATGTATGAAACTCAAAACCAGCCCAATGAAGTGGGGAGGTGTCTTTTATGAAGCAGACCTTGTAATCAGTTAAGTTTTCAACCCCTGACTGCCTCTGAATTAATGGAAAGATGTTTTCCTTCTTACTAACCACCAACTCTTAATGCATTCTTTTCCTTTGGAATCTAAAATAAATAGGGAAACATTTTTGACTCCTAAATTGATTAGATGGTTGACCAACATTTACAGACACTATCTGTTCAGACCTATGGGAATAATTTCTTTGTGAAATAAGTACTTACAAGTTGCCTTCTATTTGCCTGAAGTGATCCTTCCCCTTGAAGTGAGATGAGGTGACTAAATGTCAGTGCTGTTTCTTTGATGGCCGACAATGAGCCTTGCTCTGAGGGCAGTGGCCTAGTCCATTCTAGATGACATTCCCTAGTAATACATCATGTCTGACACTTAACCCTTTTACAACTCAGTGGAAATGCAGACCCCTGCTGTTTTAATGCCTGTGGGAGAATCAAATGTGCTCAGGGATGTAATCACTCCTTGTTAAGAGAAGACTTAAGCCTTCAAGTAGCCTGTTTTTTAATGTTTTTCAAAAGCTCACAGCTGAGTGTAGATAAACCTGTCAGTAAATTGCTTATATTAAATTTTAACTGTATTATTTTTGCAGAATAGTGGACCACTTCATGCAATTGACTTTCATTTACATCAAATATGGCAATATGAGAAGTAGAAGTCAAAGAAACAAAAACAGAATCTTGGAATAGTAAAATGTAATAGCAATTTGGGAATGAGGGTGTCTAATCTCATTTTACAGATGAGAAAATTAGATTTAGAGAGGAGTGTCGCTGCTCTTCAAATATATCACACTGCTCAATGACTGGTTTTTCTAGCTCTGTATGGAAATTCCAACTCTCCATCTTCCACTTGACCAGCTTCTATACACTCTTAAGATACCAAAATCAGGCTGCAAGTCCACAGCACTGTTCTTATAATTGAATACTTGTTGAGCTCTTTAGAGACAGTGCTTTGATTACCTTTTTATTCTTAATTCCACTGCAATGCATTGCACAGAGAAGTTACTGAGAAAATCTGAGTGATTGCTCAAGGTCAGACATGTACCCATGAGAGAGCCACTGATTTGCTGGTGTTTTGTAACTCTGTCCACCTAGTACTTTTTCTACTTCATTATGTTAACCCAGAGATTGTAGAAGAACTGGCTTTGTCCATTACACTTCTCTTTTTATTAGGATACATCTGGAAATGGTTTGAAGTATTACCCAAAAAAATGGCCAGATGCATTTTTCTATTTTCTATGGAAAACAGGAACAAAAATGAAAAAAAAAAAAAAACCTTAAGCCTTTAACAGCTGCTTCTTCCACTTTCTATTTTGTGAAATTATTAACTAAACTGAACCATCTACCTAAGGAATTAATCAATTTTTCTGGACATCCTTCTTTAAAGTATCAGTGTAAGAATTAAATGCAATTATGTTTCTAAAAGAGGGCAAAAAGTAGGCATTTTGTAGCAGTTACTTCTTTTCTGTCTTCCCCTATAATTTGACACTTTATAATTTCCAGCGTTTTATTTTTTTTTTGAACATATATTATCTCACTTGAGTCTTATGTGCAGCTTTATAAGGTGTGCAGGAGAGATATTGCCCTCTAATTGTACACAAAGAAATTACATGTTTGAGATATGTTTCTGAGGAAATAAAATTAAATGTTTATTACATTTTTCAGCACAGCATCCATCCACTTCCAAAAATCAAAGCTAAATATTTCCATGTGCTTTATAAGCTAAATACAAGTTCCCCCTCCCGTGGATACCTGAACTTCCCAACCGACTTACAAGAGGATCAAGTAGGACTCAGAAATAACCACAGTCCAGTCTGACAAGGACTGATTTGAGTCAGGTCTACCATCAATGGGATAAGATTATGAAGAATAGTACTGAAAAACATAAATCAAGGGGTCTCCCTGGTGGCACACGGGGTTAAGTCGCAGCACAATGAAGATATCCAGCCACTGCAACATGAGTTCGATTCTGGCCAGGGAGCTGATCCACATGGCACAGCAGACCTCTTCTGTCTCCACCGCTGCTCCTCTCAGCAGTGTATTTCAGTAGATCTGCCTGTTCTGCTTCCCACTCTGTCTCTGGTGAATTCTCTCACATACCCCACTCCCCTGCACCTCTGGCCTATACCCTAGCTCTTGTATGCATAAATAAATAAAATAGGGCCTCCCCGGTGGCGCAGCGGTTGAGCGCTGGGTTGCGAAGCTGCCCACAGCCTCTGCAGCACCGGTTCGATCCCTGGCTGCTCCCTGGCCACTGGAGGAGGGTTCCACATGGCGTGCAGACCTCTCCTGCCGCCCGCTGCTCCCCTCAGCAGTGTACTTCGGTCCTTCAGCCTGCTCTGCTCCCCGCTCTGGCTCTGGTGAATTCTCTCACCCTCCCGCGCTTCTGACTGTACCCAGTGCTTATATGTATGTATCAATCAATCAATCAATCTTTAAAAAAAAAATCTTAATAAATAAATAAATAAAATATTTAAAATATAAATATATAGAAATCAAATGAAGGTATATTTATCATTAATTTGTAAATGAAATATACAAACATAGCTTTCTATATACCACTGAGTCTTCAGGCAATGGACAATTTTTTTTTCCCCTGAGTCAGTCAGTCTATCTCTAATCTTGTCGATTGTCTCAAAAATACATGGATAGTTGGTGTGTTAAACCCATTAAGGTTCTAATCATCCTTTGTATAACAAACAAGATAGTAAGATAGTAGCCAAATTGCTGTTGTACAGTGTTGCCCATGATTCCTTTAAGCAGGTGTAGGCAGCAGGGGTAAGTAAATGCTCATCTACCCTTTCAGCTAGACTTGCTACTGGTAAGTGGCCATTAAGCTATCCTGAAAGGGTTGTGAATGAACATGTGCTTGGGATATAATACACATTATTTGTTTTGTTGCTCAAACTATTTCAGCTTTGTTTAGTCCTCAGTTTTGAGTTTTCTGTAAACATTTGCTATATAGTCCCATGTAATGTTTGCTTTTACTGATTGTACTTTTGATGTCATATTCAGAAAATCATTGCCAAAACCAGTGTAAGGAGCTTGTTTCCTACTTTTCTTACAGGAGTTTTAGGGATTTGGGTCTTATGGTTAAGTCCTTAATTCATTTTAATTTTTTTAAACGGTATAAGTTAGGAGTCTAATTTCACGCTCCTGCATGTGGTTATCAGGTTTTCCCATCACCATTTATTGAAGAGACTATTCTTTCCCCATTCAGTATTCTTAGCTCTTTTCTCAAATATTAGTTGGCTGTAGTGGGGGTCATATTTCTGCACTGTCAATTCTGTTTCATTAGTCTATATGTCTGTTTTTATGCCAGTGTTATATTTTGAATAATGTTTTGAATACTATAGCATTGTAACATAGTTGGAAATCAGGAAATGTGATGCCTCCTTTTTTTTCTGTAAAAAAATGCCTTTGACATTTTGATAGGGATTGCATTCAATCTATTTGATCATTTGAAGCAGTATAGACTTTTTTTTAACAATATTAACTCCTGAGATCCATGAATTTGGTTTATATTTCCATTCATATCTTCTTCAGTTTCTTTCATCAATATGTTTTTTTCAGTGTATAGAATTTGTGTTTTGTTGTTAAATTTTGTAATACTTTTTCCTAGGTATTTTATTATTTTTATCAATGCTGTGAATAAATCTTTCTTTTTCAGAAGTTTAGTTGTTGTTATGTAGAAATGTAACTGATTTCTGTATGTTAGTCTTATATCCTGATAGCACTAAACTCATTAGTTCTAAAGGTATTTGGTGTTGTCTTTAGGATATATTCTATGTAAGCATATAACCTGTATCTTCATTTTTGATTTGGGTGCCTTTTATTTTTCTTGTCAAATTGCACTAGCTAGAACTTCCAATATCATATTGATTAGGAATGGTTAGGATATACACTCTATCTTGTTCCTTATCTTAAAGGAACAGCTTTCAACTTTTCAATGAGCAGGATGTTGACTGAATTTGTGATATTTGGCCTATATTGTGTTGAGGTTTGTTTTTTTCTATACTCAGTTTGGGGAGCAAGTTATCAAAAAGGATATTGTATTTTGTGAAATGTCTTTCTGCATCTAAAACATGATCATATGATTTTTATCTTTCATCATATTAATGTGCAAACTATCAATTTGCATATGTTGAACCATTCTTTAATTTGGCTGCCACATAGAATTTCTTGCAATTATTAGTCCATTTAAAAGTAAATTCTTATTCACTATTGCACTGAAAAAAATACTTTTTTTTTTTACTCTCCAAATATAATTTGAAGTCTACTCTTAACTTGAAAGACAAGGTATTTATTTATAGAAGAAGCTAAATGTAGAAGTGAATCTTTCCATAATGGAGATTTCCCTTTGCAACTGGGTTTTAACTCATTTTATCTGAAGTAATTCAAAGACTCATTTAGAAGTTAAAGTAGCAATATATTCATTCCTATAGAAGAGTATTAATGATCGATCTTGACAAAAAGTATTCTAAAATATCTAAAAAATACTGAGATAATTTTGTGACTGGGAACTCTGTTCAAATTTTGGATACAAATACCAGGGGCATTTAGAGAGTTGATCAGTTCTCTTTAGGATTGCATAGGGACTGCTTTCCTTTATGATTTAGTTATATAAATTGCTAAGTTCATAGATAGATGGTACAATGAAAAAAAAAAAAAAAACTTTGTAACCTCATTTCTATGCCCTCAAATGTGAGAGTTGAGCATGTGTGGAGATTATAAGATTGGAAAGGATATGGCAAACTTTATTTCCTTTTTTTATTTTTAAATCTCTTTTTTTCCTTGTTCCTCCTTTTCTTTGCTACTACTATTCTAATCACTGAAGAATACTTCAATAAGAAAACGTGATTATTCAGCACTTGCTGTGGCAAAGGAGTAAGCCACTGTCACTTGCATTATGACAAACTCAGAGGCAGGCAGAGAAGGAAAGCTTCAAGTGCAAAAAAGAGAAGATTTGGACATCCCTGATAGGAGGCTGTTGAATGAAGGAGCTGTAGGTGGATTAACTAGAAATGGGACTATTTATGAGATTGGTTATTGACTTTCTCTGATCGTTCCTAAATTGGAAGCAGGACAAAAATTAGGGAACCTGTCAGTTGTTAAACAATTTTGGCCATTTGGAATCAATTATTACAGAAAGTATTGTGCCTATTGGATTGTTACTACAGATAGCAATCTAATTTCCTGTAGGTCTGACTCAAAGAAGGCTGGTTTCCTGAATGGGTTGCTCAGATTGTAGCCATCTGTACAGGACAGTCTTACTACTTATAAGATGTTCATCCCCTCTCCTTGAAATCTTTTTCTCTGTTTCTCCCTACTGCTTAATATTTGTGTATTTTCTTGGAGGTCAATAAGATTAGGTAATGGGCATGTGAAATGTGACTGCAGTTTAATGTTTAAGGGAACATTTTGTTCATTCACATCAAGTTCTTAATAGCTCTTGCCTTAAGGATAGAAAATTTGAGCAATTTTGTTTTCCAGAATATGCAATAGTATTCTTATGAACAAATATTAAATGTCATGCTTTTATTTGTCTATGTTCAAGTATAACATTGAAGTGCCTTTTTGTACAAGTTTCCCAGAAAAATAGAAAAATAAAATCTGAAAACATCATTCAGTATTTTCTAGAGGTGAAATTAAGCTGAACAAGTTAAATTTCTCTACGCTGGACTTGCCAACACATAAAACTATTTTGAGATGAGGCAGAAGAAAAAAAAATGCATAGTTTCCAATGTGTACCTCCACAATATTTAATATTTTCATTTTCAGAACTATAAATGGATCTTAAGTGCAGTCATTTGATCTAACAATTCCTCCTGAATGAAGATTCACTTAAAAAAATTAAAGAGTGTGGAAGTTTGATATCTTCTTGGAATATCACCAAGTAGATTGGTAAACCTATGTGAGCCAGTGAGTATCAAGAGAAAGAAACTCATTTAAATTAAAAGCTAGAGCCAATGTTTTTATAGGATACCAGCTCCTCTGTATTGAAGATCAATGATCCAAGTGAGGAATGTAGAAATATTTCATAGTCATTGCAGATTTGCTAAATTTGAGGATAATACTTTATTATATAAAATTTATTTTTAATGGAATTTTTCCTTTCTTCTAGAATTTAAAAGCCAATTAGGCATTGATAACTTCAGCTCTAAACCCCTGTAGCAGTTTCTCTGATCCACTTTTCACCCAGCATTACAATGAGTCTGTCCAGAGGAAACGAATATTTCTGGATGTCTATAAGCCAATAAGGAAGGAGGCAGGTTAGACCCCAAATCACTACAGCCTCCTACTGAACCAATGTGTCCAAGAACAGCATTTTTGAAGGTGATCCAGCTGTGCAAACTGAATCATTGCTCACAGTAATTTTACTAATGCATCCCATCCTGAATTTAAAAAGCCTTATGAGTCACCCTGTATGGCCAGCTGCTTATATTATTAAGCAGAACATGAAAGCATTTACATACTTTGGCATAATCCATTGCTGGATCAACCAAATTAACTCCTACTTTTAAAACCCCTCATACTTCACCTGGATAAAATTAATGGTCCTTTAATCAATAGAATATGCTGGCAAGTATAGAATTAAAATGTCAGTTGTTCTATTCCATGTCATATTTTGTGTCTATCTTATTCATCCATGAAAGTAGTTAACCACTACATATGAATTTGAAGGTGAACAAAGGACTAGGGTAAGTTGTCTAATATGCTAAAAAGATGCCCATGTGAGGATATAGAAATTTTCCTGGCATAGCTTAACAAGAGAGTATACTTCCATTAATTTAAGAAAGGCTATGAGTGAACTAAATACTCTCTAGATAATGCACTGAATCTAGAAAATTTTCAGTTTCATGAGAACTGGATTTATGTGAGTTGTCTTAAAGTTTTGTTGTTTTTTTTTTTTAAAGAAATAGCAATGTTATTGTGTTTGAAAAAAGGAAGCAACTTTTCCCAGGTAACAATAATATCTCTAGTCCTGTGGCCATTTTCTACCTTTATGATCATCAGTCATCATTTATGGTACATGGCACTTTTTATCTTCAGAACATTTGAGGCATTTTATCAAATTGTCCACACATCACTAGGCGGCACAGCTGCCTATAACATCCTGGATATCACGCCGTACTTTTGAAAAGTGTCTTGGGATTTTATTTATTGAGTCATTAATGATAGGAACAGAACATCTCTATTTATCTTCATATCTAAAATAACACACTCAGGCATTTGTCCAATACTTGAAAGTATTTGCTTATACTAATCTCAAGGAAAAGATGTGATTGTTTCCATATTGCATTTCTTTTGATCATGCATTGCTTTCTTGTGCCTTTTTTATGCTTGCTCTGTACCTGTAACATGTCATTATGCTGTGTCTCAAACATTTAGTATTATCCCTGAACATTTCACACTCGGTGTTCATGAGATAATAATCTCATAGGAATAACACAGTTGAAAAGAGCATTTCATAATATTTAAACAAAATCAAATCATTTTAAAGTCAGATGGATCTTAAGGAATCACTCTATCACTTGCACAGATGCTTGAATATCTCTAGCAGTAGGTAGCTCATTTTCTTAGTAGCCTTTTGGGATGCTTGTTTCTAAAGTTTTGCAGGGACCAGAATATGCATGAATATGGACATGCATGAAAGGGCAAGGAATAACCTTGACCCTTTCAAGGTAGAAAGGTAAAACTGAGATATATACATAAAATCAGAACTTTTGTAGAATTACAGATTTAGGAAATGGTTATTCTAGGAAAAATGTCAAGATACCAGAATAGAAATTATCACAGAAGTTTGTGTTTGTTTGTTTGGAGTCTTCTATGGTTTGTGTTATTTTGGCTTAGTTTTACTTGGGGGGATGGCAAATACCAAAGATTTAAAACATTCACATTGGATATGTAAATTTATTATACTTCACTGGTTTAAGAATACCTATGCCCAAGAAAATAAATAATGGTCTTTAACCAGTGACAACTTTGGGGAGCTTAACGTAAAGCACTAAACCTCTCACATTCCTCAAGCAAAACCAACTAGAATTTCCCTGACAACTCTCAATATCATCTCTTAAATCAAAAAAACATGTAACACATATAAGTAAATAATATATAAATGAGAGGGGGGCTATTGGAATTAAAGAACTCTAATATCTTTATTTTTCTTGAGGAAGGAGAGGTATGTATTAATTGTTGAATTTGAAAAGTGAAGTATTTGTGTTAAGACTTAAGGAAGGGCACTAATAAAATACAGGAGATATATAATATTAAATCAGCCATGGTATGTAGTAAAATAAATAAACTCTAAAAGAAAGAGAAAAAGAGAAGTAAGTACCAAAAAGGAGGTAGGAAGTACCAAATTAAAGGAAGAAATAAATCTATTTATGATAAATATCAGTATAGGGAATTGCTTTATTGGGAGATAGAAGACTCGAAGCATATACATTATTCTTCATTATTGAATAATGATTCTTCATTATTGAATATACATTATTGAAATATACATTTCAAGTCAAGAAGACTTGAAAAATATCTTAAAATAAACTTAATGAGACTGCGAAGAAGGAGAGAAGGCAGGTTGGCTGAGAATCTCTGAATGTAATGAAAAGCACAGTAATGATATACTGAGTTTTCTCTTTTGCTTCATATAATCCCTTAGCATTCAAGTATCTAGCAATCCAGAAACACTAAAAAGTAAAGAGAAAAAGCCCTGCCCCCAAACCTGATTTCAACTTAAAAAAACAAAAAGGGGACAACCTAGAAAGACAGAAAACTTTGAGATGTTAGCTACTCTATTCCAGTCAAACAGCACAAAATAAACTATGACCAAACTCCTACCCATGTCAGAAAAGTTCATAGGGGAACCTAGACCATGCTCATGATGCTTGGGAAGCTGTCCCAATACCCCCTGGGGGTATGAGGGATGACCAAATGGGAGCTGAACTATTGTGTCCTTTTGACAGTAACAAGCTCTCACCCAAGAGATATCAGAGCAGACTTCATGGGGAACCTGCAGGTCAGTACCCATCCAGCACTAGCAATCCCTGTCTGCTGGGGCAGTGTCTGAGGCAGCCTTGTGAAGTGTCAGGTCTTCCACCATTGCCCATAAGAAGGTGTTCCCATCCTCAGCTATCAGTGGTGGTGAGTGGCATCCATGGGCTTCTAACCCCACCTATTCTAATAAGGCAGTTTTTACTTTCCCCTGCAAATGCAATGTCAAAGTCAGTTTAAATAGAAGGTCTAAATAAAAACTAGAATCTTGTAATATAATATGAAAGTGCCCCAGATCAAAGGGGAAATCATTCATCACACCAAAAATCACAAGGTTCAAGCAGAATAAAAAAATACTATATATACTAAAAATACTAAAATGAAAAATACTATATATACTAAAAATGCTATATATATGAACAGATGTGTCAGAGAATTATCTGACAAAAGTTTTAAAAAGCTCCCACAAAAATTCTTTGGTACACAATTCTAAAAATTGCTGAAAAAAAATGGATATGAAAGTCATTGGTAAAGAAATAGAAAACATAAAGAAAAAGCAGAAAGAGTATTAGAAAAGAAAAAAAATAGAGTAACCAAAATATAGATGAATGGGCTTAACAACAAAAGTAGTGTAAGAGACAAGACCAATGAACTGGAGTTATCCAATCTGTGAGACAATTGATAGAAAATAAATGAATAAAAACAAACTGACAGACATAAGACATACAACAAAGTTACTTGAATATTTAAATTAATTAAGTAAAGAATTGAATCATCTGAATTAACATCCATGCTTTTTGAGTACCGGGTGGCTATGAGAAGGAAGGTAGGCTTGAAAAAGATCAAAATGAGGGACTAGGGTGATGGTGCACAGGTGAACTGGTGGTCGAAATTCTATGGGTACTACACCTCAGAAAAGAAAGCAAACATTGTAAAAAAAAAATGAACAGTGATGTAAAATATATATAAATAAATGCATTATATAATTAAAAATAGAAAAAAATAGCAAATAGCTCAAGAAAATAGTGTATAAAATGTTCTAAGTTGGCAAGAGGTATAGACCTACAGACAAAGGAAGCTGAGTACAACCTCAAAGGAATAAACCCAAATCAATCCTTGCCTAAACACATTGAAGGAAAAGGAAAAAAAAAATCTTAAAACACCACCAAAATATGGCACCTTTTCTATAGTCAAAAAATAACTAGAGTGACAGTGGATACCATGTCAGTAGTGTGTGCATTCAGGCATGTAGATTTTGCTAGAGTGAGAGAGAAAATAAACCAGAAATTACATTTTGTGGCAAATGCTACAAATGACTTAAAAGGAGGGAATAGAAAATAGCATTCTAGGCAATGAAGAGCAAGAGTGAGAGTAGAATTCGGCATAAACTGGTGTAGTGAATGTAGTGAATGGCCCAGCACTTTCTGAAACTCCCTCCCAGGAACAATTTTCACTTTGGCTTTCTTCAACTTTTCAAGATGTTGTGTCTGCCTACCATCTGGTCAGGCAGAAGGTGCTCAAGCCTCCCGGACATTGGCAGTGCAGGCTTCCCGGATGCTACAAAAAGTTTCTAGTCACTAGCTTACTATTCATGCCATCTGAATTCAAAAACATAAAAACAGTAAGATTTTCTAATACAAGTCACAGGAAAGAAACTCAAAACAGAGGGGTTTGATGGAACTTTGCATACCAGGAGCAGAATTCCAGAGTCACAGTCCTCATTCAGCCATGCCTGATGTTTTTATATGGACAGGCTATTGCCTGGTCTTGATAAAATACCCTTTTCTCTCTGGGAGGATGAAAAGCTTGGAAGTGGGAAATGACTTCAGAAATTCAGTGGCATAGCTCTGTTAGCAGCACAGCCAGATGTACAACAGGTTCCTACCTCTCCATGCAGTGTGCCACCACACTCTGTTCTGTTACACTTAAAACCTTCCTGGTCTCAGCTCCCAGAAACTTAAACTAGAATAAATATTAAGTAATCAGTTTAGTCTCTCCCATGTGCTTGCATGTATGTGCACACACACACGCGTGTAGTATTTGTAAATATAAACTAAACCCATATTTTTTGGTAAATATGAGTGTAAAATAGTTGCCTAAATGCTGTGACTTCCTCAGAAGAACAGCTATCCATAGCCGGAAATGGTGATAGTCTATAAGATGAATCCAAGTACTTACAGTGTTTTTACTTCAATGTGTATTCCTAATTCTGATGAAGGCAGAGATAGTTAACTAGTAATTGCCTCAGGAAAATGAGACACACAGAACATTTTCTTTTTCAGATAATGTTGAGCATCTTTCCAGAGAAGAATAAGACTTGACAAGAGGGAAAAGCATGGGAGAGATTTGTTTTTAAGTGATCCAAACACCAACTGTCAGCCTCAAAAGGAAAATAATATGCAAGACAGAAATAAAAATGAATGGTGACTTAATAAGGACATTATTAGGAAGGGTACTGAGAATATTAACTCTTCCCCTTACATGTTTGTCTCCTTTCCAGAATCAAGGCATAATCTGCACACAAGTACATATATCTAGCAAGACTTCAGAAAGAATGCATGTTTCTGAGATTTAATTTTTTTTCTACTTTAGCAACAAGTAATTTAAGTAAACATCATTTGACTCGACTAACTTCCCTGCCTTCTTGATTGCCTAGTGCGCTCATTTGACCTGACAGGCTTCATTTTACCTTTCCCAGGACCAGCATTTTCCAAAGTATCTTCTGTGAGTTCCATTAAAATTTCAAGATATGTCTCAGAAAAAATTAAGTATATTTGAGACATGTTGAAAGAAACAAAGCTAACTATACATTTTCTTCAGCTTTTAACAAAATGAATTATATCTCCCAAACCCATCTGAGCACAGAACACCTTTATGTATAAAGAGAAATAACACTGTTTCTTGAAACATAACTAGGGAACTAAAAATCAAGTCAAAGGTATTCACGTCAAAGTGGACTATCAGACTACAATTCCTACAATCCCCTTGTAAAAGAAAAATTATGATTCTCATTTCTCCTTTCATGTTACAGAAATGTTCCATGGGATCTGAGTCTGATGTTATTTGCCACCAAGGGTGCAGTTCTGTGCTGTTATAATTTGTGCTCCTTTAAGAACACATCCTATTTTTCTCTTCTTCCTCCTCAAAGCTTGCTTCCCACAACATGACTTCCTAATCTAGCTTTAATATCATCCAGAGTCTACAGCAGAGCAGTCATCATCAATATTCTGACCTTTTGCTTTTTTTCTTTTATATGATGTATCTTTTGATATTTATAAATGGCAAATTCTTGGTCAGGATAGAAAAATCACCAACATTCAGAAAATTAAAATAATCTGATCTGATACTGTCTAAAATTTCCTTAAAGTTTCCATTTGGTAATAAATGCTTGAGAATAACCAAGAAAATCATGAAACAAAGGAACAGGAATAAAGGCAGTACTGGAATTTGCCTTACCAGAAACCAGAATATAAAAAATCTTCTGTCATATAAGCAGTATGATAATGCACTAGAATAGGTTGGGAGATAATTGAAGCCAAATAGAAAGCCCCAAAATAGATCCATCGAAATATAGTAATTTAATAAGTGATAAAGAGGCATGTTAGTTCAATGGGAAAGATTGATTTGCTTTTTAAAAGGAAACATGGGATGTGCACATATGGAAAAGTAAAAATGTATTCTCCCCCAAGTTATACAGATATAGAAAATGACAAATTAATGTAAAAATTAATTTAAAAAGAATAAAAGCTATGAAAAACAGGTATGCATCAATGAGAAAATAGTTACATTACTTTCTTATACCATATACAAAAATAAATTACAAATGGATTACACATTTGAATTTTTTTGGAGAAACAATAAATACCATAGAAGAAAATGTAGATTACATGTTTAAATCTAAAGAGGATAAATTTTTAAGTAAGGTTAGAAACTCAATCCTATTATAAATGAATGTTATAATATATATATAAGTAAACTCTCACATGCCAAAATATGAATTAAAGAGTCAACAGTTGAATGATTGGCTTTGAAAAAATATATCAGATGATACACCAAATGCTTATATTTGTAACACACAGGAATTCTTTAAAAATACAAGAAAAAATGCAACCCCTATAGAAAAACTGGTAAAAATGGGAAAAAAACAATTCACAAAATAGAAAATTCTAGTGACAAAATAATATTAATTTCATAAATCTATCCTAACATGATCATAAAATATAATTTCATGCTATTATGACTATAGATATTTTTAGAAGAATATTTATTGTTGGCAGATATAAGAGATGGAAATGTAAATGGTTACTGCATTTATAGAATATGGAAATTACACTGTCAAGAACAATTAAAAGTAAACATATTATACCATTTAACACTGAATTTCTGCTTTTGACTGCATTTCCTATTAGAAGAAAACCACAGTGCCTCTAAATGTATATATATATAGACGATTACTGCAGAATTATTTGTCATGGCAAAAGTGCAAATAATTCTCTCTTCCATTAGGGAGTAGAAAGAAAAAAAAAACAAACACATGGATCCTACACTAATTATGAGAAGATTCCAGGTCAGCTAAAAAATCATAACTTTCTTGGATCTGTCTGCATTGATGGGTTCATTTAGATGTTCATTTTCATGGTACCTCATCAGATACTCATAAGAAATATTGGTAACAGGACAGAAATATTGGTAACACACCCCACACACACACACACACCTGCTTTTTTAGTGAAATTATGCAGGAGGGATTAGGTACCATTCTGTAGGACAGCCCAGAGCCTCATCATCCCTAAACCCCTTTGACATTTTTCTCCCTTAAAGCTAAAGCCTTCTGAGGAAGCTAACATATTATACCTGCAGGGTCTACATAAAGACTCAGGGTGACAGGTGGAAGTATAGAAGGGAAAAACCAAAGAAAACTATGCTGTTGGTGGAAAGGCAAAAATTATTGTGTCCCAGGCCCTTATCAGTGCCAGTAGAGGTTAATGACCACTGAGCACAATTTCCAAAAATCTCTTTTTCACAAGATTTTCCAGATACAAGGAAGGCTTGGGTAATGAGAGGAGAGACCAGACTGCTGAGAAAGTGCTGCCTTTGAGGCCAAGGCACAGGGACTGTGCCTGTGACAGAAGTTGGACAAGAATCACTGCCAACAGTCTGGCCAGTACCTAGTGAAGTGAACTTAGTTGAGCAGTGGGGTTGGGGTGCAGTGTGGACATGACTATCCTCAGCACCTGAGTGACCAGAGTGAAGGGCTGGAGCAAGAACTAAGAGCAGCCCTAACACGTGGTAGGGTCCTCACTAATGCAAGGTAACAGGTTAACACCTGATGTTTTTCATAGCAGTTTTATTGATATATAGCTCTTTATTGATATATAGCTCAGGACATACAATTCATCACTTTGAAGTATACAATTCAAGACTTTTAGTACATATGCAGAGTTGTGTGGCCATCACCACTATCAATATTAGAACATTTTAATTACCCCAGAAAGACACTGTATCCTTTAGATATTACTTCCAATCCTCCCATTCCCCCAATCTTCAGGTCTTCACAAACACTTATCTACTTTCTGCCTCTCTCTAAGTAGAATCATAATATTTGTGGCCTTTGTTACTGTCTTCTTTCACATAGCATATTTTCAGGTTCATCTAAGTTATAGCATGTACCAGCATCTAAGTTATAACATGTACCAGCACTTCATTAGTATTTATGATTGGATAATATACCACATTTTATCTCTTAGATTATATCCGTTCTAGTTGAGAATTATATCACATTGTGGTTTTGATTTGCATTTCCCTAATTATGTTGAATATTTTTGCATGTTTATTGTTTATTTACATGTATTTATTAGGAAAAAAGGTCTGTATAAATCGTCCATTTTTAATTGTTTTTTTATCTTTTTATTATTGAGTTGTAAGTTTATTTTATAGATTCTATGTACAATTCTCGTATTAGAAAGATGATTTGCAAATGTTCTCTCCCAATATTTAGGTCTTTTCACTTTCTATTTTTTCCCAGCTTTATTGAGCTATAATTAACATATGGCATTGTATAAATTTCAGATAATGATTTTGACACATATGTATTGTGAAATTTTCACCACAGTAAGACTAGTTAACAAATCCTTCACCTTATATAATTATGATTTTGTGCTGCATTATGTTCCTTCTTTACCCAATTTGTTTAGTGAATTTTCATGAAAGAATGTTTTATTTTGTCAAATGTCTTTTCTACATGCAATAAAATGATCATTTGTCTTTCATGCAATATATTAACATGGCATCTGATATATTGAGTTGCATATGTTGAACCATCCTTGTTTCCCAGGGAAAAATCCCACTGGATGATTGTGTATGATCTTTTTTAGTGCTGTTGAATTTGGTAACTAGTACTTGGTTGGATATGTTTGCACCTATATTTATAGGGATATTTATTTATAATTTTCTTTTCCTGCAGTGTCCTTATATGACTTATTTTACTCTTTATGTACACATATACATGATCAATTATGTTGTAGCTATTATTATTTTGAATAAAGTGGTATCTGATACCAATTAAGAATATGAACACTAATCATATTTATTTTACCTTCACTTATCCCTTCTTATATTCTTTCATTCTTTGTTGCAAGTTTCTTAGTTTCCTTCCCTCTAAAATACTTCTTAATATTTATTATCAGGCAAGTTTACTGGCAACAAATTAGTTTTTTTTATCACATATATTCTGTACTTCTCCATCATTTTCAAGGATAATTTTCCAGGATATTATATTCTTGTAGAGTGGAGGGAGGTGTTTCATAATGCTTTAAATATTTCAATCCACTCCCTTCTTATTTAAAGAGTTTCTGAGTAGAAGTTGGATGTAATTTTTGTATTTGCTCCTTTTTAAGCGAGGTGTTATGTCCCTAGGACTTCTATTATTTTCCTCTGACTTATTATCATTGATTTTCTGTATTCAGAATATGCTACGCTTACATATAGGTATTTTGGGCATTCACCCTGTTTGATGATCTCTGAGTTTCCTGGATCTGTCATTTAGTGTCTGACATTTATTTGGGGAAACTGTCCATTATTCTGTTTTTCAAATATTTATTACTCTTCTCTTTCTTTTCCTCCTGATATTTCCATTATGCACAAATTTATGTCTTTTGCAGCTGTTCCACAGTTCTTAGATAGTCTGTTCTTTTTTTTTTTTTTTTTTTTTTTTCAGTTTTCGAAGTTTCTATTGCGGTATCCTCAAGTTAAAAGATTCTTTCCCCAGCTATGTCCAGATTGCTAATATGCCCATCAGAGGCATTCTTCAGTTATGTTACAGTACTTTTGATATACAATGTTTCTTTTTGGTTTTTTTTTCCATATAAGTTCTGTCTCTACTTATATTAACCATCTGTTCTTGCATGCTGTCTACTTTATCCATGAGTGCCCTTAGCATATTAATCACAGTTATTTTAAATTCCTGTTATGACAGTTCCAATGACACTGCCATATCTGACAATGGTTCTGATGCTTGCTCTGTCTATTCAAATGGTGGTTTTGTCTTGTAGTGTGTTGTGTGAAGTTTTTCATGATATCCAGTCATGATGTAATGAATGGAAGAAAATGTTGCAGATAGACATTTAGTAATGTGGTGGTAAGATATCAGAGCAGGGGAAACATTGTTTAGCCCTATTGTTAAGTCTAGTCTTTTAGTAACTCTTTCCCGCTGGGGTCTGAACTCCATGAGCGTTTTTCAACAACCTTCCCTCGAAAATTAGGTGTTAGGTATACTAGGTTTGCAACCCATTTTTTTTTAAAGGCAAAGTATACGGACAAATATCTTGCCAAATACAGATCTCACAGAATATAAAAAGGTAGTTCGTTCATATGTTAATAATTAGCCATTAGGGCAATATTAGTTAAAACTGTAATGAGTTGCCACTATACATTTAGAATGGCTAAAAGTTAAGAAAAATAATAAGGCTAACAATACTGAATGCTGGTGAAGATACACAGACACAAAAGCATCCATCTTTTGCCAGTAGGATTGTAAAATGGTACAACATTGAAAAACAATTTGGAAATTTCTTTTAAGATTAAACGTGTTCTTATCACAACTACCCAAAAATATCAGTACTAGGTATTATCCAAGAGAATTTAAAATATATGTTCACACAAATTGTCTGCATGAATGCTTATAAAAACTTTATTCTTAATTGCACAAGTCATAACCATCTAAGAGAAAGAGACCACACTCAAAATAATGCAATATGTGTCAATCCATTTATATGACAGTCCATAAAAGGCAGTTATTATAACAGAGAAAATAGATGAAGGGTTGCTGAAGGTTGGGGAGATAATTATCTGGGTGTGATAGAGCATTTAATGGTGGTGGAAATATTCCACATTTTGATCATAGTGGTAATTTCACAATTATGCATATGTCAAAAGTTCGTAGAACTAAATATCTAAAAATGTTAAATTCATTGTATGTAAAATATGCCAAAAAGTCTTAACTTTTTCTAAAGTTAGTCATTAAAGAACAGAAAATTAAGTGAAACCTATGTATAAAGGAATTTCTGAATAAATTATGATATATCAGTATCACAAAATATATTGAGATATATATATATATATATATATATACCGATATATATCAGTTGACTCAAATAATTTCTACAAACCACTGAGTGGGAAATGCACTATGCAATAACAATATAAATGTAAATGTTGTTCTCCCCAAAAACACTATAATACTGATACATAAAAAATACTTATAATTTAAGAAAAATTTCTAGGAATAAAAGAGGATCTGGATATGCAAAATAATAAGCAAACTCTGCCCAGGAGCATTGTCACAAAATGACCAGTATTGCAACACACCCAAGTAAAGTCAGGGAAATACTCTGACACTGCTGTGATGGAGGGGTAGGAGAGGCGAAGGGCAGCTGACATGAGACTCATCAAAGACTGATTCAAAGATAGAAGACAGTAAAGCAAGGTAAAATGGACAGAAATAGTGGTAGAAAAATAATTGTTTTGTTTTCTCCATGAATGATAAATTTGGCAGAAAAAGAAATAAAGAATTTAGAAAGCTCAAAATAACATCAATAATTAAATGTCATATGTAGTGGGTACAGATCGAATTCTGTCATGAAAATGAAGGATTTATTTTCCCTTGAAGTATTAATGAAACCTTCAAAAAAATTGAGCCTATAATACGCCATAAAGAAAACTTTAATACTAGATCCAGAATAGAAGAAGTCGCAACTGTAGTCTCTGAGTATATTGCAATATAATTAGACATTCATATGGGGAAACAGAAACACTATCACTTTTCCCTTTAAAAATAGTTTTGTGTTAAAGAGAAAAATAAAAATAGAATTTACAGAACATCCAGAAATAATAATATATTACACATCAGATCTTATAGGATGTAACTAGAACTTTGTTTAGAAAGAAAAAAAAATTATGGTCTCAAATTAAAAGATTAAAAAAAAGATTGAGTGTCGAAATAAGAATGGATACAATTGGTAGAATTAATAAATTAATCCAGGAGCTCTTCTTGGAGAATAGAAAAAACAATCTCAAAGATGTAACTATGGATATAGATATCTATATATAAACATAAGACATTATATACATGTATATGTATATTTTTATACAACATTTCAGAAGGTTACACACTGTATAAGGTCATTAAACATTATTAAACAAAAGGGGGTGTATGTATTCAGTGTACTCTTATTTGATCATAAAATGTGATAAGGTCCTAATTAATGCTACAACATATAGGAACCATAAAAACATTAGGCTAATTGAAAGAAAAATAGGATTCGATGATGTCCCTTATATGAGGTACCTAGAATAGGCAGATTCTTAGGAAACAAGAAAGTGAATTAGATGTTGATGGGTACAGATTTTCTCTTTTGGGGTGATGAAAATATTTTGAAAATCAGTAGCAGCAATGGTTGTACAACATTGAAATTAATACCACTGAACTCTAGTCTTAAAATAGTTTGGCTAATTTATGTTATTTTATGTTTATATTCTTGTTCATTTTTGTATAATATTTGATTTCTCCCCTCAGGTATAATGCCCATAAAATTCCCACCCCCAGATCACCTGTGAACTGTCACCATAATGTCTTGTGTTCTTTCCTCCCCCTTTTTGACCCCTCTTATTCATTTTAAATATATCAATTGTTTGGTATATAACTATTTTTAAAAATCAAAATGGCAAAATTACAGAGCTGGGGAACAGATTAATTGCTATTGTGAATGGTAAGAGGTGCGTGACTATAAAAGAATATCATAGGGAGTCCCTTTCTGATGATTGACCAGTTCTGTATCCTGATTGTGAAGGCAGTACATGCATCTACACTGGTCTACAGACCAGTTCTGTATCCTGATTGTAGATGCAGTACATGCATCTACACATGGAATTAAATTGTACAGAAATAGACACATACAAAACACATGTATAACCAAGATGAAAATGCATACATTGTGCAAAAATGAAAAATGATGTAAAAATATATAAAATAAAATATAAAAATGCACATACATGTAAGATTTTTAATATGAATAAAGCATTTAGTTATAAGTATCAGGCTAATGTGAAATTCAAGGTTTTGACATTTTACTAGTTACAAAAAATGTTGCCATTAAAGGAAACTTGGTGAAGGATATATAGGATTGCACTATATACATTTATATGTATATTTGTACAAATACACATGATAGAGAACTTTAATACCTGATATTTAATCAGTTTTGTTAAAAATTCCATTTGTACTGCTTTTTGTAACTTTTTTTAGGTAACATTGGTTTACAGTACTGTTTATGAATTGGGATATATGTTCATACCTCTTTTTTTAAAGATTTATTTATTTATGCAGACAAGAGCTGGGTACAGGCCACAGGTACAGGGGGTGAGAAGATTCACCAGAGACAGAGTGGGGAACAGAACAGGCAAAGTGACTGAAGTACACTGCTGAGGGGAGTAGCAGGCAAGTCAGGAGAGATCTGCTGTGCCATGTGGGTAGCTCCCTGGCCAGCCTGGGATCAAACTGGTGTTGCAATGGCTGCAGATAGCATCATAGTTGCAACTTAACCCCTTGTGCCACCAGGTAGGCCCAGTTCATACATCTTGATATGTGCTATCACACCATGCCCACCGCCAAAGCACCCATAATACTTCATCATAGAGCACTGTGCTCTCTTGCTACCTAACCCTACCCTTCTTCTCTAGTAGCTTCAACCCTGTATTCATATTTCTAGGGCTTGTTTTGATTTATTTTTTACTCTTTCTTTGTTTTGTTTCTTTATATTCCACACATAAGTGAATAATCCAGTATTTGCCTTTCTCCCTATGACTTTTTTCACTTAACCTAATGTCCTGCAATTTCATCTACGTTTTGCAAATCTTCAATTATTGTCAGCTGTCTATGGTTCCATTCATATGGTGCTCTCAAGTTAAGATGTCAATCCTAAATCCCAAACACGGTGGCCAAAAATACCTATTCAGCATCTCTCTTGGCTTTTTAATATATATTCTACATCAACTGTTAAGGACTGAACTTCTGCTCATTTTTGCCAAATCTCCTTTCTTCCTTCTTGGACCAACCCATCTAAACCAACGACAGTTTTCTTCTTTTAGTGCGCAAAGCAAAATTATTTGAGTCATCTTCGACTTTTGACATTTTCTTATTCTACATATCCAGGGTACCAAAAAATCCTATTGGTCCTACCTTCAGAATATATATATCCCTTTTCCAACCAATTTTTCATGTCCCACTCTGTTTTCATTCTGGTATTAATCACAATCATCTTTCTGCTGGGTTTCTACAGTTACCTGCAAAGTCTCCCCAATTTTACTTTTATTCTCTACCATAAGTTTTCAGCAAAGCAGATACAGTCATTTTTTAAAGCATAAGTCACATTATTTAATTTCCCTTCTCAACATCATAACTCAGAGTAAGCCAGTGTGTTGATTTTCAGGATCATACTTACCTGATTTCCACTGACCTCAACTCCTTACACTATTCCCCTTCCCTCATTGGGCTTCAGTTTTGATATTTCTCTGATATTTCAGTTGGACAGTAGTATACTACTGTACCTACTTCAAGTCCTTTTTCAAATGTTAGATTTTTAATGAGTCACCCCTACTCTCTGCAATCCTAATGTTTTTTTTTTCATTATTTCATAGCATTAGCCATCTTCTAGCACACAAAACACAATAGTTATTCATTGTATGTATAGCTCATTTTTTAATCTAACCCTATAAAAGTACAACCTCCAAGGTTGTCTGTTTTATTTATTGATTACATTCTAGATTGAATTTTAAAATATTGTCTAGTACACATTAGGCAATAAGTAGATATTCCTTCACCCCATAAATATATATATTAGTTAATTTCAAACCTATTACCTAAGTATTATTAGAAAAAGCCATGTGATGTACTTTCTATTGATTGAACTGAATATCCACCATACAAGGTCGATGCTATTTTGTTTCTTTAATATCACCAGATATCCTTAACTTAAACTATGAACAATCCTCACTTCCCCTTTATGTCTATCACATTCCATTTATGCTTCCTTATTTTTTCATTTAGACTCCACCATGGCTGTCTAAAGTCCCAGTTACTGATTGTGTTGACATCCATATTTAAACAGAAGTATCACCATATTTACACCCTTTAAAACCTATATGACAATTCACAATATAAACTTCCTTTAATAACTACGGGTTCCCTAAACCTGCTTTTACCAGAGATGAAATTCTGTAACTGATTTTTTCCCTCTCCTTAAACTTTTTTTAGCTGACACACTAAATTGATGCAAGTCATGTGATACACTGGCATATGAATCTGCCATCCGTCTTGATACATCCCAATTCAATGTGTCAGCTGAATTCATTTTCAAAAGCCCTGCAGCTCCACAGAAATGCAGCTTTTGAAAGTCACATAAAAATAATAAAAGATTTCAGGTTGGATATTAACTTCTAAAACACCATAAGCAATAAAAGGGGTTCCTCAACATGAAGAGCTTTATACCTCTCCCTCCTAATTACACTTGCCACCCTACAATGATGGTCAGAATATGGTGAATCTATCTTGGACCTCTTCCAGGTTCTGTTTTTACAGTGACCCTGAAATATTTATTATAAAGTTATCTCAGTCATACATACAGACCTCAAAGCTGACTAGAATATAGTTAATTGTAACAACGAACTGCTGTTCTACTTGCAGTAACAAAATCTCTCCAGCCATCCCAAATGTACTGTGTAACTGACAGATGTATGTTTCTTGATGTAATAGAAATATATTGTGAAATAAGTTATAACATCTTAAATATTCATTACTGGCTCTGGATTTAGTTACAAAGGGTCAGTCAGCATTTCTTTGTCAGAAAAAAAATGCTTCAAAGAAATGTTTTCATTCTATAATGGTTAATTTTATGTATCAACTTGATTAGACCATAGTACCCAGATATTTGGTCAAACACTAGTTAAGGTGTTACAATGGAGGTATTTTTAAGATGAGATTGACTTTTTTAATTTAAATTTTATTTTTATATTCCCCATACAATTACAACCCCCTTATTTTGACCCCAATCCCTCCTTTCCCCCCCCCACCCCCTATTGAGTGTCTCTGGTTCATAGTTGTTTGTTGATTTTGATATTTTCTCTCTTATAGTTATTCTTTATATTCCCCACAATTTTTATGTTTTTATATTCCCCATACAACTACAACCCCCTTATTTTGACCCCAAGCCCTCCTTTCCCTGTCCCCCCACCCTCCATAGAGTGTCTCTGGTTCATAGTTGTTTGTTGATTTTGATATTTTCTCTCTTATAGTTATTCTTTTTCCTGGCCCCTTATTTAAGTTTTCTAGATTCCTGCTATAAGTGAGACCATCCGGTATTTTTCTTTTTCTTTCTGGCTTATTTCGCTGAGCATGTACATATACAACATGGAATATTACTCAGCATTCAAAAAAGATAAACACATGAAATTTGCAGCAACATGGATGGAGCTGGAAGGGATCATGCTCAGAGATTGACTTTTAAATCAGCAGACTTTGAGTAATGTGGATTCCCCCGCACAATGTGAGTATTTGACAACCTCTGCAAAGTGAGCAGATACAGATATAGGGTTGCATAGAGCTATGGATACAGATATGCAGAACCAAAAGGAGATATGGACATACAGTGGTAGCATCTATTGGTTCTATTTCTCTGGAGAACTTTGACAAATACATGTTTAATTCCACTAAGGAAAAAGTTCCAAATTTATATGAAGGGAAGTAAAAATTTGGTTTTGTTTTCCATTCCCCTCTTAACACTAAATTTTTTATCAATAAACCAACCAAAAGTTAATTTGGTCATTTTTTTTAATTAATTAATTTATTTATATAAGAACTGGGGTACAGGCCAGATGCATGGGAGGGTGAGAGAATTCACCAAAGACAGAGCAGGGAACAGAACAGACAGACTGAAGAAATACACTACTGAGGGAGCAGTGGGCATAACAGGAGAGGTCTGCCATGTGGGACCCTTGCCAGCTGGCTGGGATCAAACTGGCACTGCAGAGGCTGCAGACAGCTTCACAGTGCGGCGCTCAACTGCCTGCGCCACCAGGGGAGCCCCCTAATTTGGTTATTATTAATAATCAATGCTCTTAAAAAGGAAAATATTTCCTAATTTGGGGTTACAAAAAAATATATATAACACTTGTCACTATGTTATATGTCATATATTTATAAGTTCTTTATTAAAGCCTCCCTAGTGGCCTAGGGGTTAAGTCTCAGTGCTACCACTGCAACAGCCTGAGTTCAATCCCTGGCTATAGAGTAATCTACATGGCACAGCAGACCTCTCCTGTCTGGCCTGCTGCTCCCCTTAGCAGTGTATTTCAGTAAACCTGCCTGTTCTGCTCCCCACTCTGTCTCTTACCCCCTCACCTCTGGTCTGTCTCCCAGTTCCTCTATATAAATATAAAAAATAAATAAAATTTAAAAAATAAAAAATAAAATTATTTATTAATATAGGTTATTAAGTATCTTTTTTCAGAATAATAGAGAATGCAATCCTTATTTGTTTTTATTTGTTTTTTTGTTTGTTTGTTTTTTGTGAGACCCTCGCCAGAGGCAGGGGAACGAACCAGTGCTGCAGAGGCTGCAGGCAGCCTTGCAGCCCAGCGCTCAACCGCTGCGCCACCAGGGGAGGCCCTGCAATCCTTATTTGACATCCTAAAATGTGTTTTCTTAATAAAAATGCTTGAAATGTTTGCTTGACATTTATTCTCTTTTTTTTTGTTTTGTTTTCCAAAATAACCCATATAGGAAAAATAGTCTGAAGTCCGAGTTTCTCCCTTAGGGGTGGAGAGAAGAGAATGGCCCATTTGAGTTAAGTTTGTTGTTTCTAACCATTAGGAGATAAAATTTGGCCATCTTTGCTTTGTCCTCAGAAACTATAAGAACAAAAAATCATATAAAATATTTAAAATTTCTTTTTGAGCTATAGTTTAACAGAAAACTACAAGTCATCAATATAGAGCATGGTTGTTACAAATGTATCTGAGTTTGAATTTTAGTGTTAACACTTTCTAACCATGCAAGTTTAGAAGTTTAGAAGCAAGTGAGGCAAGTTTTAATTTTCTCTGGACCTCTACTTCTCATCCATAATGAAAGAAAATAACTTATCTTTCCTATGTTATTGTGCCACTTAAGTGAGTTTAATGCATATAAAACTTCTAGAATATAATATAACATCAGTCCATTAGGTTAACATGTATAATTTGAGAGATTCTGGTTTGCCAGTAAAATTAGATGTGGTCTATATACACAGGACAACAATAATTCTATAATAATAATTTTTAAAAAATGAAATCCTGCATTTGCAACAATGTGGATAGACATAGGGCATATTATGCTTAGTGAGATGAGTCAAAGAGAAAAATAAATATTGTATGATTTCATTCATATATGGTATATAGAGAAAGCAAATGAATAAACTAAACCAGCTTTTAGACTATAAGACCAATCAATGGTTACCAGAATGGAAGGGGGAAAGGGGCTGGTGAATTGGATATTAGGGGACAATAGTTGGGTGAAGGATAGAATTGGGCTTTTGTAGATGTCTAGATACATACATGTTAAATATACATATTAAATTTTAACATATAGCTATATATACATTTTAAAGTTTTATCATGCAACTGAAACTACTGGTTATAATATACTGTTACTTCAATTTTAAAAATCAGTTGAAATTAAATACATTTGAGTTCAGTATAATAAACAGAAATAGTTTCTAATTATTTGGTTTCATAACTTTTGTTCAGTCCATGTATTTGAGCCTTTTGACTAATTAAAATGCAAATTCTGTATGTTCATGTAGTGAAGTTATCTATGTTATCACCTTATCTGTAATGTAGCTTTTTAATGGGGGTCCACTGATTTCTCATGATGATGGCAAGTAATCACCTCTCCTAGACAGAGGATGTCCTTCTGAGAATTTTTCTGAGAACATTACCCTTGGGTTTTCATCCCTTTTCTGCTACATTAGCAATCACTAATAGGCATATATTTAATTTTTTCTTCAAATTCATTTTTTAAAAAAATTCTGTAGAATACTTGAATATTTTTCATTGTTCTTGTACCTCTAATCCTACCCTTGTCATATTCATGAAGAGTTGCATTCTTCTTTGTCTTTATATTAACTTCAGCTAATCTCTTCTTTTGTTAATGTCTTCATATCATAATGTCCTATTGTTGGAAGCATTTTACTTCAGTTTCTCTTTAATTTTCATTTTGTTGTGTTTTGTACCTTTTTTCTAGTGGCAGAATATTAAATTAAAAACCACATTCGGTAGTTTTATATGAGTATATGAAACATTTAACAATTACCTGCTAAATACATTAATTGAATCTTTTTTTAGCACATATCTTCCCTATTGTCTCTTTAATTCATAAAATCAAACTAAATTAATATCCTCCACCAACTACTAGAGAGGAATAAATCTTCACCTTTTTTCCCCACTGTATCATTTATACATAAGGTAATTGCCATATGGACATGTTAAAAATCACATCTAAAATTATATGTATGCAGATGTTCTGCAAATACTAGTTTTGGAGAAATATGTTTATTTTCAGAAAATCTGGAACTTCAGACACGTTCCATCTTTATTTAATAGAACAGTCCAAACCTTGCTAAAATTATAACTTTCATGATTGATTACATCATTGATCAAACCAAAGCTATTTTGGCGTTAACTTCAGCTAATCAAGCAGGTGTTCTCTATGGTCTAACTGACAGAAGAAAACTTTCTCCGCTGCTTGTGGACTAATCGGGATGTGTGTGGGGATTTTGTTAGTTTGGCTATTTTGTAAAAGCCTTTTTTTCAAAGCAGAAGAAGGAACAATCTTTTAAATTAAAAAAAAAATATATATATATATGAGTTTCACATACCAGATAAGTGCTTTGGTACAATGAATTCGAATATACATAATCTGCATTCTTCTTTGAGTTGGTAAATATAAATCATTTTCTGACATTAATTTCAGTCCTGTTTTAAGGGAGCATATCTGACTCCCTTTCAGCGAAATATCAGCAATCCACTGAAAAATAAGCTACTCATAAACCAAGATCTGTACCTATATGTATAATTCAATTTCTTACTAAATCTTGGCTTGGCCAAGTAAAATGTCAATAAATATATTTTTTAATTTCTTACATCATTGTTCATTTTTATAAAATGGTAATATAGAAAGTTACATCCTAGCAGTATGCCAAACTTTGAGTGATTTACAATGAGAATCTCTTCAGTTACATCCACATAGAATTTACAGGATTCCTCCAATTAATTGTGCCTTATATCCTTAACTTATAAGAGAATAAAAAGAGAAAGAAATAAAAGAAGGGAGAAATGGGAAAATCATAATCTTTGATCTGTCTTATACCTGAGAATCTCTCAAATTGACATAGGGTCCAAATTTACCTTAGGAAGTATGACATCAGAAGAAAAATTTAATTTTTGTTCTTCCCTAATGTTTTCACTAGTTCTGCTTTAAATAAACCCAAAAGATACTTAAGAACAGAAACTTAGTTGAGAAATATATAAGCGTTCCCCTGTTCATTGCAGCATAATTCACAATGCCCAAGGTATGGAAACAACCTAAATGCCCATGGACAGATGAGTGGCTAAAGATGACCTATAAATGAATAATGGAATGCTATTCAACTGTCCAAAAGGGTGAAATCTGCCATGTGCAGCAACATGGATGAACCTTGAGTCTATTATGCATAAGTTAGATGGAGAAAGAAAGACATGATTTCATTCAATGTAATATATAGAGAAACAAAGCTAATGACAAAACAAAATAGAAAACACACCCTTAGACTCTAAGAACAAAACAGGGATTTTGGGAAGAGTGGTGGGTAAATTGGATTAAAAAGGTGTCAAGTATGGGGCCTCCCTGGTAGTACGAGGGGTTAAGATGCAACTTATAAAGCTATCTGCAGCCACTGCAGCACAAGTTCAATTCCTGGCCAGGGAGCAACCCCCATGGCGCAGCAGATCTCTCCTGACTCACCCGCTGCTCCCTGTTAGCAGTGTATTTCAGTCTGTCTGCCTGTTCTGTTCCCCATTCTCTCTGGTGAATCCTCTTACCCCCAGCACCTCTGGCTTACACCCTAGCTCTTGTATGCATAAATAATTTTTTTTTTAAGAAAGTATGAAAGATGGAAACTATACTTTTGGTGGTGAATTTAACTTTGTATATATAGATTTTGATGTATAATGATGCACACCTGAACCTTATATGTTACAGTCTGATGTACTTTAATAAAATAAAATATTTAAATAAACAACCTTAAAGGAACATTAGAAGTTATAAGTTGCGAAACATTTCAGCTTTAGAAGTTTAGAAGGAAAAGGGATTAATGTCCAATACTACCAAGGGTTGACCATCAGGATAGAAAAGCTGAGGAAATACTTGTTTTGAGCCCTGGTTTGTTTTTAGCAGCAATGAGCAGATCAGCCTTGACTCTCCCCTCCCTAGTTTCTGGCCCATGACCTGCTACTAATCTCTGTCCAGGTAAACCAGTCACAGCCAAAGAAAAGCGGTACTGACAACACCTACTGAAGACAATGCTGTTAATACCATACTAGAGCTTCATGTATTCTACTGATTATCTTTCCTTACATCACCTCACTTTTATCCTCTCAATAAAACTATAAAATGAGCATTATAATGTTGATTTCATAGCCAAGGGAATGAAGGCTCAAGGATCACATGATCTCCAGAGACTAAACAATTTGTAGGTGAGCTGGAATTCCAACCCCATCTTCAGATTTCAATTAGTAGTTCTTTCTCTATTCACCAGAGTGAAGAAGGTGACTCATTGAAATGACAGCGAAAGGTCAGAAAGGATAAGGGCTGAATAAGCTGCCATTTCTCCTTCCTGTGTGTGACAAATTCAGAATAATATATACAGGCCTACAGAGGCATTTACAAAGATATTTACAGATCCAAGATGCTGGATCTCTAAAGAGGGGAGAACATCTCCAGAGACAGTAACCTGGCCATGTGACAATTGTTTGTCTCCTGTATCCATGGAGAATGAAGGAGCAGTGATGAATTTATGCTCACAAACAACCATTGAAAATAACAAAGAGCCAAAACAATTTATTTTTGTGAGTGATCCTTGCCAGATGGGACAATTACTGACCTTTACTGAAGCCACAAAAATGTTGAGCTGTATACATCTGTGTTTCACCTTAGAAATTCACAATGAGAATTAATAACAGCTTTCTTGACAGTAGGAAGGGTGAAGGGACTTTGATTTTACAGCAGGGAATTGGCAAGCCATTACCATTTCTGAGGCTCTCATGCATTATGCTAGTGACACAATTTTCCAGAGTTAGGAAAAGCTGGCTTTTCTAAGTACTGGAAAGAAAGCTCCTTCCCAGGTAAATTTTCAGCTGCAGGCAAATCTAACCCACAATATCACTGTAGGGTAAAGAAAATATCAGGCTTTTCTGCCCTTCCGCCATCAGGATAGATGATGGATCCTTGTCCTGAATGCATGCCTGATGGTGGGCACCTGGAATAGGGTGTGGGCATAGGTAGATGGGATTCAGCTGAGCTAAGACTGTGCTTTTAAGGGCGGCGTCACGGGGGGACGCCAGCAGCACCAGCACCAGCAGCAGCAGCAGCCGCAGCCGAAGCCGAAGCCGAGAAGCAGCAGAACGAACGCTAGAGAGCCCAGATAGAGTGAGGACTTGCTGGGGGCTGGGAGGCCTGCCAGCCTCCCAGCCCCCCAGCCAGCACCCCTGCCTGCCATATGCCTGGTGAACCCCAAATAAAAAACCTGCAAAACTACTGAGGACTCTGACTCCTCCTTTACCCGGTCTGCATGGGATCAGAAAACCTGCACCTGTGCCCAGTCCTGCCATTACAATTGGCGTATGTCGGCAAGATCCATGCAGACGGGTATTGGAGCCCTCCGAAGACCTGGAGGGACTAAGGAGAACAGACTTTGCCTGTGACGACGCTGGAGGCACCATGGCGGTATAGAAGATGGATACGTCCACGAGCTACAGGATGAGACCTGGCGTGAAGGAGACGCCCGAAAGGACCAGCCAAAGACACCGGAAAGGACCAGCCAACGACACCGGATAGGACCAGCCAACGACACCGGAAAGGACCAGCCAATGACCCCTGAGGCAGCAGGCCATTGCTGAAGCAGGGAGAGGCCAATGGACTGATAGACTGATTAACTGATGATTTTGGACTGACAATCCCGCCAGAAGGCGGAGGACCTTAGCAGGTTATGTTTATTTTTTGAGAATCTGGGGGTGGCCAGTGGGCCTAGATGGCCAAAAGCAGCCTGTGTATGCCCAGTGGCCAGGTGGAGGAGAAAAGCCAACTAAGGTGGCAAAAGCTGGTACTGATGCTAAGTTGAGAAGCCCTAAAGCGGCTGTTAAGCAGCCTGGGTATGCTGAAGCCCTGTGAGTCTCGTAAAATCACCTATGGGTGATGCCCTGCTCATTCTTGAGTGAGGGTGAGGAGCTGAGGAGCCCGTCCTTGGGGGACGGGTGGGGAATGTGGCTTGGGGTGGAGCCAAGCCAAATGCAAAGTTTGGATCCCCAACCCATGTGCTTGTGCAGTGGGTTGGCTTGAGAGCAGGGGTCTGTGAGTCGCATGGGTGGCCATGAAGGCCGAGTGTTGGAGCGACTGCAGACAGAAACCCTGAGGGTTGGCGATTACCCCCAACAGAATAAAATTGCCAATCCCAGAGCTAGTGCATCCTGGGGGTGGATGCTGTGTGTGCCTTGTAGCCGAGACTACAGCCAGAGAAGGCCAGGAAGCCTGACGGCTCCTGGTGTGTTATAGCAGATGCCGTGTGTGATTTCCCCTCCCTCGTATGAGCAGTGCCTTCGGCAGCAGATTTGGTGGCTCATCTGCTGGTACCAATAATTGTCTTTTGCACTTGGTTGGTGCCCTGCCTGGACTTATTTGTGTTCTGTTGTATTTTGTTATGTTGTATTTTGTTATTTGATGTATTTGCTTTTGTGGGCCATGGCTGCATTGTTTGTTTGCTTAGAAAATTGTGTATATATGTATAGACTGTATGGCAGAAAACCCTGAGGGGGTGGACTGTAGGGTAAAGAAAATATCAGGCTTTTCTGCCCTTCCGCCATCAGGATAGATGATGGATCCTTGTCCTGAATGCATGCCTGATGGTGGGCACCTGGAATAGGGTGTGGGCATAGGTAGATGGGATTCAGCTGAGCTAAGACTGTGCTTTTAAGGGCGGCGTCACGGGGGGACGCCAGCAGCACCAGCACCAGCAGCAGCAGCAGCCGCAGCCGAAGCCGAAGCCGAGAAGCAGCAGAACGAACGCTAGAGAGCCCAGATAGAGTGAGGACTTGCTGGGGGCTGGGAGGCCTGCCAGCCTCCCAGCCCCCCAGCCAGCACCCCTGCCTGCCATATGCCTGGTGAACCCCAAATAAAAAACCTGCAAAACTACTGAGGACTCTGACTCCTCCTTTACCCGGTCTGCATGGGATCAGAAAACCTGCACCTGTGCCCAGTCCGGCCCCTACAATATCACTCTCTCCTTTTCACAGGGAGACCACAGACTGAGCAGGAAATAAAGGAGATCTCCTGAGGTCATCTGGTCCATGCCACAGCTGAGAAGTAAGAATTGCCTCTAGTTCAAAACTTGGCCCAAGTCATAGCCCTACCTCTTATCCATCAACCAAGTTGCCTAGAAAGCACAGTTCTGTATAGATTCTATAGAAATTCCCAAAGACAACCTCAACTAATTAACATAAGATTTAACCCATTCTGTCTTAGTCCCCCTGAAATTATTCCTCTTTCCCCCCCTTTTTTAAAAATATTCTAATCTTGTTCACTTGTAGAATGTGTGGACTTGTGTGTTATCTTGGGACATGAGTTTGTCTTCAAATACCAGTTCTCCTACATACTAGCCTCTCTTCTATACCTATTTAGTGGTGATAATGCCAATTGAATTTTAGAGTGATTGCGATTATAAGAATAATATGTATAAAACACTTAGCATATTGCCTAGCACATAGCAAGTGTTTAATAAGTAGTAACTCTACAAGCAGCATAGGAATATATGTATACCACAAAGAAAAATGAAGACTAAATAAATCTCATACACCTTTAAAAAAAGGGAAAAAAAAGAACTCCTAAAAAGATTAAGTCACAACTGAATTCTAATTCTTTTAAAATTCTTCTGAAAAATTTTTAATAGTTTTAGAAATATTGAATGGAGCTGTAGTACTGTAGAGACAGGAAGGACACAGAGCAGGTTTTCTATGATCCAGCAGACCGGGTAAAGGAGGAGTCAGAGTCCTCAGTGGTTTTTGCAGGTTTTTATTGGGATTACCAGGTACACAGCATGCAGGGGTGCTGGGGGGCCGGTAGGCTGGCAGGTCTCCCAGCCCCCAGCAGGTCTTCACTCTGGGCTCTCCGGCCTTCTCTCGGCTTCTGCTTCTCTTGCTTCTCTCTCGGCTTCTACTGGCTTCCCTGTGATGCCGCCCTTAAAAGCACAGTCTTGGCCCAGGTGAATCTCATCTACCTATGCCCACACCCTATTCCAGGTGCCCGCCATCAGGCATGCATTCAGGACCACAAGGATCCATCATCTATCCTGATGGCGGGAGGGCAGAAAAGCCTGACATTTTTCCTTACCCTGCAAGTACTATGTTCATAGTCCAATTTACATCTCTTCCATCTGCTCAGTCCCATCCCGTACTCAATGTTAACTCTCCTAATTGAACTCGTTAATACTATTGACTTGGAGAAAGAAGATAGCAGCCAATCAGGACATGGAAGGCAAGGATTTCTGCACATTGTCCTCTATAATTTAAGTTCTATAATTTAAAGAACTCAAATGTCTTATAGACTCAATGGATGATTCATAGCAATGTCAGCTTGGTTTCCCATAGGGTAGAATTCAATGATATAATCACACATGTGGAATACAACTTCACATACTTGAAAAAGAGAGCAAAGCTAGAATGTATTCCTTGTTTGAAGTTAATTAAAGTGGTAGTGAAACAGCCCATAAAACACTGTCTATAGCCAACTAATTCTACCATAGTAAGGATGTTGATTTATCTTGCTTCTCGTGCATATATTTTTTCAAGGGATCTTTTTTTCCTTGAATTAAGAGAGACAATGGCTCTGCTACTCAAATAAACAAGAGTGCCTTTTTGTGTGTGAAAAACTACCAGGGGCACTTAAAAACAGATTTCAAGTGCTTACTGAAGGTCTTTTTAAAGGTGCTCACTTCAGGTTACAGAAAAAGGGATATCCTGGTATATCCTTCTATATTTTAGTCTTTAACCTTTAGATGTTCACATAATCATTTAGAGAACGAGATTATTTGCCAGTGTTTTAAGGCCATCTGGGATATAAACGAGATGCAAGTCAGCTTTTTGCTATTTATCTCTTTATCTTTTGCTTCCTGCAACCATGAACAGAGTCTGATAGGTTATAAGTCTGTAGGTTTTTTTGAGCAGATATGTAAATATCCATCCCTGTTTTGTAACTTACTAAGGTAGTCACATTTTCTCTTTATATAATCCGGAAGAATCAAGCAACTGCTAGTTGTTTCTTCAACTATGAGCTGATTCTTCTTCCCAAATTTCATATCAAGAATTTTCTCTGAATTCTTTATAATATCAAGCCCAATGGCCTAACTTTTTTTTTATATATCAAATGCAAATTTACTGAGACACATCAAGAGAATGTTTATAGTTACATGGCTAAAAAACATTACAGTAATCAACTTCATAAAATTAGGGGGAAAAGCTGTATAACAAAATGGTCTTTCATAAACTATTAAATGAACATATGCTATAGACAAACCAATTTTATATTTGAAGCAGCTTATAGCACCAACATGTTGGCAGGACCAGTAGAGGGGTGGGCATTGGACTGAGGCATCTGAGAGCAGGGAGGGATCTCAGCCATCATCTACTAAAAGCCTCTCATTTTTCAGATGGTGAAATGGAGGCCCAGAGAGAGGAACTGCTTTGTCCAAAGTCACATGATACAGCGACACAGGATTGGCTAGAAAATGATCCGAGGCTAAAATCTAGGCCGCCCAATTTTAGGTAAGTGCTCTATTTCAATATACATATAATTCTATTTGAGTCAATGTAGTTTTTCTTATCAACAGGTCTACCATAGAAGAAATGAACACAATTCAAAAGAAACTAGGTTATTTATTTTACCAAGAAAGGACATGCACTAGAGTTCACTTCTTGGGGGACCTAAGTAGATTTTAAATCAAAATTCAGAGGAATCACTCAAATGATACTAGCTTAGTTGTAAATTGGTTGAGGAGAAGGCAGCTAGAGGGAAGTTTTGGCACATCCTCCATGATCTAACCTATGCCTAAAAATTACTAAATCATTGGTATTTTTTTTGATAGTTTAAAGATTAGTAAAACACAAAACAGTCCAAACAGAGAGGAAGCAAATCAGGTCTTTAAAAGATAAGTATGGCACTTCTGAATTGAATAAGGTAAGGAAATTTAAAAAATAGCTAGAACCTATGGCTTGTAAACTGCCTAGTATACAAAGTGTTTTCTCTATAAAAAACTGGAGTCATGAAGTTCTGTCTAGCAAATCTTATGGTCCTGAGGCCAATGGCCTAACTTTTTTCTTATTACCTTGCTAGCATTCACATTTGGAAATTACACACACACACACACACACACACACGGTATTGTGCTATGTGTTTTGTAGATGCTATTATTATTCCCATTTTATTGATGAGAAAATTATTGTTAAAGAGTTTTATCAACTTGATGAAAGCTGAATTGTAGGAACAAAACTGAAAGATAGCTCATTTATTCATTATTACACTGTGTTGCCTTAATCATTAAAATTATTCAAAATTATAAAGAGAGAAGAAACTTAGAGAATATTGAATCCAATTACTTCATTTTACATATGCACATGGGGGAAACTTAGTGAGATTAAATATTTGACCAAAGGTTTCAAAGTTAGGCAGACCTAAATTAGAAACCATATAATCCAAAATCAAGTCTGCTGCTCATTTCACAATCTAGAATGAACAATCTACTGCCTAATTCAATTAAATTGAAAAACAGTTTTTCAATGCTTGTATTCATTGCTAATTGATTCCACCCTTTTCCTATTTTCCTATCCCTTTATCTCTCCTGTTCCCCTTATTCTCAAATGTTTCTGTCTTAGCCAATCTTCAATTCTCCACCTTTCCTCTATTCAGCCTCTCTCCAGCAGTACATGATGGTCTTGAACTCCTTTTCTTCTTACTCTTGTCTGCTTTTCATATATATAACTGCCCTTTTTCAATCTCCCTCCTTAACTCTCTTCCTCTAGAACTCCTTATAATGTGTTGTCCCAAAACATTTCGTCCATGGTCTTCCAATCTTTATCTCAATCATTACTTTGTCTATACTGCCACCTTTATACTAATGATTCCTAAATCTGTAACTCCACCCTAATATTCAAACTAAACCTTAATACTACCTGCAGAATATTTCAGTCAGCATAAAGTATCCATAGAACACTAATTCAACATATCCAACCTGGAACTTGTTTTGTTTTGTTTTGTTTTTCTTTCCCTCAGACTTGCTTTTAAATTATTATTATTATTTTGGTACATAGCACTAATCATTACAGCATAAACTAAGCCAATTGTTTGCCAATATCCATCTTCTTCTGTTCCATAGTGTCATCCTGCTAGGCTAAATTTCTTGACTCTCGGAGGTTACATGGATCGTGTGACTGAGATCTGTCTAGTGGAATATGAGTGAAAGTAATATGCACATTCTTCTGACTCTGATCCCAAAGTCTTGTGAACTATTCCATTCTGTTTTTCTTTCTTACTTTACCTGTTGGAAAGAAAATAGACTCAACCTATGAAGATCCTGCAAGGTTTTTGGAATTCACAATGAAGGAGAATAAGTGCTTGTGTTACTTAATGGTTCAGAACTGGGCACTTATCTGTAAGCTCAAATTAGGATATGATTGGGTATAAAATGCATCATTATTGTGTTCAATCATGATTAACTGAGGTTATCACAGCAATGAGCTTACCCTGACCCATCACCAACCTTGCAAGTTTAGTCATTAATGACTTATTTACATATTCACAATCTCAGTTATTCTATGTACTTTTATCTCTTTATTTTTTACCACTATTGTCTCAATGTAATTGTTTCCATTTACTCTCATGTCTTCATGTATTTTACTAAAACTAGTACAATTTATTCTCAGTTATTCTTGACTTCAAATATCTTGTCAAATTCAATTCCTCTACTGTCTTTCTTCCTAAAGTCAGGGCAATATCTAAAATATCAATGCTGGGCCTACCTGGTGGCACTTCCCCAGTGGCGCAAGGGGTTAAGACGCAGCACTATGAAGCAATCTGCAGCCTCTGCAGCCAGAGTTGGATCCCTGGCCAGGGAGGTGACCCACATGGTGCCACAGACCTCTCCTGACTTGCCCATTGCTCCCCTCAGCAGTGTATTTCAGTCGATCCGCCTGTTCTGTTTCCCACTCTGTCTCTGGTGAATCCTCTCACCCTCCCACACCTCTGGCCTGTACACCTGTACACCTCTTGTATGCATAAATAAATCTTTAAAAAAATCAATGCTTAAAATAATTTTATGATCTTAGGTGATTGGTCAAAGGGCTATAATTCCAAAATCCTTATCATAACACTCAAGCATCTTTGACAAATTTCTTCTTTGTTTTTGCCGCTCCAAATTTTTGAGCATTTTACTCAAGCTGTTCACTTCTTCCATAACTTTAAGAATTTTAATCTTTTTTGTTTTTTCTTCACTATCAAACTTCTAACATTCTTCAAGACCTAGAATAACATTCTCTATATATTTGCTCAATTCCAAGGTCAGGAACGATTCCTCTAAATTTTGTATATGTAACTGTTATATCACATTGCTAACCTTAGTTCTAAATATGCTACTATCATCACTCAAATCCAAATATCAAAATATTTTTCAAACATTTACTACTTCTTTAGCCCAAGTTTTTTACTTAAAGGAAGTAGCTAATAAATATTTGGCAAATGCTTAAGGAAATGGGAGAATATACATTATATAAAATGAAATATGTTAGCATTGTTTTCATTTGTGAAACACATTGCTAAACACAAGTGTTTATAAAAATGGTTGATGGTATATTTTGATTTCAAAATGATTCTGCTTTCAAATTCCAATATTTTGGAATGACTTCTTTCTATATATTCCAATTCATCAAAGATATATTGTTATATTTTGTAGTATTCATTTATCTCAAATCTTGAAGAGGTTGTAGTTCAAAGCTGCCTTTTAACTTTGCTCTCATATTTTATGACATATTTTAATTTTTTTCTTAGACTAAGAAGAATAAAATCATTTATCCTGGAAAATGCATAAGAGATCAAAGTAAGATACCTCTGAAGAGTACACTTAGGAATTAAGAGTAGTAATATTACTATATAATCACTGCAATTCATGTATCTTTTAAAGTCAAAAAAATCTGCCTGTGCTTTTCAAGACCATCAGTGATCATTCCTTCTTATAAACTCATAAAACAAGTTGCACCATTCATTTGTTAATGAACCAATACCTTATTTAATGTGCTGTATTGTTGCTTGCTACTATTATTTAATCTCCTATTGTTTAATTTGAGTATTCATACATCTTACCTCCTTGCTAGATTTAAACTCTTTTTGCATAAAATTGTACTAGAAAATTAGTGGTATATTCCATATTCAAATAATAATTCAAATAATAAGGTAGTACTAGGAAATTAGTGGTATATTCCATCTTCAAATAATAATTCAAATAATAAAATTTTGCATTGCTTTGTTTTAATCCTTAGAATACACAATGAAATTTTGATGCTTATTATTATGCTATATTGGGGAATAGGGTTAATTTCTTTCCCTTAGTTTGACTAATTTAATTCCATGTTATATGTTTGGCCTTTGGTATCCATTACTTTTGTGATAGTGATGAAAACACTTAATTACAAGCCCAAAATACTGTGTGTATTTGGATTATACAGGACTGTTTGGTGGGACAATATTAAAAGGAACCCATCTATGATTTATAATATTTTTCTCAGGACTTGAATGTTTAAGCATGCGTGATTCTAGGCTTGGTTCTGGGAAATGACAAGAAAGGGAGGACAAGATTTACTCAGTGTTAATAATAATGGAGTTTAAATGCCAAGTCTGATTTTAACTCACATTTTTTACTATTCTGTGCCTTGGTATAGCCAGCTATTATTTCACACATTTCCTTGTCCATGTTTGTTATATACACTATTAAGAAGGAATTTGCTTTCTTCATGGCTATGTACTTGCCTCAGATTTTTAGGTTCTGATAGTATTTCAATGAGAAAGAATTGAAGGCAAATGAGGACCTGCAGCTAAATCCTTGAGACAATTTAATATAAATAAATGATTGTATGAATCATGTTTATATGGTGACAGTAAACCTGCTCCAACATCACATGTACATAAAAGAGAAGAAGAAATGATCTCTGTTCTTTACCATCAACGGGTAAAGAGCAACTGACTGGCTCCTGCTGGAAAATAACCTACCTGTCTTCTTCACCACCTATTTTGAATTTGGGAGGCAGGTAGCAAATGAAAGGGAAAGGGCTCAATCAGAAGCCGAGGAAAGAATTAAGCAGAGCTCTTCATAAAAAAAAAAAAAAAAAAAAAAAAGAGGAAAGATCATCAGGATCAGGATTGCTAGGTATCCCTCTTTTCCCCATAACAACAAAACTGCAAGTGATTCTAATTACATTTGTAATGAAAAGTTAAGGAAGTATTGGTATTCCATTTTTCTTAATTTTCTGCAAAGCAACTTCATTGCACCATTAACACTGCCATAATGCTTTACTAAGCATCCAAGTATTCAATTGGCATCACCCTGCCTGGGGTGTGATATTTTGGAATGTCAGTTTACAACCTGCTCACTCTGGCCTCTGAAGTCCCTAAGCCATTAAGTCTGCTTACAGAATGTAATTTTTATACATTTTTTTAAGATTTATTTATTATTTATACAAGCACTGGGTACAGTCAGAAGCACGGGAGGGTGAGAGAATTCACCAGAGCGGAGAGCAGAACAGGCAGACTGACGAAGTACACTGCTGAGGGGAGCAGCGGGCAGCAGGAGAAGTCTGCGCGCCCTGTGGGACCCTCACCCGGCAGCCGGGGATGGAACTGGCGCTGCAGAAGCTGCGGGCAGCTTCATAGCCCTACGCTCAACCGCTGCGCCACCAGGGAGGCCTCAGAATGTAATTCTTTAATTGAATGCTCAGAGCTCATTGCCTCTAAGGAAGGCCAAACTTCCTTCCCCACTAACACCTTACACATGGAAAAACAAAAAGACTACTGCTACTCTTTCTAAGGGATGGGAATCTTTGTTAACATTTGTTAGTAACAACGAACTTGAAATCGTCAGACATTTCTCTCCATTTAGTCTGCAAATCTTCTCACTGTCCTTTAATTTGTAACAGTTAATTCCCAGAAGCAGCACTAAACTAACATATGATGACAGCTTCTCCCTCAGCTCAGTTTGGGGAACATGCCCTCTTAGGTTCAAAATGATGTTCTCATGTCCTATCACCAGTTTCCTAGCAGTGAGGAACAACACAGACAAACTTAATGAAACCTGCCTTGAAGTCAATTTGCATTGGTCTGTTCCCTGCTCTTTGTTACCGATAGGTGGAGCTGCTGCAAAGCAGATCAATATATGTATAGAATGCCTAGAGGGCTGTGTTAGAAGCTGCTAAGACTATGCAGGCTGGCATATGCAGGCCAGCATATGCTGACAAGTAGCAGAGGGGCCAGCCTTAATTCTATCACCGAAAATGATGTTTATTCACTAAGCAGGAGACACCTCCAGAAATTAAAATAGGGTATTTGCATAGGACCCAAACTTTGACCTATACTTAAATAAATCTTGACTTTTCTTTAATAATTGTTAGATCTTCTCCTTAAATGACATTAACTATAATTTGGCTCATTAAGTGTTCTTAAATATTTGTACATTGCAATTCCTTCAGCAAGTACTAATATTATAATATTATTGTTATCAGTTTATATATGAGAAACAAGACTTCATTCTCTGTTCCCCTTACCTGGCACTGTATTTCGTGGGTTTATGAGAAATATCTAATGATGTATGTATCATGGTCAAGAACAGATGCTATGACTTCAGAAATCTGGCTGTCAGTATTGGCAGGAAAAATAAAAAATGTGTGTTTATATGTGTATATTTAAATATATGCATTTCTCTTCCCTACAAAATTCATTCAGGCTTATTCATCAATGCCTTTCCACATCTTGAAAGAGAAAATGCAGTTGTTTTATTGAAATGATGTGCCTGCAGTTAAAGTGAGGTTAAAAAAATAACAACAAATTGAAAATTATTCCTGTTCATCTGAAATACAAGTTGAGTTGCTGATCAGCTAAAGTGAAGTTGAAAGAAAGTAAATGCTAAGGCCAATAACTGCCCATTGCATGCTTGTCCTCCCCACAATTTCCCCACAATTGTGAGGATCATGAATGGATAAGTGATATTGGAACTCAGTGTCCTGAAATTATAATAATGTGATATAAAACTGTACAAACACTCCCAAATTCACAATACATCTCTGAATTTGTTGCTCCTTTGGAAAATAGTTCTAGACCATCCAAAATTGACTCTGAATACTTTTGCTTATAATTCTGGTAAAGCATCAATTTCCAACGACATCCAACATAATTGTCCCCCAAATCATTCCCTTCCCTACGAGGCCATTTAACTGAACCAACTGCAGAGTCAGTGGCTGTACATTGTGTCTGATTAAGTGAAAACAACTAAGTATTAGTTTCATAAGCTTGGAAAACTGAATGGCATCAGGGTACAGAGCAGATAAGACAAGAAATAGTCCCCAGTAAAGTCAGTGCAACTCAATCTTAGCTGCAGTTGCATCACCAGTGAAGTTTATTTTTTACTCATATACTTTTTATATTGCTATTCATTCTCCTGTCAGGTGTAATCCATAAAATTGCCACCATCAAGATACCTGTGAACTGTCATCATTGTCTCTTGTCCTCATCCCTACCATGTTTTGACCCTCTGTCTTCCCCTCCCCAGCTGAACATCTCCAATTTGTTTGCCTCCTACTTTTGTCTTTTTTTTCCTAGATCCCTTGTTTGTTTTCCCTAAGTTCCTCCTATAAGTGAAACTATCCAATATTTTTCTCTTCCCTGCTGACTTGTTTCACTGAGCATAATCCCTTTCAGTTCCATCCATGTTGCTGCGAATGGCATGAGTTTATCTTTTTTGATTGCTGAAAAGTATTCCATTGTATATACATGCCACATATTCTTGTTCCAGTCTTTCCAAGCTCAACCTTTCTAAGGGGGTCATCTTCCCAGGAATATGAATCAGCACATTCAGCTCTTGTTCGTGCATCTAAAACTTGGATTTTTGCATCATCGATTTCTGGGAAATACTAAGGTATTTCATCGGCCAAATGTCCATGATATATATTTTAAAATATCTTGTTTTGAGAAGTGTATCTCTTCTTATGTTAGGTAAATAATGTACTTTTACATAAGGGAAATGTGATGGAATCAGGGAAACTGCTTCCAATACCCATTCCACCTCCATTCAGGTGGAAACTTATTAAATGCAGCAGTCTAACATCATGGAAATTAAATCACAAACTTCCTACTACTAAACATTAAGCTTGAAGTTGGCTACCAAGTATGATATTACATGTCTTGCCAAATAATATCTTTTAAACTAATTCACTTTTCCTTATATATATATATATATGTGTGTGTGTGTGTGTGTATATATATAGTATCTTCTATTTCTAAAAATGAGAATACTTGAAATCCAGTTGAATCCATTTTTCCTTGATAGTATAAACACCTTTAAAGTCACCTTTCCTTCAATGCAGTGTCTCTTAGGTGACAAACAAGAAATTCCTCTATGTCTGATCTCCTTTTCACTTCTCCTTTTGCCCCAACTCTTCATTTTCCAAATTGGATTTTTTTTAAATAAGTAAACAAAGCAGGTGTTCGGATCCACTCTAATAGATTCCTGCTCACTTGCTATGGGAAGAGATTTAAGAAACATAGATCAGTAAAAGATTATATTGAATTTATTGAATTTTGCTTGAAAAACACATATTTTACGATATCAATTCTTAAGATTGATGACACATTAATTGGTCTCAATGAGTTTTTATTAAGTTCTTAGTCAATGGGGTCAGATGAAATTTAAAACTATAATTCTTTAAACTAGTTTATCTCAATCATAGAGCAATATTTTTAGTAGTACACATCACCCTAACATTCTCTTATTTATTGATATATACACAATTTTTTTCTCTTCCTACTAAATAATGAAATCATTATTTTAAGAAACTTGAATAATGCTTGATATGTGGTAGGGATTTATTTATTTATTTTTTAAAAGATTTATTTATTTATGCATACAAGTACAGGCCAGAGGTGTGGCAGGATGGGGCAGAGATGAGAGGATTTACCAGAGAGAGAGTGGGGAGCAAACAGGCAGATTGACTGAAATACTCTGCTCAGGAAAGCAGTGGGGGAGACAGGAGAGGTCTACTGCTCCATGTGGGTTTCTCCCTGGCCAGCTGGGGAAATGAACTCACTGTGGATAGCTTCATAGTGCTGTGCTTAATCCCTTGTGCCACCAGGGAGGCCCTGTGGTAGGAATTTAATAATTAAATATGATTAATAAGCAAACAAACATGGCCCAAACACTCTAGTATTGCAGATGGAAATAATATAAAGTTATTTTACCTTCATTCATTTTGGGTGGGAATGCAAAACTCTATAGCCTCTTTTGAAAAGAGTTTGCTAGTTTCTTGTAAAACTAAATATATTCCTATCATATATCCCAGCCTATCTGGTATGTAGCAGTCCCACTTCTAGGTGTTTATCCAAGTGAAGTGAAAACTTGTATTCACAAAAAAAAAAATGTGTGCAAATGTTTAAAACAAATTTATTCATAATTGCTGAAAAGGAAACAACCAATGTCATTCAACAGTTAAGTGAATAAACAAACTGTGTTACACTACACTGTGGAGTATTACCCAGCAATAAAAAGGAGTAAAAAAAAGAACTATTGACAAATCTTAGATTCATTCTGCTAAATGAAAGAAACTAGACACAAAAGGTTATATTGGTATCATCCATTTATATGACATTCTTGAGAAAGCAAAACTATAGGGATGCAAAACAGGTAAGTATTTAATTGGGATATTTGAGGAGCAGAAGTGATCAAATGCAAAGAGAACACCGAGAAATTCACAGGGTTATAGAACTATTCTGTGTGGTTCTGTTGGGTTTTACACATGGCTCTGTGCTGTTTTCAGAACCCACAGACTATGCACCACAAAAGCGAACTTTACTAAGACAAACTGAAACAAACAAACACATAAACAAAAAATGTTGGGGAATCTGGCGGAATGCAGTCTCCTACAAATGAACCTAAGTATGTTACAAAATGTATAAAATTGGGCCACTCTGGTGGCTCAAGGGGTTTAGACACAACCTATGAAGCTATCTGTAGTCACTGCAGCACCAGTTTCGATCCCGGGCCAGGGAGCTACCCACATAGAGTGAGCAGACCTGACTCACCCGCTGCTCCCCTCAGCAGTGCACTTTAGTCAATCTGCCTGTTCCGTTCCCCACTCTGTCTCTGGTGAATCCTCTCACCCCCCCACACCTCTGGCCTGTACCCCCATTGTTGTTGTATGCATAAATAAATATATTTTTTAAAAAAAACCTAAAAAACAAAATGAATAAAATCACATGGAAGGGAGTGGGGCAAAAGTTGAGCTGCTCAAAGTAAATTTGTAAACAATGATTGGACAGGAAAATATATAACTAGTGATAAAAAAAAGAACTGTGCATCAGTAGTATAGTGTGGTTGGTAAGTTTGGTTTTCAGGGGTACAGGTTAGCAATTCTGAAAACTAGTTTACATATGTACTAGAGTTTAATGAATTCACAAATGAAATGTAAATAATGGGAACCAGGTTAGTCATAGCCAGAGAAAGAAGTGACAAAATCAAATGAAAGGTAAAAGATGGACTAGAAGTGGCTTTTCCATCTAATGCCCATTTTAGAAGGGAATTAATGTCTACCTCCTATAAAGAGGAGTACCAGAGATTTCTGGAAATAAATAAAGCCACACTGACAATTAATAAGTGTTATGTGAGCAATGTTTTAAAACTATTACATATTTTAGACATTATGTTCATACATGCACATATATATGCACATACATACATACATATGCAGATATATGTATACACACACACACACACACATATATATATATATATATATATATATATATATATATATATATGTAGAGAGATGGAGAGTATGTGGGCATCTTGTAGCACCAGAAATTAAAGAGGTGGCATATTTAAAAGGCATAAGAGCTTCTAGTGGCCAAACATTGGGAAAATGTAAATAAGAAAATGCTGGATATAACATAATAACATAAACGTCCATGACATGCTGATATAAATGAATGACTAAATGAATAGATGGGGAAATGACAACTATTCCTTATAGAAGTATCTCAAATAATATATATATATTCATATATATAGAAGAAAATAGAAAAGGACCACTAGACAACCATAGTAAATAATGGTTTCTTTCAAGATACATTAATAGATGCTAAAATTAGTGAACATAATGTCTAAAATATGTAATAGTCTTAAAACATTGCTTACATAACACTTATTAATTGCCAGTATGGTTTTATCTATTTCCAGAAATCTCTGGCACTCTTCCTTATAGGAGGTAGACATTAATTCCCTTCTACTAAAATGGGCATTAGATGGAAAACTCACTTCTAATGGGCAGAATATGTGAAGGAAAAGATAATAACAGTAGCGAAACCTGGCAAACACCAGTTAATAAAGTGCTTGAGGCTAACATCACCAGTAATAAGTCACAATGATATCATGTACCCTCTGGTATAATGTGATGATAAGGGCACTTCATCTCCAGTATTTTTTCCTAAAATCCATAACCTCCACATTATCATAAGAAAGTCCAAGACAAATGTGACCCAAAGTACATTCTACAGAATAATTGTCCAGTACCCTTCAAAAATATCAAGGTCACATACAAAATATTAGAGAGCGAAAGGACTAAAGAAATTGTTAAAGATTGGTGGAGACTAAAGTGATATGATCCTAGATGCTATGTGGAATTCTGTATTAGTTGTTAGAACAGAAAAATTGGAAATATGCAAATAAACTCTGCAGTTTAGTTAACACTATTGTACCAATGTGAATTTCTCATTTTGGATAAATATCCATTATTATATATATGATGTCAGCATTAGACTAAACTGGAAGAAGGGTATATAGGAACTCTGTGTATTATCTTTAGAACACTTCTGTAATCTAAAATTATTTCAAAATAAAAGCTTCAAAGAGAAAATCAAGTTCAGTAGTTATATATATCAAATGGGTAGTGAAGACCACTGTAGTAAACATGGATGTTGTAACAGGGAGCAGATTTGAAATCGAGTGTTGAAGGTTGGTTAGGGTTTGGTGACCTAGAGAATTAAGAAGGTGCAACATGAATAATTAAAGTAGCGGAGTCCCACCACTAGGTGAGGGAAATAGTCCAACTCAATCTTGGGCTGGAGAATAATGGAAGGCATTGTTAGCAGGCCTGGCTTATTGCAGAAACAATAGTTTTGTAGCATACAGTTTATTTTCAATATTCATTTTTCTAAATGAAAACATCTTTAATCTTATCCTACATTGAAGTGAGTTTCTTACTATAATTTAGACATTATTTTATCATTTTTGTAGCTAATAAAGATGATGCTGGTTTTGATTTGGTTTGGAGCATTTTTCCAGCTATCCATGAATTCATTAGTGACCCAAATGGTTGATAAAATATTTGTTTAAATCAGTGTCAGAGGCAGTTTATGTGGAGAAATTGAGAACATTCGGTCTTAATTGAACTTTTATTACTGACCTAGAACCTGGGAAATGATCAGGTTTCCCCAGATCACTAAGTTTTCTAGCAATTGTAAGTCAAAACTCCTTCCATGGGCTCCTGAGTCACTCTCCTCAGGTATTAATTTTTTCCTACAACATGTTTCCTACCCAAAGGTCTTGCTTCTCTCCTGGCACCTTTGGGCCTGAGGAATTTGAGCCATCTTTGCTGGAAATGTTAGTAGTGTCTGTATGTTATAGAGCAACCCCGATATAAACGGGTTCCTGGCTGTGGGTCCTCACCCGCGCGCTTTAAAGGGACTTATGAATACTCTACTACAGACACACGCAAAAGGGTTAATAAAAGGTTTATTTACAAGAGAAAAAGAAATAAGGAAAATGTACAACTCAGGGAGAAAATAGGGAAATAAAGTCTTTAATGCGTCCTACCCGATCCGACGACCTGGAAACCCAAAGTCACTCTCAGAGCTAGACGGACGCCGCGAGCTGGCCGAGGGCCCCAAAATGGAGAGAGCCCCAAAGCCCACATGTCTGCCTTTTGTATCCACCTGGCTGCTTAACCCCACCCTAAGGTCCCAGCCACCTTCCCTTTAGTGGTGATGGGATTTGGAGTTCCCAGTGTCTTTGGCTTTGACCTGGGGTGGGGGTGGAGTCCACAAAGCCTGTATGGAATTTGCTTTGGGGCAGCCTTTTCCCCCTAACATGTATATGATCTCACATTTCTCTTACTTAAGGAGTCTGCCTGTAATGATTGTGACATCGTATATTTTCATATCCCCTATAATTTCTGTCTAGATATCTTCCTCAGGCACTCAAGAACCCTCTGTGGTCTTTAGTGAGGAACATCTTTTCTACTTCAACATTTTGTGGGGGAAATACAAAGCTGGTCCTCTAGAGGGGGTTGCATGTGACTTAGTTGAAGTTCGACTAATGATAAGAACTACAGAGGAAGAATGGAAACTAATTCCCTTCACTATCTTAGTTTTATTGACAATGTACATGCTACTGGCAAAGCAATTTCAAGTATCAATCATGCCATCCAAATGCAAATACACATTGACCCTCCTCATTGCAATCAGCGCTTATGCACATTCTCTCTCACACACAGCCCTTCACCTTCATTACTGGAAAATCAAAACTGGAAACAATTGTTTGCTTTTGGAGAGGAAATCTCATTCTTTTTACTGGTAATGAAAAGGGTAAAGTGTGTTCATACAACCTCTGTCTTCCGGGAATTCACTGTTGCCCAAACCAAGATCTTGCTGGTAACGAATGACTGAGCTGGGCATGGTTTGAGGTGTGGCTTCATCAAATTTCATACTAAAATTGGACAATAGGAGACAGGTAACCCTGGAAAGTGAGCATATATCATGTGTTCCTTCCCTGACATGTGCTCAAAAATGCATAACTTTTCGTAATTCTACTTTTGTTCTCAAAATTAATTTTGGACTACTCCAGAGAGCACTGAAGATTAGCTCCTGCCTGACAAGAGTGCCTTATTGTAGAGGTTGGCAGGAAAACCTTTCCTAGAATGTGGACTTAATTAAACTGAAAATACAGAATGTTAAGGTTAAAACCTTAGCCTCACAATGTGGTTTGATCCAGCAAAGGGAGGGGGAACCCACAACTTTTAATGTGAGAAGAAAACAATGGTGCAAAAGAATGGGGATTTAATGCTAATAAGAGAGTCCCAGGGGCCAGAGCAAGTCTGGTAATTGTGACCAAAAGCTTTCAGCTTATCTGCCCTGTGGGCCTGCTCCTTGGCCCTGTGGGGAAGTTGCTGCATCCACTCTCTGAGCAGCCTGGTTCCCCTTTCAGACCATGACATTTCTGTGGAGGTTCAAACAAAGGCTTGTTTTTAGAAGCCTGTTTTCTTCTGTGGGCATTTCATATGCTAAAGAGAAAGGCACCACCTCAGATTTTTCCTGGATTTTCTGTGCTAATGAATTTGCAGGCATGAATTTTCTTAACTCTTCTCAGATTCCAAATCCTTTCTCCCTGGACCCCCCAACATCCCACCTTGAAATGCATTGGAACTAAGAAAGTTCCCTAAGAAAACAGACACAGGCCACTTTTTTATGCATGGTAGCAAACAGAAGTAAAAATTGTCTGCTCCTATTCATAAATTCTGTTTCATTTTAACAAGAAAGCATTCTCTCTCTTGCTCTCTCTCTCTCTCTCTCTCTCTCTCTCTCTCTCTCTCTCGCTCTCTCTCTGTCTGTCTGTCTCTCTCTCTCTCTCTCTCTCTCTCTCTCTCTCTCTCACACACACACACACACACACACACACACACACACACTTGCAGAAATGTTCTTACTTTCAACCCATGATCAATAGGAGGATACAATGCTTAGGAAAGTTACAGACTGGGCCTCCTGCGTCAAGCTGGCACCAGAAACTCTGACAAAGCTTTTCCTGAAGGAACCATCCTAGTGATCAGCATGAAGTCTGCTTTCAGTCACCAAGAGAAAAAGCGAGTGAGCAATGACAAGGGGGAGTTGGTGCCCACACACTCACATCACCAGCTAAATCTTGTTTCAGGGTATTCTGACACAGTAGCTTGACATTAGATAAATAGAGACACAGGATGAGAAATCACTGAGGAAAATAATTGCACCTGGTAGAGAGGGATAGTCTGACATTTCTGGAACTGCAACCTTCTTCTCTAAGAAAGCTCTCTCTGGCATCAAAAAGTCTCAGAGTTAGTCATCTGATAAGATTAAGGAATTTTATTCTTTTTTAAAAAAATAGTCAAACAAAAAATGTTAATAGGAAAACAAAACTGTGTTTTTTTTTAACATCTCAGATGAGGAACTCAAAAATCAATTTACAAAGACTTGCTTTCCTTGTGATTTAGTATCTCTGCTGATGAAAAATTCCCTTCTTTGACTTCAGTTTGTGCCCCAAACCTGAGAAGCAGCTCAGCTGATGTCCTGGAAAGCTCCCTTGTTAAACTGAGGGTAAATGATGTCCAATTTTTTTTTTTTAATAAAGTGACACCTTCCATTTTCTCCTTCTTTATGCTTCATTAAATACAAGCAAGATTCTGCACTCAAGTGACTGTGTCATCTGGTTCTCTCCAGACATCATGCCCAAGTCCCCCCTGAACAATTGCAAATAGATGACAATGCAATCATTTGCTTTGCTTTAAAAAATGTGATGATTTTGTTATCTGAACTCATTATAATTACCCTTAAAGTAATCAGTAATTACCCTCTTTTAATCTTTGTTTATTTCTATCTTGGGTTAGGGCCAAAGGATCCACAAAGTCTGAGGAATGGGTATTCTCGCTCTTGTAACAATTTGTTCTGAAAGGTATCTTTTGATGTACACCTTCTCATCCCTTCCACTTTCATTTTTAATGGATGGTGTTTGTTTTAAAATGAGAAAGGGACCTCCAGAATCAGAAAGTCTCTACCTCTTAAAAGAAAGAAAAGATCTATGTATTGCACTCACACTCCATCAAATGTTATTTTGCTCTTTCCTGTAATAAGCATCTGAGAGGCGTCACTGATTCCAAGTTACAAGCAAGGAAATTGGTGTCCACAGGGTGTATGGAACGCATGTATGGCCCAGCTGAGAGGTGGGACCCCACCCAAGCTTCTACCACTAAACCCTGCTGCATTGTGCCCCTTTCCAGCATCACTAAGTGGGTGGGTGAGAAATTGCAGAAAGATCTAGGAGGTCTGAAACTGAGCATTTTTATGTTTGATTGCCTTTCAAGTGAAATATTAAACCTTTAAAAACAGCTTTTGTAGTATTTAAATGTCAGTATTTAATATTGGTGGTTTTTTTATAAGCCCTAGTGAAAATCAGTTCATGTAAAATAATCTTTAGAAATTAATAAATGTGCATTCTTTTTAATTCCAAGAAAATTTGCAGCAACTTTAGTCCTTTTTAAGAATCTTTTTTTTTTTTTTAAGTGTCAAGATAAGAAAAATGGCAGAGCTGAAAACCAGAAACTTAATAGAAAGAATCTGGCCTTTAATTACCCATGCTGAATGGAATTTTAAAAGCACATCATGAATGATGAAAAATCTTCCTTTTCCTCTTGGGCAAATAAATCTATCTTATATTAGTAACAAGAGCAAGACATATTTTTAAATCATAACTATCTTTGTGTAAGACATCAGCAAATACACTTAGATCTAAGGCAAAGAATCTTTTATCACCTACAAACATAAATATTATCTCCGTGGTTTATCTTTAAATATAATCTTATTATATTTCCCTTAAAAATCCTACTCAACCAACAAAATTTATGGATACTGTGAATTTAAATATCATCTATGAACAAATATATACAGTCCTACTAAGTCTTAGAAGTATACATGCTGAAGTGTTATATAAGCAGATACTCACATATAAATAATCATTCATGTAAAATTTGCAGAAATATTGAAAGTTGCTCCTTATGAACTGTAAGGTCTTGGTTTCTCTAGGGCTCAGTTTCCCCCTTAGTGAAGATGTAAAATAGTGGTCCTGTTACCACATACTAGCATATCACCTCAGAAAGGAGGGGAAATGAGTGCTTAGCCCACTGCCCAGCAGAGAGGAGGCACTTAATAAATGTAAATTACTAATATTTTTATTGTTGTCACTATTATTCAGAATCCTTGCCCATAAATAGCACCTCTAGCTCTGAATGAAGGTGTATAATCTTTTCTATGGAGAAGACTTCAAATTGTTATCAGATTTGTTTTGCCACCAAGACAACTAGGATGTAAAGCAAATAGATGTGCCTTATTGATGTGCCCTCATCTGAGCTCCTGACTCTTGTCAGATTTTATTCTGGATTAGCTCTTAATTCAACCTATGAAAAGAATCTCAGAATGATTGGTCTGTGCCAAGGTAGTACAGAGTACATGCTTTCTTATTGGCTTTTGTTGAGTTTATTTTGGACCAACTTTGTTGGTAAAGAGAACAGATAATCTAAAATGTATCTCCTTCTCCTCACATCATTGGGTACCAGGGAACACCTCTGAAACTTTGCCAACACTAACCTGCCCTACAGAGAGAGATTCTGCATCCAATGACATGTGGGGTCCACTGACATCCTGTGCCTTTCTCCCTCTTCTGCTCAATCTGGTTTTTCACTTACTAATAGTTTCTTGGATTTAGCTATGGTTTCTCTCATATACAGCTTTTGTCATCCATTCTATATTTCACCATCTTAGTGTTCAACTCTGTTTTTGTGTTTTTTTTCCACCCCTGGGACTGAATAAGATTAATTGTTGCTGCTTCTCCAGCAAAGCAGCTAAAACCACCAGCTCCCAACAATCTTCACTTCTTTACTGGTATCATACCCGATATAGTAAAGTGGGTTTGCTGAATTCAAATCTAACATTTTATCCTTATTTTATTTGGGATTACTGTAAGAAGTCTTCATGAAACAAGATTTTACATCTTCTACAAAGTTCTCTTTTGAAGAACTTGCCTATTATTAATCAAGAACTCTAATGAGAGGACTTAGGTTGTTTTGTGAAGAATTTGGTGCCAGACACTTTTCTAAATAATTTAAATGCAAGTTTTCTCAGGTTTTGAGAACAATATAATCTATTTGTTCATTTTATTGGCTCAATCTCTGGAAGTTCAGCCGAATATAAGATTAAGTGCATTTACGGGTGCATTGGTGAAGGAAACTCTATGGGGACTACACCTGAGGGGGTGGGGAGAAGTAAATATTGTTTAAAAATGAATGATGATATAAAAAAATGAAAAAAAAATTCAAATATAAAAAAAGATTCAGTGCATTTAAGGTTAAGTACTTAATCTAAGTCACTATGCAATTTTTGTTCCATTTTTTATAAAATCACATATTTTTTGGAAAAACCAAGAAAAAAGTGAAAACCAAAGATTTTTTTATTGTTTTTCTGATATTTTGTGAAGTCACAAATCTTTTGAAGAAACCAAGAACAATATGACAATATGTTCTTTTTTTATTGTGAGACTAGAATTTTTTGTTGTTTTTACGATTTTCACATGGATTGGACATTGTATTAATATATCACATTTTCTCAATAAATAATGATTTCTTTAATGCATGTGATAATACCTCTATACATACTTGGAAAAAGAAAAAACTATGTGAAAATTTGTAGAGAGAAAATCAAGCACTTAAAAAATCTATGTATTGTTATAGAGAGCCACTGATTTGGTATATTGGTATTTTAGTTTCATAGAGATATAAAAGTATAGTAATAGTCTACCTGTAAATAGTGATTTTTGCATAAGCCACAGGGCTAGATCTTAGGGAATGCAAAATGTATAATAAATAACACTTACTTAAAGGAAACCAGAGTTCTTTTTTATGTGGCTTAAACAAATTTCATCATTACCACACAAGGTTGTGGGAATTGGCCAGGCCTGCCTGGGTGGTTTCACCTGGATGGCTCCTGCCACTGCAGTTGGATAGCCTGAGGCTAGAGTCATCTGGAAGATTTTCTTGCCTTCACTCTTTCTCTCTGTGCAGATTGCCCATATGAGTTCTTTCATGGCAGCACAGTCTCTGAGTAGATGAATATCTCACATGGCAACTGGCATCCTGCAAGCAAGTGTACCAGGAACTTAAAAATCCTCTTCAGGGATAAAACGATAGTTTAATGAGCATCAATTCCCATGGCAAATATTATGAATCTATTTTATTTCATACTTATAACAGGTCTGCAAGGTAAGTACCATATTCCTCTATTAAAAATGAAGAATCAGAGACTGAAAACTGTTACCTAATTGCATCAGTCCACACAGCTGTAAAATGGGCAATCCAGTTGCAGGCCATTGTATTCAATTCAATCCAGATCACTGTATCCAATTTAAAGCCAGGTTGTTCTCTCGATACAATCCATATTCTTTCTCCTATGCTGAGCCTTCTCTCATAAAATCATGAAAAATTAAATGGCAATACAAGAGATAAATAACAGTTCAATACACCACCCAAGGGATGGCATGAATCCCATGTGATTAATAGCCAAATTAAAGTACAGACTACGAGTTCTCTAGGAGTACAGCAGAGGGAAAATTCCTTATGATCGAGTATTTCTGAGGAGCTTTCTTAGAAGGGAAAAAGTGATCTAAGTACTAAAAAATTGCACAAACCGAAGCTAATTCAGCAAGTTATTAAACATTTTATTTTTTGTTTGTCAGAAATTTTTGTTCAAAATCTGAGGTTATATCTCTCCCTTACATATTGAAATTCCCTATCTGTAAAAGCAGAGCAGATAAAGTTTTCTTTAAGTGGCTTGCATAATAACTCTGTCTTCTAGATATTTTTGCTGATTTCCTTTTCACTGTATTAGATTATATAACCATTATTATTTAAGCCTAAAAGAGAGTCCAATATGCTGATTAAAGCAGGAAAAAAGGACTATTTCATTAGAAGAGGCAGTTATACTTCCCTTTGTGGAGAGAATGATGGCCGTAATGCTAAATTGACTGAGTATTTTCTCTACTGGTTGTGGAGAGAGAGAGGCCTCGTGCAATGCTAAAATGCATTTCAAACTTTACCTTATGCCTCTTGGATGTATTACTGCCAAATTTAGAGCTTCATGCTTGTGTTGGCTCTTGTTTCTTACAGCAACCCCCCCTCCATAGTAAGAGCTCCAATGATAGAATATTCCAGCAAATACAGTTTCCAAAGAGAGAGAAATGATGCGTGCTCTTATGGGACATGCAGTGGATTCATCTTCATGCTGTTTAAATTGCCCAAATCAAGTAAAATGGATCCATGACAAATTAGGCAATGAAGCCCTGTGATGGGCTTGCAAGCTGGAGTTTCACAGAACTCTAGTGAGAGCTGACATCATTTGCAGAGTTGAGAGGAGTAAAGTTGCTTAGAGAAAATTTACATACTACTATAGTCCAAGTCATTTATTCTCATGATGTTTTTTATTTCTAGACTTAGGCGTTACATAAGATTTCTGTGGCACCATCCAGCGTGTTTTGGGTTGATAAAAAGTTGAAATCAATGATACACTCAGGCATCTAGACTCAGTTCCTGGAGACAAAGCTAGAAACAAGACAACCAGATCCTTTTAGGTGTCCAAAGTAGTGTTTGCCAGCGTTGTATTTACTTGATCAATAAATGCTTTGTGAATGTTCCCATGCACACTTTATACTCACATAACATGGAGTTCTTGAAGTTGGTTTCATGCACAAGTCATGCTCTGTAACTTGCTTATGTCCTTTGTGCTCTCTTTCTTCACTTGCCTTCTTCCACATAGCTTCAAATTTCAGCTCAGATATTTTCTCCTCCGGGAAATTTTTCAAACCCCCATTCCACACCATGCACATTTCTATCATGTCACTTAAATAGTCCACTGGAGGCATATGTATATTATGTCAGCTCCAGAAACAGATTGAGAATAAAGATCATTTTTTCATTCATCCCAGCACCTCGTTGCCTAACTCCATGACTGACTTTGAGTTTGAGTTCAGCAGTTTTGTACTGAGATGAAGGATGGTGATGAGACAGGAACTCAAAGAGGCAAAGGCAGAAACAAGGGAACTGGACCAGCCATGAGCCACCATTCCACATCCCATGGAAATGGTTGTTTGTAGAAGAATTTCATTCCAATTAAGCCCATGTTGTCTCTCAGAAGCATAATTCCATTTTGAAACTTTCTAGAATTAAAAACTTCTAGAGAAAATATAATTGGGGGTTCTAACAATTAATTGAATTGGTTCTGCTTTCCTTAAGTGTCATGGAGGAACTAACAGGGAAGAGAAAGAAGCTGATACAACCAGAGGGTTCCATGGGTCTTAGAATAAGAGTGGGGGTTTCTGATTTTCACCAGAGAAGCACCAAATGCATCTTCATGCTGATTAAATTGCTGAAATCAAGTAAAGTGTCTCACCAACAAATTAGGTAGTGAAGCCATGTGATAGGTTTGCAAGCTTCACAGAACTCTCCATGTTTTTAAAACTAGACTGGAAAGCCGACAGAACGGAGTGATACCAAATGAAAGGGATGTGTTATCCCTGGCGCAGGAGAAGAGAGAGCAAGCCAGAGAGGTTAAGCATAAATGGAAAGGAATTTAGTTAATTTCCTAGAAGAACTGACACTATTTGAGATTTGCTTGGACATGCCAGACTTTAAACAACCCCGGACTGAATGGATAGTGCAGCTGGCTGTCTTCAGTGCTTCCCAGAGACTAGCAGCCCACGCTGGCCTGCTCCACAGCAGATCAGAAATGAAGAGGCCTCGGCTGTTGGCTGCTCCTGTGAATGATCCCAGCACCAATCAGCAGATCACAGTTTTATTTAAGGCCAGCAGGAAACAAAGCTGGTATCAGAGCCCCCTAAGGTTTTCTGATCAGCTTGGAAGGCAGGGAGGCAATGGGATACAGCAGACAGTTCTCCAAAATCAGTGAACCGTTATTTGCATCTCCTTGGGGGATAGGAGATGGTGCCAACATGAAAGGACAGGAGGGCATTTCCTTCACTGTCAAGCTGTGAAGCCACTAGGAGCTTAGTCCTAGCCTCCTAGCTCCAATGTCATCTGAATCAGATCTGCAAAATGCTTCTTCTGCAAAAGATGATACTAATGCTTTCCACTGAATCTAAAGGGAAAAGAGTCAAAGGTTGCTTCATCTTCCTCAGCCTAATCATGAGTGAATAGGATTCATGACCTTGGAATGAGTGAGGTTTTGGTTTCTGTAGGTCAAATCCAGTCCATGAGAGAAGGCATGTGGGTTGCCCTGAACTGTTGAGAGATGCTCAGAGGAGAGGAGAACAATGAATTGCAGTTCCCAACTGCATACTGAATGTTTCCTATTAGCTCACTAGCCTTTGCAGTAAATCAACTTACTCTCCATTACAATAGATGGCAATAGTGCATTACTTGTCAGCAACATGCTGCAATAATAAGGCTCTTTCAGACAGCCTCTCAAATACAGATTGTGATGTCTGTGGAGAAATAGAACTGCTTTTTAAAAGAATCTGAGCAATAGCTCCATAATAAAGTCAGATCCAGTATTTCAACAGGAGGGTACCTCTATTTTCTTTCATTATGACAAGAAATTTATTGCAACATCATGATGAAAATTCATTATTTAATTGAAAACTATTTATGCAATGAAGTCCTATTTAGAAACAGAAACTCCAAATGTTCAAGGCCTGGAGAACTACTAGTTATCTAGTGGACTCTGGCATCAGCCGCAAGACTTGGCTTCAATGCCTGCCTCTGCAGCTGTGAGCTCTGTGACTACAGGTGGTTCACTTAGACTGCCCTCCTTACCTTCTATGTCTAATTAAGGTGATAATACCTTCTGCAGAGCATTGTGGGTTAAATGAGATAGCATCCCTAACATACTACAACCATGCCCCTAATACAAGTATTTGGTAAATGTTATTTATTATCTTAAGTCCATTGTTTCAAGATTCTAATGTTGTAAGGCCAGATGCTTCATTTAATTTAGGAAACTCTTGGGATGTCGGCTCCTATCTCAGACGCTTCCCCACAATCCAATATACAGTTGAGTCTTTACATAATATTCCAGTGGGGTTGATTTTAGACCTTCCCAAAGGAAGAAATAAAGAGACCAAAGTCAGTTCATCCCCATTGGATTGACATCTGACAAAGAGTTGAAGTGGCTCTGAGGCATCACAGAAAACAGCTAAAAATCACATTGTCAGCCTGAAATGCATCAAAGCTATTTTCTGGCTAGAGACACCCTAGGGAGAATCCCCATTCAGCTTAGTCCATGCAGAATCACACTTGGCCCTGGCAGGATGGGAACAAACTTCACCATCCCATATGGTGCCTGGTTTGTAGTAAGTACTTGATGCGCGAGAAAAATGGCAGTAATAACCCCTCTTTACCCACAAACAGTACTCAGTTAGGGACAGCTGTCACCGCTATCACCACTGACACAGATCCTGATATTACTTTGTGCTAGGGAACACTTAAAGCTCCTCACTTTGCAGCTAATGAGGAGGCCAGCACCGTAGACATTGGGGAAGCCCGCCGACGGTGATGAGCACGCCCATCCCTACAAAGAACTAATATAATCACTAATATGTAAGAACTAATATAATCACAGACAAAGAACTAATATAATCACTTCAAGTTACTTTCCTTTTGCTTAACTCCACTTCGTACAATCCAGATTCAGTTTCCTCTTGGATGGGTGATAAATAAGTTTCCTCTGGGATTTATTTGAAAAACTTCCTTATTTTAAATCTTCCTTTGGGAAGAAGTTCCAACTAGGAGATCTCATGGCTGATTCTCCAAGAATGGTCTGTCATTGCTTTCAGCTGCATGAAGTCCTGTGCCACATGTCACATAATCCTTGAGTAATTTAGCTTCTTAGTGGTCAGTAGTATACTGTATCCCTGGGACAGTGGCTTATAAGAAATATGATATTGCTTTCAGTTATCTCATGGATTTAAGGCTGTATTGCAGGCTATATCTGTGCAGAAGGAAGGTGGTTGGCATTAGAAGGCGCCACAACCCTCAGGATTTGAAAAAGTCCAGCCCAATATGGAGCTTTATTTTCTTGTGATTTCTTAGTGGTTCTCAATATTTTGGTTATCTAGGACGACATAAAATGTCTGTGTCTGATTATTTCAAAGCAACTAGCAAGTCAAAGTGCAATGAGACGTTTTCTTCAGGGCAAACAATCCACAATGTGAGCAGTAAGTACTAAACCCTGAATCCTGACTCTTTTTAGTGTTTGTGTCTCTTGGTTGAACTTGGTCAGTGTCTCCATGGGTTTGACACTCACATGCCTTTTCTCATTTTCTTACTGTCATTTTGCATGAAAGATTGGGCTCATAGTAAAATGTTCTGAATCATAAAATCAGCTAGAAAATTTTCAAATGTGATCTTTTTACTTGTCACTTAAAATTGTTAGCCTGCATGAACCCAGTTCCATAAAATCATGACTAATATATAGAGAACATGTTGTCTATTACCTATATTCTAAAGAGAACTAAAGACAGAACTAAAGGCCTGAAAGTGATAACAGCAACTTCAATAAGTGTGTAGTTACTGTAGAAAGAGTCTGAGTTCTGTGCTTTGATCACGGTTGCCTGTCTTCAGGAGAGAACTTCCCACCCACCCCTCAAATTACCTATCCTCTGAAAGCCTCCTTCCTCATCTCTAAAATGAGAATGATAATATTCCTATCTCATAGGGTTGTCATAATGATTAAATGAGCTAATCCACAAACGACACTTAGCATGGTGCCTCCAACGCATTAAGCTCTTAGTGAACATTACCCATGATGATTCCCATTTCACTTTGCGTTTTACTGAATGTTTCCGTGTGTGTGAACATATGGGATTTTCTCCCCCATTTCACTTTTTTTGTTCCTTATCCTGAAAGGAAAGGAATATTTGAGAAATGCATAAGTATCAGCAAGAGCAAGTTTTTATTGCCTTGTCAGTGTTCCACCCTAGAGGATGTACATATCCAAGACAAGAAATAGAATTTCCACAAGAAAATAAAAGCAAAAATGAGGACTCTTTTCAAAGGAGTAGAAAAGGAAGAAGGTGATCTCACCTGGGGCAGAGGACTGTACTGAACTATCTTCTGGGAGCCTGTGGGAAGTGAACCTGTCATTGATTTGATGGAGCACCAAGAAAAACTATACAGATAGTATTTATCTCATTGTTTGGTTTAACCATGTATTAGCAGTAGGTTTCTAGTAAGCACAGATTCTTTGGGTAATGAAAGAATGTAAGTAATATTTGGGCATTAAGAACACAAAGGCAGGTTTACATAAACTAGTTCAACTGATCCCCTTCTTCACCCTTTGAGGTAGGTAGCTTTATCATGCACACGAATAGTTTAATCACCTGGGTGGAGTCACAATCATTTTTTTTTAATGGTGATAAAATGAAACAAGAGATCTATCCTCTTGCCAAGTTTTCAAGTGTATAGTACAGTATTGTACTATAATTTTGCTTAACTATAAGCAAAATTCTGTACAGCAATCTCTGGACTTTTTCATTTTGCATCATAGAAAGTCTGTGCACATGGGACACAATTCCTCATTTATTTCTCCCAATAGCATTTGGTAACCATCATTCTACTCTCTTTTTCATTGAGTTGCCTTAGTTAGATTCCTCAAAAAAATGCAATCATGCAGTATGTATCCTTCTGTAATTGGCTTATTTCATTTAACACCATGTCCTCAAGATTCATCTGTGTGGTAGCATATAGCAGGATTACCTTTGTATTCTGGTTGAATTACATTCTATTGTATGTATATACAATGTTTTCTTTGTCCATTTTTGAGACTCTAATGAAAATCTTCCTTAAGTAGAAGGTTTCTTCTTTGGAAAAGTTCTCATACATGTAAAATGGTACATGTACTCTCTAGTAGTCTATAAATCACCTGAGGGTCATTCATAATTAGGAATAATGGAAAGAGCCAACATTTCTCCACTCAGAGACTGACCTCCTGTCTAAGCAGGTTCAAGTGCCAGAATAGATATACAGAGTGTCTTACTTGGCCAAGTGTTTTGCAAACATTATTACATATTTCATGTTATCTTCACAATATTCTATAAAAGAGAGAGCATCATCCCCATTTTATAGATGAAGAAACAGATATAAAAGATTTAGGTACTTTGATATTCAAGGTCCTAGAGCTTTTAAATCACAACCTCAGAATATGAGCTCAAACCTACCTCGTTTAAATTAGCCTCTGTGCTTACTCCTGCACTGTATTAGCTTGGATTTCATAACAAATACCATAGGCTGTGCAGTTCAAACAACAGAAATTAATTTCTTACAGTTCTGGGTCTAGGAATCTACTAGATCAAGGCAAGATCAAGGTGATGGCCGATTCAGGCTTCCTGCAAAAGCCCTCTTCCTGGCTTTCTGCTCTCTGGTCTTCAAATGACAGTGAGAGTTCTCATGTTTCTTCCTCTTCTTATAAACCTGCCATATTAGGTCCCTTCCCTTATGACCTTATATAACCTTTATTACCTAATCACAGGTCTATTTCCAGGTACAGTCACATTGAGGTCAGAGCTTCAATATAGGAGTATGTTGGGGTAGGGGGATAAATATTCAGTCATAACCTGCAATATTCCATATATATATATATATATATATATATATATATATATATATATATAAACATTCGGGTCTCTCATTCTACCAACATATCCCAAAGACTGTACTTTTTTTTGTTGTTCAACCACTGAGAGGCATTTTTGTCTGGGTAATATTTGCATGCTTAAATGGTTGATTTCCCATCCCAAGAAACCCCATGCCTAGTTGATGGTATGCTCTGGACCTGCAAGAATGGTTTTCTTGCATACAGTCAGCTTGTGGTCTCCATAGGACAGGGCTGTTCACATGCTACTAATCTTGTGTCAACATCAATGTACCGTAAGAGTTTCAATATCTGAGAATGATGGGGCAAGTGAAGTCTTATATTTCTCTTCCCCCTGGGATGGCTTTTACTGGCTAGTGTTTGAGAATCTGTGCTCATGGGAATTCAATGTAACTTCTGATTGTAATAAGACCAAGCTGTTATAGGGCAGCAGAGGGGAACCTCTGGACCCAAGCCTTTCATTGTATAGTCACCCTTCCAGCCTCATCTACCCACTGGCTTAAGTTGACAGACATTTTTCTTTTTTCTTTTCACATAACATCTCCTGACATGCAGTCTCAGTGATCATTAACACTTCAAGAGATTCTCTCAAATTCAATGAGCCACTTCCATGAGAATTATTGAGTCTCCTTGCACACGTTCCCCAGAGATACTCTTCAGTGCTGACTTTTACTGTAAGGCAGGGGGGCCTCCTAATCACTTCTGCTTTTATAGACTATTTTTCAATACAGAACATGTAAATATACTTACTAGCTTATTTTTTAAATTTTATATCATGTCCTTATCTTTTTTGCTAAATTAACATTTCTTGCCTGAGGAAAAATTGATATATATTCCAGGCTTTAAGTGATTTTGAAATAATGAGGTTGGAGGTCATTCCCTCCAGGTAAAAGCTTTTCTCACCATAAGGTTTGTTGATTTGTTTTCCAGTTTTATTGACATATAATGGGCATATGACATTAAATATGTTTTAGTTGTACAACAGTGATTTAACATATGTATATCACAAAATGATTACCACACTACATTTAACTAGCATCTCTCATACAGTTAGAATTTCATTCTGTGATGAGAACTTTTAGGATTTACCCTTTAGCAAATATCAAACATATAATATTGTAAATTATAATTCCATGCATATCTACTCAACTAATATTTGAAAAGGGGGAAAAGGGGCTGGGAAAATTAGATATTCATGTGCAAAAGAATGAAACCAGACCCCTATCTTATGCCAACCTCAAAAATTAACTCTAAATTATTAAATGTAAGAGTTGAAATCATAAAACCCTAGACGATAACAAAGTGGGAAAAAAAATCCCTTGACTTTTGCTTGAAAATGATATTTCACATATGACACCTAAGGCACAAATAACAAAAACAAACAAAACAAGTGGGACTCTATCCCTACTTATTGTTTTATGAATAAAACAGTAATATTATCATACCATAATTATATTAATTATATCAGATTACTAATTAATAATATACAATGATAGCTAATATTTATTTTGCCTTTGTTATATACATAATATGTTAAACACTTAACATGACTTGTGGAATTTAATTCTCATAGCGAGGTCATTGCTATTGTTCCCCCCATTATGTAGATGAGGATTTTGAGGTTAAGAGAGTTTAGTGACTTGCCAAGTGACAGCCCAAAAGAGATGGGGCAATCAGGATTTGAACCAAGATGGATTCATACTACAGTCTCTATTTATATATTCATAGTGTTCAGTAACACACCATCTGATATCTGCATTTTTGCCTTTTTTTTTTTTTCTTTTATTTATTTTATTTCTTGCCCTTACACTGTAGAAACTGTTGGTTTGGTTTTGTTTAAAGATTTGATTTATTTCCACATAGAAGAGCTGGGGGGTAGGCCAGAGGTGTGGGGGTGAGAGGGTTCACCAGAGACAGAGTGGGGAGCAGAATAGGTGGATCCACTGAAATACACTGCTGAGGAGAGCAGTGGGTGAGGCAGGAGAGGTCTGCTGCACCATGTGGGTAGCTCCCTGGCCAGAGATGGAACTTAGGCTGTCGTGGTATAGCACTGAGACTTAACCCCTAGGCCACCAGGGAGGCCTGAAACTGGTGTAAGTCTTCCATTTTTTGCACAAATATTTATTATGACCTATAAGTGTGTAAGTTCAATTTCAATTGGAAGAGAGAAAGCAATTTTAAATACAAGAGGAATTATTTTCTAAACACTCCCAGATTATTTTTTTCTCCACATCTAATGTGTTAAGTACAATCTCTCTACACTGCTTTCTTCTATAAAGCCTCTGTAGCTTTTTGTAGTTAACAAACCCAATTTTAAACTATGCAGTGCTGTGCAAAACAGTGTATAAGATGTTTTAAAGAGCACCTTGGGTAACTTCTGTAATGTTTGAATCTGAAATATTTCCCCCTAAACCCACAATTTTCTATATAGTCAAGCTGCTAAATTGTCTCTGAGAGGCAGAAATTACTCTGTTGATTTGATTTCCTTTGTTTTCTTAAGCAAGTATAAGATATTACTGATTTCTTTTTAATCTTACCATTATCGCCACATCTTCCTCCACTTTTGAAACTCTAGAACATTTTCAAAAACAAGTGCTTGCAGAAATATTAACTTTTGAGGAATGGGAAAAAGTTACATGCTCCAGTATTTTAGTGTGCACTTTTAACCCTCTTCAAAAATGCTCTAGACCATGTTTGAAACCAAACAGCCGCAACAAACAGGCATCAAATAGCCAGAATTCAGCATCATTGTCTTCTTTCTATGCATCTTTGTCTCCTGCTTGTAAGCAGCTATTGCAAGACTGCCTGAAGGACCTCTGTTACATTTCTGTGTGCTAATAAGTCAATATAAAAAGACACAGATCAGGGGCCTGCCTGGTGACACAGGGATTAAGTCAGCGCTATCAAGCTATCACCAGCCACTGCGGCATGAGTTCAATCCCCTGCCATGGAGCTAACCCACATGGCACAGCAGACCTCTCCTGACTCACACCCTGCTCCCCTCAGCAGTGCATTTCAGTCAGTCTGCCTGAAATGCTCCCCACTCTGTCTCTGGTGAATCCTCTCACCCTCTGCACCTCTGGCCTACACCCCAGGTCTTGTATGTATACATAAATAAAAATACATCTTTTTTTCATTTTTTTTTAATTTATATATATTTTACACCATTGTTCATTTTTAAACAATGTTTGCTTCCCCCTGCCAGGTGTCAACCCATAGAATTTCCTTCACCAATGCACCTGTGCACCATCACCACAGTCCCCTGTGCTCCTCCCTCTCTCCTTCTGATTCCTCTCCCTCCACCTCCCCTGCAGGATGTCTCTGGTTTGTAATTGTCTGGTTTTTGTTTTGTTTGTTTTGTTGTGTTTTGTATTGTTGTTATTTCCCCCCCCCCCCATGTCTTATTCAGTTCCCCTATAGTCTTCCTATAAGTGAAACCAGCCGATATTTTTCTTTTTCCTTCTGACTTATTTCACTGAGCATAATTCCTTTTAGCTCCATCCATGTTGCTGCAAATGGCATTACTTTATTTTTTTTTAATTGCTGAAGAGAATTCCATTGTGTATATATACCATGTCCTCTACAAAAAAAAAAAAAAAAGGAATGGATCTTTGCGATATGAACATTTGTCATAGAAGCAACACTCCTTTTAGAAAAAAAAAAAAAAGAGAGATTTAGACTTTTACCTTCTATGGATCAGGTTATTTAAAACGGAAAGTGAAGAAGTAGTTAATGACTGGTTTATTCTCCTGAACCAGGACCATGACACAAGTCAAGGGAATATCAAATAGGGATAATTTCTCCTAGTTGCAGAGCTAGTAAAGCATTATGAGGATTTATGCCACTTTTTTAAATCACTGAGTCCAATGATTCAAGAGATTGAATTTGATTATGTACTTGCCAAAAAAAAAAAAAAAGTCTTTGGTTTGTATCTGGTGTTTTGTTTTCAAGGATACATCTATTCTACTGTAGGTCAGTCTGATTGATTGTATGCTTTGTACCTACCGGAAATGAAGTATCTCCCAGTATTTTGTGCTTTAGTCAGATTTTCTATGGAACTTGGTCAGCTTTTGTGTGTCTGTACAGCTATTTTCTAATTTTATGCTTCTTCACTCTCAGAGCTGGTTTATGATTTAGGTAGATGTTGCTTTTGTTCTATACAGTCTGATTTGGGATGTTTCAGGACTCAAAGGTAAGGATTTCATTGCAGTTTAAATTAGATGCCTATTAGGGAGTGAATGTCCATGCTCTTTTGTGAATAAAAACAAAGGCAACTTGAAATTTCTGATATAAAAACACATACATGTGGATACAACACAACACAGCCTGAAGTTGATATATAAACAAAATTCACTCTTTTTTTAAGACAACTCTTTTTTTTAAAAAAAAAATATTTATTTATTTATACAAGCACTGGGTACAGTCAGAAGCGTGGGAGGGTGAGAGAATTCACCAGAGCCAGAGCGGGGAGCAGAGCAGGCAGAAGGACCAAAGTACACTGCTGAGAAAGTACACTGCTGAGGGAAGCAGCGGGCGGCAGGAGAGGTCTGCGCACCATGTGGGACCCTCCTTCGGTGGCGGGGGAGCAATCGGGGATCGAACCGGCACTGCAGAGGCTGCAGTCAGCTTCACAACCCAGCGCACAACCACTGTGCCACCAGGGAGGCCCACAAAATTCACTCTTACAAGAAAACTTGGCTTTATTTAGATTAAAATAGAAAGAAATAGAATTTACTTTTTGAGTAATGATTCTTTTAATCCAAAATACTGTTTTTTTATATTCCTGACATTATTTTCATATTGAAATAAATCAAAGCAGTTCACTAAGTAATGAACTGAGTATCATCTACTATCATCTTATGAAGAACTTTAGACTTTTGATAATATTTATGTGAATGCTCATAATTATGAAAAATAGCCAAGAAATTAATTTGTCCTTACTGCCTACTAAGCCTTCTCTTATATTTTTGTATAGATCTAGTGGAACAGACTGTGAGTTTCCTGTTTTTGTGGACAGTGTTTTAGGTGAAAGTGGCAGAGCTAAGGCCCAGTAGTTTCAGCAAGGCCTTCTTGAGTATCATAGCATCTAAACATCCCTTGAATTCTGCCACTTCTAATTATATATGTAAATATGTTCAAATTACAACTTCAGAAAGTAATGTTCTTTCTAAAAATTCATCTCAAAAATCAGTCATTCCATCTATTATTGTAACAAACTAGAAACTACCAAAAATTGCAATATAAACATAAATTAATTAGGAAATAAATATCATTTAGTAAAAAAACAGATTATTTCTCATTTCCTTGAAACAGCAAGCTTCTTTAACATTCTCAAAAGTTAAGTCATCACCAGCATTTGATTTAGCTACAGCATTATACATAGCTGTTAAATAAAATGGCATATATTAATGATGATAACTTTTATAGCTTTGTCCACATGAGATCATTGGTGACCTCGGGAAACCAACTGCAAATCTTTATGTGTTAAGTAGAAGATTGTGATGAAATGAAGAAAACTGATATAATTTACTCATGCTTTTATTAAAATAATATTTATTACTCTTTTTTTACAAGTCTGAGTATATATGGGAAAGTAAGTTAGGTTCAAAGGACAGTTTTCTGATAAAATTTCTGCAGTTGGAAAGCTATTTTATTTTTATATATTTAATTTTGAAGTTTATTATTTGGAATAATAAAGGTGTATTTTTACAAGTAATACCTTCTTGTTGACATATATATATAATATATATATATATATATATATATATATATATATATATATATATATATATATAATCAAACCCAGGTAAAAGTATAGTGTTGAGATAAGTCATCATTGACTCTGGTCTTTGCCTGTTGGCCTCCCACTTGCAGCCATGTATATCATCTCTTGAATTTCTTTCTCATTATTTCTTTATGTAAAGCTGTCAGTTGTGTATATATGTCACCCAATTGTTCACTGCTGCCTTGTAGACCTTCAGTAATGTGGTGGTGACACTTCAAGAGGGGGATGTTCTATAGGTCAGGTCCTAGTCTCTTAGTGAGGCTATGCCATAGGACTGTGAACTTCACAAGGATTTCTGTTTATTCCTCCCCTTGTAAGTGGAAGAGGATGGCTAGAGTACACTGGAGTTGGGTATTACCCTTTCCCCAGGTTGGTTAGTTTCTAATGAAACACCAACTGCTAACATTCTGGTTAACTAGTTGCTCCGGAGGGCTGATTCCACTATGATCACATTTTTAAAAAAATTACATGTCCTCTGCTATTGAAAAAAATTGCATTTTCACATGATTGCCACTAAAATCACACCTAGTATTGATTTGTTTTCTATTATGAACATTAGAAATTTTATTTATATCTTATGGTCTTCATGCATTTTCCTCTCTCTCCTTCCTATGCCTCTGTACTCTTAAATAAGCTTATATTTTTATTTAATTTGCCAGGTGTAAATGCTATCTTTTACCTCCCAGCACTAACAGTGAGGCATCTATAGGTTTATTTCATTTGCATCCTCTCACTCTCTTCTATTCTTTTTGTTAGCTGTTTTCTTTCTCTGTTATCAAGCCATGTTGTATTTCCATATGATTCTGTTACCCTTATCCCCACATTTGTTTTAATTTTAGATGTAGCTAAATATATTCATTGCTCACCACCAGTCTTTTGCTAAACTTCCCCCAGTCATTTCTTGGCTGAATAAAACTCCTATAATCATTTCTTTAAGTAGAGCTTATGGAAAAAAAATATTCTCTGAACTTTCTATTTTAAACTCTTTGTAGTTATTATGTGTGACCTTTTAAGGTTTACATGCTTAAAAGATATCTTGGCTACAAGTCTTCATACTCCAATTCAAGTATGACCCATCACACTTAGCAATTCAGCAACCCCAATTCCATACCACATAGTCTTCACTCTTGGCAGTTCCTTAATATGCTAAACCAGGATCTCTCCTTATATCCTCCCCATGCACCCACAAGTCTTGAAAATGTTTGTTGTCTAATCAACAGATTCATTGGGATGTACTTGCTTCTTTTGGTTAATGCCAGCTGAACTTTCTGGACTTAGCGTGATGAAAAGGAATCTGAAATGGTATTTTGTCTGAGGTAATAAGGGAGCACTATTTTTCATGCCACAATTGAAACAAAATGAGTTTAAAAAATAAAAAAAAAAGAATATATGACCTGGAAAATAGTCTTTGTTTTCCTTTCGGTGCCAGAGCTTACTTCATTATGTTAATTCCAGAGGGCCAGCAAAAGAAAGCTGACTTAAATTGAACAGTAATCCATAGTGAAATTGACTAATCCAGTTTCACTTATTACCTACTCTGTTAAATGCAAAAAGTAGTACATTAAATTGAAAATAACAAAAGAGAAAACAGTGTTCCTAAATTGCTAATACATTGAAAAGCCAAGTTCTTCTTCTATGAGGCGTGCATGTGGCATAAGGATGTGAGTGAAAATGGAAATTAGCAGCTTATTCTTAAAACAACCTGTATAAAAACCTATAAGATTTCAAGAGTAATCTTTAACTCAGAGAAACCAAGAACCATTTTTATCTGGCAAAACTAGACCCAAGCAAAGTACAAATGGCAATTAAGAATTTCATTAGGAAAAGCCATAAAACAATACAAATGATCATTATACTACATAATGAACTTCAGCTTTGTATTTACCAGAGGTAGCTCTGCATTCCTGTCACACCTCATAGAAGTTTTTGGCATGACAGGATGTTCTTAGCTACTGTCAGAATGCCAATTAAAAAGCATTTTCAAAAATATGGAAAAATATGTAACATTTGCTGTCATTTATCTAAAGAGGATAGGGATACCTCCAAGGTATACATGTGTATGCTTGTGTTCATGCATGTGCACTATATGCATATTTCCTACATATTCATATGCATGACATATTTGCTTATATGTTGAGGTTGCCTGTAGGTATCAGGTTGGAATAAGATAAAGGAAACAATTTCGACTGAACTTCTTCATTACTTTTTAGATGTACATATATTACATTATTATAAGCATTTTAAAAGTGATCCTAAAAATTAAAAATTAACTGAAATAAGTAAGTAATTCAATGTTTGGTATAGCCAGTCAGAGGGAATATTCAAGAGATTTTAAATCAAAATCATTTGGCTGCACATCCATAGTGGGATAGATTCCTAGGGAAACAAACTGCAAATTAAAAATAATGTAGAGGTTTCCAGTAATCATGTTTGTGGTGGTAATGCTGCTTTATTGTTATGAGACTATTGTAAAATGTGAGATAAAGCAAATTAGTAATGCATTGGTGCTATTGATAACTAAGATTTTGGGAATGGGGTAAATGAAATACTGATGTGAGGTCAGTGACATTAAGCAAAATCTCTATAGTCCTGATTGTTAGTTGGAGTATAAATATAAATTCAAAATGCATCTAATTTTTAAATAATATATATTTGCTGGCTCTGTCCACTGGAAAGATCTAAAAACAATAAATAACTAAATAATATGGAGGAAAATACCAGGCATTTAACCTATAAAACTATACCTTAGGGTAACTCAAAAGTGATAAAGAGGGGCCTCCCTTGTGAGACAAAGGGTTAAGTCTCAGCACTATGAATCTATGGGCAGCCAGTGCAGCAAGAGTTAGATCCCCTAATAGGAAGCTACCCACATGGTGTAGCAGACCTCTCCTGTCTTACCTGTTGCTCCCCTCAGCAGTGTATTTCAGTAGATCTGCCTGTTCTGCTCCCCACTCTGTCTCTGGTGAATCCTCTCACCCCCCTGCAGCTCTGACCTACACCTGAGCTCTTGTATGCAAAAATAAACAAATCTTTAAAAAAAAAGTGATAAAAACAAAATTCTCTCGATAGAAGTATTCACACTAATGATTGAAGAAGGAATGACAGAATTGGAACATTATCCTGCTACAACCGCTAGTAAATGGGTGCATCTAGTTAATAATTTTCAGTTGTTACTACTGTCAAAATGAGAGAGAAAATTAGAACTTATGTGCCATCACCTATTAAGTGATATGGCAATAAATAAATAAATCAGGCATGAATATGATAATTACATTTGTAACTATGAAATACAGAGAACAGCAGACTATTTTAGCATTATGAAGATGCAGGCCTCCCTGGTGGCCTAGGGGTTAAGTCTCAGTGCTATCCCCTGATGGCCTGAGTTCAATCCCTGCCAGGGAGCTAACCCATATATGGCACAGCAGACTTCTCCTGCCTCACCCTCTGCAACCCTTAGTAGTGGTTTTCAATAGATCTGCCTACTGTGCTCCCCACTGTCTCTGGTGAAACCTCTCACCACCGCCACCACCACCACACACATACCTCTTGCCTATATCCCTGTTTCTCTAAGTAAAAATAAATAAATAAAATCTTTTGGGAAAACAGTTATGAAGATGAACTCTTCAATAAAGATTATGACATACTACAGTAAAAATGATGAAATTCTATAACAATAACAAAAAATGTAAAAAAAAAAAAAAGAAATGGAGAATGAATCTATACTTCAGAATTTAAGTTAGAAGGTTTGTGACCGATTATAATGCAAGGTCCTTTTTTTGGATTCCAACTCTGTAAACAAGGAGTGAAAATAATATTGAATTTGTGAAAAGTGAGTGATATAATAGGTGCTGACTATGCCCCAGGAACATTCCATCACTCTCTCAGAAGTCAGAGGCAACAATTTTTTAACATGCCAGCGTCTTCCTGAGTCTCTCTGTCTAAAGATGCTTTCTGACTCTGGGGACAGAGTACATATTCCAGGACATTGTTCTCAATGCAATGGAGGGGACAGAGGACAAATGTCCATTTTCCTTGACCTTCTATAGGACAATTCTGACATGTGCCTCACACAGTTTCTCTGCTTTTCACCCCATAGTAACTATTAGCACACTCTTCAATGACTATCCTTCCCATCCATTTGCCCACTTCCTTCCATTCTTTTTTGTTTGTTTTTTAAAAGATTTGCATGATTTCTTCGTTCTGCTTCTGTGTGCTACATTTCATAAAAACTAAATTTTTTACTATGACCTCAAGTGAAACAGAAATCGAATCTAAAATTGGGAACAAACTTGAATACATTCTTATGTTTTAAGCATTCTTACACAATATAAAGTACAAATGGTTAAACATACAACATCATTTAAGGTTTAATAAGTACTGTTATTCTATCTGTGGCCCCATCCTTATTTTCCTCTCAGCTCTATAAATAGATGTTAAATGCACACCACCAGTCCTTTTCTCCAGTCTATTAAGATGAAACTCATCACCTCCCAACATAATTCATAATGGCTTTCAAAATTTTTCCTTAAGGCCTGCTGTTTTGGGGGAGTCAGGCTAAGATGCCCAGACTAACCCAGGCCAGTCATTTTATGAAAATAACTTACTTTTAAATTTCCCTGCAGTGTGATTATAGGATTGATGTTATGATGTGAAAGGGGCTCCTTTTAGAGATGCTTTCTAAATAGTTTACAGATAAAATTATATGTTGTCTGGGATTTGTTTCAAAATAACTTGTGAGAGTATTACTGGGAAATTGGGTGGAGTTATAGATACACGAGATTGGTTCTGACTTGATAATTGGTCAAGTTATGTAATGGAGAAATGGAGGTTTATTATACCATTACCACTGTGTTATATACATGTTAAATATTAATATTTCTGTAATAGACAGTTTTATGAAATTAAGTCCACACTAAAGTATCTCCAGAAGTATTCCTAGAAAGTAGTAAAATTAGTTGTTCAATAAGGAGTAGGAGAGAGATGTTTCACCATATGTTTGTTTATTTATTTAATTGATGTAACATGGGCTTACAATACTGTACATGATTCAGAGATATATGATCATGATCAGATCTCTTCAGATGCTTGTTACCATGCCACATTAACCACCAAGGCATCCATACTCCTTCACCATGGCTCCTTCCCACCTTTATTCTCTATCCTCCCTCTCCCCCTCTGGTAGCTGCAATTCTACAGAAGTCAGAGTTCTAGAATTTGTTATGGTTTGGTTCTGACCATTTATTTTGTGTCTCTATATCCCACATAAAGTGAAACCATCTGGTGTTTTACTGTATATCATTTTAAAATACATAAAGACCAAGAGAAAGCACTACATTTTTTTTAAATGGGAAAAAAATGTTATGTAATAATAATACAGCTACAGAGTTAGAAGAGAAAGTGAAAAACAGCATGATTGATCTCATCAGTTTCCTGCTTAAAAACCTTTTAAATGTAACCCTTTGGTCTAAATATCAAGATCAAAATCTTTAACCTGTCCTATAAGTCCCTACAAGATCTAGTTCATGTCCAGCTGTCAAGCTTTAGCTCTTTGTAACATGGCTCAAAACTCTCTAAACACAGTTTTGTTCTGTTTTTGGTTGGTTGGTTGGTTGGTTGGTTGGTTTTGGTTTTTTGTCAATATCTTTCTCTCTTCAAAGCCTTTGCATGGGCAATTCCCTCTCCCTTAGGGAAGCATTCTCTATTCCCAGATTGCCTTCATTTCATATACACGCACACTACCCTATTCCACCAATTATCACAACTGTGATTTCATTATTTTTATATTACATGATAATGTGTATAGTAGTTGTGGTTCTAGTTTCCAAATCTAGCTATTTAAGAACCATCTTTATTTAATGTCTCTTTCTCCCAGACTAGAAATTCATCTTAATGAGAACAGTACTCTATCACTGTCCCTTAGAAACTCCAGCATAAGGTAGGTGCTCACTCAATATTTATTGGATGAGTTATGATGAATGAAAGTATGAATGGATGGGTGGATAGATAAATTGAAGAACAAATAAGTAAATAAATGGACACATCCATAAATGGAATCATTCTAATTCTGACCTTTATTTTTAATGCCCAAAGATTTGACTTGACATGTGCTTGATCTTTGTATTCAATGTTTATGAAAACCTTTTTGTGTACTATAAATAAACAAGGGAAAATAATAAAATTGAAGCAGAAAACTCCAAACTGCATCCACCCTCTCCCCATGTTTTGAAATAAAATTTATTCTTTCAACTCATGGAGAGAACTCTAGCACCTGATTACAGCATAGGAATGTTAAGACATCACTGCACTATTACTATGGGCACTTATAAGTAATAATACCAATCTAAGTACTTTGTAAATATGAAGGATTTTAAAATCAAATTTAATTTGTACTTTAAATAAGGTCAAAGTTAAAATAAACGTAAAAGCTATTCTTGAGCAAGAACATTTGTAGCAAGAGGCAAAAGCAGATGGTGGAATATATGTGGAAGGAGAGAAGGAGACCAGGTTGACTGATTTCCAATGGAATTCAGTCAACACATTTCTTTTAGCTCATTACATCTCATCTCTTCAAAATCAGTCTGTCCAACAGAAATGTAGCCTCCTCTGAATTCAAGAGGAGATCCTCACTGAAGTATCCTTCTGCTGCTTGTTTGTAGTGCATTTATTCTGTAACCAAGTCAACATTTCAAAATTGCAGCAATTTGGGCCATTCTGACAGCTTATATGCATTACTGCAGCAACCACCGGGAATCACTGTATCTATAAGAGAGAAACGTTGTTGTATCTGAAAGATGGCAATTTTAGAACAAATAGACTTCAGACCTCTATTTCATATGATCATAACATCTACATTTTTGTTATTTGTCTATTTTAAATATTTATTTATGCATACAAGAATTGGGGTACAGGTCAGAGGTGCAGGGGGTGAGAGGATTCACCAGAGACAGAGTGGGGAACATAACAGGCAGATCTGCTGAAATACACTGCTGAGGAGAGTAGCGAGACAGGAGAGGTATGCTGCGCCATGCAGGTAGCTCTCTGGATGGCTGGGGACCAAACTCGTGCTGCAGTGGCTGCAGATAGCTTCATAGAGCTGTGCTTAACCCCTTGCGCCATGAGGGAGGCCCTCATCTACATTTTTTTTTAAAGATTTATTTATTTATTTATTTATACAAGCACTGGGTACAGTCAGAAGCGCGGGAGGGTGAGAGAATTCACCAGAGCCAGAGCGGGGAACAGAACAGGCAGACTGACTGAAATACACTGCTGAGGGGAGCAGCGGACTCGTCAGGAGAGGTCTGTCAAGCCATGTGGGACCCTCGTCAGTGGCCGGGGATCGAACCAGCGCTGCAGTGGCTGCCGGGCAGCTTCACAGTCCAGCGCTCAACCGCTGCACCACCAGGGGAGGCCCCCTCATTTACATTTTTAATGTAATTCATTTCTTTTTTGAACTACCTTGCAAGATCAAGTTCACCTAACCAAGCAGGGATACTTAGGAGGAGAAGAGTCACATGCTGCTCACCCACATTATTCCACAATCGTTCAGATGCACCATGTGGGTTGTTATTCCTGGTGGGCCTCTTTCCCCGCTATTGCCTCCTTCTTGCAGGGCAAGCAAGCCAACACCATCATTACTGAGGAAACATCTCAGTGTCCTTGTTGCTAGACCACATAGACTGCAGTTGACAGCAACTGTGTGGAAATGCCTACTGCCCTTAAACCAAGGATCCCAAGAAGCTTGAGGAAAATGACCTGGGATTCCATGCCTCTACTTTGGAAAAATATTCCTCACCCCAACTTTCCCCAGCTAGCTCCTTGTCCAGACCACTTGGAGGAAGCCCCCAGATGCATTTTAAAATCTTACTTCTGGCTTCACTAGTATCACCACAATAGTCCTTCATTTTAATGTCTTTATTCAAATTAGGATCTTGATCTTAGGCTTACAGTGACTTCTTGCAATTGTATAACTTTCAAGTTTATTAAATCTTCAATTTTTCAAGATTCTGCTAAGATTAAACCTTGTCTTCTCAGGTGTTTGTGTGTCAAATTATGTCTCATTTAAATCCTTGCTTTTTATTTAATTGTTCAGAAAGCACAAAAGGTGTGAAGTTGATGTTTGAAAAGTAGGAGTTGCAGAGTGTCCATTGTCATTAAATTCCACCCACCTCCATTGTACAACTCCATTAACTGTCACTGTATTTGAGGTTTTTCAGCATGATGCCACCCAGACATATGGGGGAGATTTTTCCACAGGAACAACCTGAAACCAAAGCATTAATTAACAAGGAAATGCTAGCTGAATTCAAAGAAGGCTCAGTCACTCTGCATAACTAGAGTGCAGACCAGAGAAAAACTTCACAACAGCCAAAAGCAGGTCTTTTTAGCAGCAACACTGCCATTCTCACTTAACTCTCCACTGCACATTGATCGTTTGTCATTTTGATGAATTTTGCACCAACATTTGTGACTGTTCACCAGAGAATCATGCACACACATGAATTATTTTGTCAGAACTTTGCTTTCATGTCTTATTTGTATCATGATAATGGGATCAGGAAAGGAAATACAACCAAAACATCAATTGATACCATGGCAGAAAGGCAGTGCTAAACACTGGCTTGACTCAGCGTCAACATTTTTATACCATTGATTATATATAGATATGTGTGTTTATAAATAGTCATTTACATATTCATATAGTTTACACACATATATAGGGGGTGTGTATGTATGTACAGAATAACTTTCTGGTAGTCATTAGACTTGCATTTTTATTGGAGTGTTCAATTCTGTACTGAGCACCTTGGAATGTTTTGCATCATTTAATTACATGCTGGTAATTAAATAACTACATTCAGGGAAAAAACACACCACCAAGCAGATGTCGTATACTCAAGGAATGTCATATTTATTCTAGAGATAAAAACAACTGTATTTGTTTAAAGTATGTATACTTAACATAGCCTTTCCTATGTTGTGCTTGTGTTTTTCTTTAAACTATTACATACTCTGTGTCGGGTGTGCTTTTCCCTTTCCAACCCTAAAAGCCTCTTCCAAGTTGTCAGTGAACCATGCCTTTTTTGCCCAGTCTGTAGCATGGTAACTAAAGGTCTATAATGAGCAGGTCACTTCCACAGCCAATATGCAACAACCCTTCTCTCTCTTGTTTATTGATTTGAAGTTCACATTTCTCAAGAAACAGACCCTTCTCACACAAATATTATACATAATACTGTTCATTTAATTTATTTCTGCCAGGTGGCTTTGCTCTGACTTGTTTCTTAGCATTTGAAATTCTGCATTGTTTATTACCTTTTCTGAGTTCACTTTATCTGTGTCGTGGTTATCATGACAACCCTAAGGCAATACGGACACTGCCTGCCATGTGTTAAAAAAAATAAAAAAAAACAACTGGTTACATTTTCAGAAGTGTTTTTCCATAATTCAACAATAATGACATTGGCATTAGTGTTTAACATTGGTTAAATGCTGTGATGCATAAATGGTGCTCATTCTTTGGAATACTCAGGCAAGGACAATAGAATTACTTTATATTATTAGGTGAAAATCACACTGACCTGACATAACAAGAAGAACACGTAAAAAGTTCCTTGTTGAAGGCCTCCTTGGTGGTTCAAGGGGTTATCTGCGGCTACTGTAGCATGGCATGAGTTCAATCCCCAGGCAGCCAGGCAGCTACCCACATGGTGCAGCAGAGCGCTCCTGTCTCCGCCCGCTGCTCTCCTGAGCAGTGTACTTCAGTCGGTCTGCCTGTTCCGCTCCCCACTCTGTCTCTGGTGAATCCTCTCACCCCCTGCACCTCTGGCCTGTACCCCAGCTCTTGTATGCATAAATAAATAAATCTTTAAAAAAATTAATTGTTGGGCATCCCCTGGTGGCGCAGCGGTTGAGCGCTGGGCTGCGAAGCTGCCCACAGCCTCTGCAGCACTGGTTCGATCCCCGGCCGCTGGCGAGGGTCCCACATGGCACGCAGACCTCTCCTGCCGCCCGCTGCTCCCCTCAGCAGTGTACTTCAGTCCTTCTGCCTGCTCTGTTCCCTGCTCTGGCTCTGGCGAATTCTCTCACCCTTCCGCGCTTCTGACTGTACCCAGTGATTGTATAAACAAATAAATCTTAAAAAAAATGTTTGGGAAAAAAAAATTCATTGTTGAAATAATTTTAAGCATAATATACATTAGATATAGCTTTGGTACAAACCTATCTGTAGTTTTGCTTTAATAATGAAATTGATGCAGCTGTATTTTTATATACAGTAGGATGTTTCCTTAAGGAACCCTCATCCTCCCTTAGGAATTGAGGTATGAAGCTGGAACGTGTTCTATCCTAACATTTTAGCACAAAAGAACCAACATATATTTTACATTAGTCATGAAAGGAAATATTTAAAAAATATAATAGTTCAACCGTGGTTGATATATGGTATATCTTCAAAATTATTATATATATTATTTGTTAGTGTCATAACAGCAGAATATTTGATGACTCAAACAATGGCAAAGGAAGGATACCGATGAATAAAAGGATTTGCCAGTGTTTTTATAATTTCTAAAATAGCCAGTGTAGAGAATATTCATATTGACCAGCCTTAATATGGAGGAAAGAAACAAGAATGAAAAAAAAAACAATTTCTTATGTTATGATAATTAGAGGTATCCCTCTAATTCATCTTCAGTTCTCATCATCAATTTTATATTTTAAAACAACCACTTTCTCCAGAATGGCATCGACTTATCAGAACTCTCCAGCATATACATTGCACATGACAGTCTCACAGCAACTGGCAGCACTATTTTTTAAGATATTCCTATTACTCATTGTAGTAATTGAGCTTTCTTGTCTGTCAGTTACACGTCAAGTTGGAATCATTTCAGGATAAACCACTGAAAATAAGTTTTTCAACCCAACAAGGTGAGATACAACTTTAAGTTATGCACATAAAGTGCAGAAGATTACTGTAGCCATTCTTTAATTGAATGCCAACATTTTTGTGTCCAGTTTAACAAATTATTATTTTGGCTATTTGCTAGTAAACAAGAAGTTAGTGGAAATGCTTATAAATAACAAGGAAGTTTACAAAATAAAGACAGAATTTGGATTTTGGACTCTCAATTTATTTGTTCTAAAATTTGGTCATTTCAGAAAATTTTCTAATACCCTATATTTCCTGATGACTTCACTTCATCAAAATCATCATCATCTCATTGTACAGACAACAGGGCCATCTCATGATTATTGGGGCTAATAGCACACATGCTTGCAAAGAAGTAAATATCTTTACAGCAATAGAGCCAGGGCATTAATTTATTTCTAATATAATGACTGTAAGTGCAAGGGATGGGGTTTCCCCAATGATGCAGCTTCAAATGTCTAAAAATATGTATTTTTGGCAACAGGATAATTTTATTTATGTAAAAATTAATAAATAGCAAATTTTTCAAATGAGTTTCCATCAAAATATAAGTTATGTCTCAGATATATTCTTTGTTATTTTGCTTAAGGAGGCTGACCTCCACAGATCAGAATTCTTGCAGTGAGGAATTTACCATGAATTTTTGTCACGTGATGTATCCTGTGATTATTTATACTTTTTAAATGCTTAGATAATTGACCATCACTGTTTTTATATTATCTGATATAATATCCTATCATTACTCTTTTAGAACCTAGAGAGTTGCACATATTAAAATACAAACTTGAGTTATTTTCACTGGATAAAAAGCAAGAAGCCATTGCATATTAGGAGACCAGAAGGTAGAGTGTAATGGACACTCAGAAAGACTTACCTGTCACATAGTCTTCAAATAGCGGAGAGCAGAGAGAGCTCGTGAGCAAAGTCATGTAACAATTTGGTAGCAAAGTCATGAAAATTTAGAATTGTTGGGTTGTCTGTGAAAATAAGAATAACAGAGACATCCGTAGTTACTTACGCATCTTTCATTGAAAATTTAAAAGGAATAAAATGTTAAAAATTCAGAAAGGTGGAAAATTAAAACACATTTGAGAGCTAGAATGAGGTTATTGGTTCAGGATATGGGTTCCAAAGTCAAGAAAATCATTTATTACTATTTAAGCTACTTACTGAGTTTCAAATTTTAATTACTAAATTTAAATTTCTAGGGATTTACCTTAGTCCTTTTCAGTTTATAATTTGTACAAGGCAATATCCACTTATTTTTCAATTCAGTGATTCTACAAGTCAATGATTTTGAGAACATTTATGAGGTCATGTCACTATCATAACAATTCTGTTTAAACACTGAATTCCATGACCTCAAAATGTTACCTTATAGGTTTACCCCACTTCCAATTAGCCTACCTCATATTTCTCTATGCCAATAGTCTCTTTTCAAAACATACTGAAACCTTTTCCCTTTTTCACTGTAAAATTTCCTATTTCTTTCCCTGCCTTTGGATCTCTGCCAAACTCAAATGATGGCGATTAACACCCTTACTATAGCAAGATCTTCATAAATAGTATCTGTTCTCTTTTAGGTTATCTTCATCAAATTTTTTAATTGGTTAAGTGACTATTCAAACTTTTCTGCATTTTTGTGGTGCTTTTTTGTCTTATAAGTTTTAACTATTATTGAGTTATCCCCAATATGTCTATAATTGATGATATGATTTGCAAATGCCTTAATCTGGTCTATAACTCATTAATTTCATTTTCTACTGGTATCTTCTGAAAATCAAAAGTTTTACATTTTGATGAAGTTCAAATTTGGTAATTCTCATTTATGGATGTCTTTGGTGCAATAGCTTATTTACCCAAGATTACAAATATATTCTCTGTTTTCTTTCAGAGATATTAGAGTTTTAGCAATTATATTTATTTCTATAATGTATTTTGAGTTGATTTTTATGTATGGTGTGAGGTGACAGATCAAGTTGTTTATTTGGTTTTTGCTTTAGTATGCCGATTAATTTAGCAACATTGCTTAAAATTATATTTTTATTATTGAATATTGTTGGCACCTTTGTTAAAATTAATTGACTAAATGTGTGAGTATGTTTGTGGAGTGTCTATTTTGTTCTGTCTATATATCTACATTTATGCCAATACCATTCCATCTTAATTTATATTAATTTTTGAAAGCTGGCAGTGTTATTTCTCCTAATTTGTTCTTTTCCAAAATTGCTTGATATTTATAGGTTCTTTGCCTTCTCATATGCATATTAGAATTAGCATGTTAATTTTTACAAGTAAACCTGTGGAATGTTCATAGGGATTATGTTGACTATGTAGACCCAATTGGGGAGAATTTTATTTTTAGATTGTTCATTGATAAATAAAACAAAAACTCGATTGCCTTTTTGTACGTTGGTGTTACATCCTGTAACCTTGTACTTACTTATTAGTTCCAATAGATTGTTTTGTAAAATCCATAGATTTTGCATATAAGAGTAGGCCATCTGAATGATCCATCTTTTCCAATCCTTATGCATTTTTACATCTTATTTTATTGACTGTAACCTAAACTGCAATATTAAATAGAAATGGTAGAAGTAGATATCCTTTTGTTGTTCTTTACATTAAGGGGCAAGAGTTTATTATATCTGCACTGTTACAATGATAACTATAGCTATCTATTAACAGTTTAAGGAAGTTCCTTTTCATTCGTACAATGTTGACATGCTAAATCCCAATACAGGATTTTGCAAAATTATTCTTTTTTTCTGTGGTAATCCATAAAATATGAATGTTACCCTTCCACCACTTTTTATATATGATTTAATGGCATTCATATTGCTGTGCAACCATCACCACCATCCAACTCAAGAATTGTTTCACTTTTTCAAACTGATACTCTGTACCATTTAAAGAACAACTCCCGAATCTATCCTCTCCATAGTGCTCATCATAACTACCACTTTTTTTTTTTTCTGGCTCTATGAATTTGACAGTTGTAGGTATCTCTCAGAGCAAAATTATATATCTGTCCAGTGTGTTTGCCAATTTCACTTTGCAACACGTCTTTAAGATTCTTTTTTGTAAAGGCATCTGTCAGAATTTCAGTACTTTTAATTCTGAATAACATTCCATTATATGTTTATAGCATAATGTTTTATTCATTTGTCTGCCAACAGACATATAAGTGCATCTATCATTTACCTATTGTGAATATTGTTGATGTGATCATGAGTGTGCAAATAACCACTTGAGGTCAATGCTTTCAATTTGTTTTTTGAAGATTTATTTATTTTTATACGAGAACCAGGGTACAGCCCTGATGCGCAGGAGGGTGAGAGGATTCACTAGTGACAGAGTGGGGAACAGAACAGGCTGACTGATGAAATAAACAGCTGAGGGGAGCAGCAGGTGAGACAGGAGTGGTCTGCTTCACCATGTGGGATTTTTGCCAGCCTTCTGGGATCAAACCTGCGCTGCAGAGGCTGCGGACAGCTTCACAGTGTGGCGCTCAACCACTTGCGCCACCAGGGAGGCCCAATGCTTTCAATTTTTTGTGTGTATACCCAGGAGTTGAATTACTGGATCAAATAGTAATTCTATTTTTAATATTTTTTAGGAACCACCATAGTGTTTTCCATAGCAGCTGCACCATTTTACAATAAGAATAAAGGAAGGAATAAAAGTTCCAGTTTCTCCACATCTTTTTTTTTTAAATTTATTTTTAAGATTTATTTTTATTTATTTATACATGCACTGGGTAAAGTAAGAAGCGCGGGAGGGTGAGAGAATTCACCAGAGCCAGAGCGGGGAGCAGAGCAGGCAGAAGGACCGAGGTACACTGCTGAGGGGAGCAGCGGGTGGCAGGAGAGGTCTGCGCGCCATTTCTCCACATCTTTGCCAACAATTGTTATTTTCTATAATAAAAATACTGAAGAATGCAAACAAGTATCTCACTGTGACTTTGATTTGCATTTCCCTAATGATTAGTGATATTTAGCATTTTTCATTTACTTTTCAGTCATCTTAGTTTTCATTTAGAGAAATGTTTATTGAAATACTTTGTCCATTTTTGATGTTTGTTTTGTTATTGTTGAGTTGTAGAAATGACTTATCTATTCTGGACTTTAATCTCTTATGAAATATATGATTTGCAAAGAGTTTTTTTCATTCCATGTGATTTTCATTTTTTCATAACATCCTTTGATGCACAAACATTTTTAATTTAGTGAAGTCCAAATTTTCTACTTTTTTTCTTCTTTTTTTTTCTGTGCTTTTAGTATAAATCATTGTCAAATCCAGTGTCATGAAACATTGCCACTATATTTCCTCCTAGGATTTTTATAGTTTTAGATCTTACATTTATGTTTTGGATCTTTGGAGTTTGTTTTTCCATATGGTATAAGGAAAGCATTCAGCTTCATTCTAAAGCATGTGGATAGACAATATATTTTCTCAGCACCCTTTGTTGGAAATATTGTCCTTTCTTCATTGAATGAAAGTAGCATCATTGTAGAAAAATCTTTTGACTGTATGTGTTTAGGGTTTGTTTCTGGGCCCTTCTACTTTATTGTTCTATAATCTGTTATATGCTAATACCACACTGTTTTGATAATGATAACTTTGTAGTGAGTGTTGAGGTCAGAAAATGTGAGCTTTCCTTTGTCAAGATTGTTTTGGCTACTTGGAGTCCCTTAAGAGTTTACTGATGCTCACTTGATCAGTTTCTATTGTTTATCTTTTTTTCCTGAATATAGGTCACACATTCCTGTTTTATGCATGTTTCATAATTTTTGCTTAAGAATTAGAAATTTAAAATAATATATTGTAGAAATATTCCAGGAGCTGTTCATTTTCTTTTCTTCTTTTCTCTTATTTAAGAAATATATGGGGCCTCCCCGGTGGCTCAGCGGTTGAGCGCTGGGTTGCGAAGCTGCCCGTGGCCTCTGCAGCGCGGTTCGATCCCCAGCTGCTCCCCAGCCACTGGAGGAGGGTCCCACATGGCGCGCAGACCTCTCCTGCCGCCCGCTGCTCCCCTCAGCAGTGTACTTCGGTCCTTCTGCCTGCTCTGCTCCCCGCTCTGGCTCTGGTGAATTCTCTCACCCTCCCGCGCTTCTGACTGTACCCAGTGCTTGTATAACTAAATAAATAATTAAATCTTTAAAAAAAAAAAAAAAGAAATATGCTGCCTACTCATTAGCTAGAGTTTGTCCTTGATTCTTTAGTGGTTAGTCATTGACTTGGAAAGAGTTTATATGCAGACACCTGAAGCCCATAAGGCTGCCATCCTCGGCAGTTATATCTGTATGTAGGTTGGAGAACACATTTAAATTAATCAGTTCCCATATTTCTGTGCCTTATATTTTTTCTGGATTCTCTGAAGTCTCCTTTGCTTCTGTATATACCTTTTCAATCAGGCAGGTATGTATGGAAAACTTATCTCTGCTCTCCTGTGGCTTTCACCTGCCCAACATTTCACATTAATTTCAGCCTGATTGTCTACTTGCCACAATCGGGACCTCAATCTTGGTTGAGCACAGTTGCAGGGGTTTCCCCTTCATTTCCTATGGAATTTGCCACTTAAAGCTGACATAGCTATAAGATGTCACCCTGCCAAAAACTGAGTCTGCCTCTATGGCAGTAAATTGATAGGAATTTTGGCCAGTCATTTGTTTATAAAGCTACCATTCTGACTTATGAAGCAGAGGAAAGACAGGAGCTTCCACAAGCCAGAAGTTCATACTCCCTCTGTTCTTACCCTCAAACTCTTTTCATTTTTTCTTCTTGATTTGTTTCATTTCCCCCCATTTTCAGAGCCTTGCAATGGTTCATATTATCCAGTTTTATTCGTTTGTTTTTTTTTTTTTTCAGATAAGATTTACCGACACTCAATGCCTCCAGAGGTAGAAGTATTTCCTCTATCAAGTTTTTAATACTCTGAAATATTTGCTGTATTCTGTAGCCCACCAAGCCTACCAAGTTAGATAAAACAATATCTCTATTGATTGAATTCTGTTTTGTTTCTCAATTGTATTTTCAGAAATTCTGCCCTGCAAGTGTGTCTTCAGCTGCTTTGGGACAGCTATATCAACACTAACTGAACTATTCCTGTCTACTAATTTTGTGCTGGTTTAAAAGCATTTAAAGGATATGAAACACTTCTTGAAACAGAATAACCTATGACCATCCTTGTAGGTATGATCTCATCAGTTTCTTTTCATATTTATTTGTCTTTGTGTATGGCATCTTGTTTCTTGTCCATATGTTCAGTTAAGTATATATAAAGGGGTTATTGAATTTTTATTTAAAAATTGCAATATCCGTATTTCTGAGTATTGCAGTCCTTCAGTCTGTTGCTTATGTTGATGACCTCTTATTGAGGCTTATTTCCTGGAATCTGTCAACCATCTTAAAAGCTCATATTTGTCTGAGTTCTATGCAGAAAAATTCCAGTGTTCAAGTGTTCATTCTCCAAAGCAAACATCATTTTTTTTTAATGCTACCTAGCCTGTAACACTGCCCATCTAGTGCCAGTTTATTGCATGCTTTTAATTTTCTGTAACCACAGAAATCATACAATTTTGACCTTCTAACCTATTTTCAGGAAGTCTTCTTATTTAAAATTCTTAGAAACATTTTAAAACCTAGATTGTAGGTCAAAAATATGAGGCTTCTTGTGACCTCTCTTTGTTGGCAAGTGGATATTTCTAGTCTACAATTCAGTTCAGTATTTTGAAGTTCTTTATGGATATCTAGATACTCTAAAGATCTCAAGTCCTATTCATTCCTTTCTGATGATCCAAGAATTTGTCTTATAGCCCCAAATTTATAGTTAAAATATAAGGCTCCAAGCTGTGGATCTTTCAACTCTTCAGAAATCACAGCCTTAGAGTAAGCTTAACATTCAGGTTCTCAGGTCTTTATTTTAATCTCTGCATTTCCCCCTTAGTTCGAAGGGAACTCAATTATGTTCTATAGTGAAGACTGGGATATTATATGTAACATTGTTTAGGTTCCTATTTTTGTTTCTGGTACCACCAGCAAAAATCTCCATTTTTTAAAATTTATTCATTGATATCTTAATGTTTTTTCTACATAAATAAATTGATACTATTTATTTTAATAAATAAAATAGTGGTTTACAACATTGTATAAAATTTGAAGGGAATAGGTTCCTACCCCTTCAGATGTATGTTACAACACCATATCCATCACTGAAACACCCAAATTGATCCATCATAGGCCATGGGAACTGCTCCCAGATGTAGGCCTGTAGCACCCTACCCACTTTCCTCCCAAAAGCTTCAATTCTACAGCCAGATTTTAAGGGTTTGTTGGTTATATTTCTATTCGTTTGTTTCATTTCTATACCATATGAGCAAAATAATCTGGTATTTGTCTTTGTCCTTGTGACTTATTTCTCTTAATATAAGCCCCTCCAGTCCCATCCATGTTCATTTTCATTTTATCACAGAGTAGTATACCATTGTGTATATGTACTACATCTTCTTAATCTACTCATCTGCCTTTGGGCATTTTGATTGTTTTCATAACTTGATTATTATAGATAGTGCTACAGTAAACATGGGAGAGTATGTACCTCTTTTAAATTAGCACTTTTGCATTCTTCAGATAGATTCCTAGGAGTGGACTTGCTGTGTCATATGGTAGATCAATTATAAATAAATTTCAAGAAAACTCCATGCTGTTTTCCATGTGGGCTAGACCAGTGTATGTTCTCACCAGCAATATACAAAGGTTCCCTTTTCTCTACACCCTTACCAACAGTTGTTGTTTCTGGACTTTCGGTATGTTGCATTATCTCAGCAATGCGGTCGTACTCACTGTCCTTTTGATTTACATTTCTCTGATAAGTGATGAAAATCATTTTTTCATGTACCTGTTGGCCATCTGTATGTTTTCTTTGGAAAAGTGTTTATTTAACTCTGCCCATTTTTTGATCAGATTCTATTTTTTTTTTGAGTTGTTTAAAATCTTTGTAGATCTTGGACATTAGTCCTTTGTCAGACATGTGATGTATGTGATGTGTAAATAAAAATTTCTCAACTTTAGTCATCTTTAGAGTTTAGTTCTGAGATTTTCTATGTAAAAAACACTGCATATATAAAATATTTCTTCACAAGTCTCCTTTTAAATAAGTATAATTTTAAGATAATGTATTGTAATGGATGAATCATCCTGAAAATTGTTAAATGACTAGAGTGATAGCATTCTAGCTCATTCATAATTTTAACAAGAATGACAAATATTTTGCTTTATAATTCGGGTTCTGGGTTTGGAAAAATTACCAATCATAAGAGGGTCTTATTCTTTATAGTTTAATAATTTTTAGTCATAATATATGCAAATACTAGTAATCTTTTAGCACCTATTGAGATGACTGCAAAGTTTCATGTATTCAAATATTGTAATACTTCTGTCAAGTAAATGACAGCTGTTATCATCTATAGGAACAGCAGTTTCAGGATGTCAACTCACTCCTCAGTTTGGGGTGGCAAGAAAGACTCCCAATATTCCTCCACCAGCCCACTGTGCTTCCTTCCCTCTTTGTTCTTACCCCTTCTCAATCCCTGCTCCCCCTTGGTCTTTAGCTTTGTAGTCAGCTTTTAAGAATTAGATTTTAAGCTTTTCTTTATCTGATTCTGAGTTCAGATGCTTTATATTCCACATATTTTTTTAAAGATTTATTTATTTATGCATACAAGAGCTGGGGTAGAGGCCAGAGATGCGGGGGGTGAGAGGATTCTCCAGAGACAGAGTGGGGAACAGAACAGGCAGACTGACCATAAAGTACACTGCTGGGGGGAGCAAGCAGTGGGCGATTCAGGAGAGGTCTGTTGCACCATGTGGGTTGCTCCCTGGCCAGCCAGGGATCGAACTCATGCTACAGAGGCTGCTGATTGCTTCATAATGCAGTGCTTAACCCCTTATGCCACCAGGGAGTGCCGTCACATATTTTTAATAATTTATTTATTTATATAATTTATGTATTTTCTGTTTGACTTAGTTTCTTACAAAAGCACTAATGATAATCATGGCCTTCCGATGATCTCTCCTAGAACTAGATTGTCCATCTCTAGGAGCTGGTCCATGAATTGGTATGAAGTCATCCTTATACCTGACAAGATGAGTGGAATATGTGGTTGAATTAAATTGCAAATGGTACTCTCTTAAATTTTATTTTCAGTAAAATACTACTTAACATGTAAAGCAGATCTTTTATCCTTCAAAATGCATGACAGCCATTTACTAATGAATGCTTTTAAATCTACTGCCTGAACCTTAAGATATAACAAATTATAAATTCATAGTTTTTAATTTTTTAATATATTTTGCTATAAAGGTGGAGAACTGGAAGAAGTTGGTAGGATTTGGACCAGAAAAATCAAAGCTTTCTTTGAATATTGGCAATGATTCTATTTATTAAGTTTACATTTTCTTTTTTCACTTCTGCAATTGGAATCATGTAAGAGTTAATTCAGTCCTGCTTTTAAAGCATCTACTAGAGTTGTCATGCTTCATTTAGTGACAGGGATTAATTTATAATATCTATTCCAGTGTAGAATTTAAGGGAGCTGAAGGAAAAAGGAAAATGAGAGAAGAAAAGGAAAACAGAAATAAATTATATTGCCAAGTTGGTTTTATTTTACCTTTCAGAAAAGTTATTTCTTAGTGATAGGTCGATGGCATTTGTCCAAATGCCTTGTTTCTCTTAAGGGTTCTCAGATAAGCCATACCCTAAATGTGTACATTTCTTTTTATCACAGTTTGTTCCTGAGGCCAATACTTCTTTCTTTTGTTTTGTTTTTATTTGTGGGGTGTGGGGAAGGGCAGAATTCTGGTGCTTCAAACAGGGAATGTATTCCCTTCTAGCCTCCAACTTCTGCGTGCACATCTTGTCCTAACTCTACCTATCTATTGCTCAGAACAAAGGTTCTGGTGTAAGTAGGGCAGTGTTAGTGTAAAAAGATATCTGCTGAGCTTATTCATTACTGTTTACCGGAAACTCTGCATCAAACTCTACTTTTCCTGCTTTTCTGACTTGTTCTCATAGATGTTCCAGATCCCAGGAAATCAAAAACCTCCAGGTCTCATAACATGAATGAAGGGTTGGGAGGTTGAAATGTGAGTTTGTGTCACTTATCACATTTTCACTCTTGCTTCTATTCCTGACCAGAATCTCCAGGGTAATGGTTTCCCCAGGCCCTCAATCTATTTGGAGGGTGCTGTGTGGTATATTTCTGCGGTTTAGAGGACACTAATGGTAGTCACATGACTTTGAACTATAAATGTACTTCATTTGTCTTCAGATATCTTTTCCCTTGTCTTCTCTGTCTACCCAACAAGCACAGGGCCTCCTACCAGAACAGATAAGAGGAACAAATGAATGAATGAATGATGCCCCATGCCAGGGTGTGAAAGGAGTCAGCAGACAAAACTAACCTGTGCAGTAAAAACCTGTTATAAATTCACATCCCACAAAAGGGATGTTTGGGATCATCCTCTATTAGTAAGAATCATGTTAATTTCCTCCCATCTCCTCATATGGAAAGATACAAAGCTACTACCAAGACCAGGAAATGCTGGTGTGCAAATTGTCACACTGTTTCTAATGCTAAATGTCAAAGTTAGGTCACTCATAGGTTGCACAGTTATGCTATCATCAGAGGCTACCTCCTTTTTGGGTTAACACATCATGGTTTATTATTTTTTGAAAGCACTAACACATTAATTTTATTGCCAAAGAATTGTTTGTTGTTAACATTTTTAAGTTCTTCCATTCATCTGTGTCAGCATCTGCAGCTGAAACGCCAAGATGCCTGATTTCAGGGAGAATTCCCAGTGTACAAAATGGGGAAGGCACATTTGCCATGTCAGGAAAAAGTAGTGTATTTAGAGTTTTATCTCAGTGCCCCGCTGCCCTTTTTAAACAAATGTATTGGACTTTTGCACTTTATTGCAGCTTCATAGCCCAATATCTAAAATAGACTTCTTTAATTTTGTGTGCGAGAGAGTTTACTTAACAAACGATCCCATATTGCCTTGAACAGGGAAGGTTGTTAACCAGGATCATTGTACACAGACAGAACACTGCGTGTGAACTACTCACATCACATCACTGGCTTTTAAAATCCTTCTCCCCCATCCAACCCCCACCCTGGCTTCCAGCGGATCCAAGAATCATAAGGGGCTGTAAGCACACCATGGTGAATGAAATTCAGCATGTTCTTTGTAAGTTGCATACATTTCTAAAATGTGCTCTTCTGATTGAACAAGACCTTCCTGGAGAAATGACTGGCACTGAGTATTTCAGTGGAAATTTGCTTGTAGACTATCTCATTTAATTGCATTGTCAAGCTCACCAATTGAAGTTACCAGCTGTTGCTCTTTTGTCCAGTTGATTTTTGGCCTTCCTCTATGTATTATCGTCATAGTATGATTAATAGCGACAGTGGATTTTATCAGAAACATCCTGCAGGGGCAGAGCTAGAAATAATTAATTAGGTCTTTAAAAATAGTAGTCAGGTTCAGAGAGGAGGAAAGCTACAATGTTAGCATCCCAGTGTGGGACGATTGACTCTAAGTCCCAAGCCTAGGAAAGGATTTGCAATCTAAAACAGGCCCTAGAAATTGAAAGAAAGATTTTTACAGAAGATATAGCTAAAATTGCCTATGCAGTTAAGAATATTAGGTGTTAGAGGATGCATGAGTGTACTATGGAGTTCTTTTCAGCTCTTCTTCCCCTAAGTCTTCATTCGGTGATCCCAAGACCTTGTCTTCTTCCTTTCAGCTCTAGTTGTATTCTATTCCCAAAAGGCTTGTGATCCCTCGCTTTTGATGAAATTTTAAATGAATCACTTTCTGCTCCTTGGTTTAGGGGAGTCAGAAAATTTCTCCATGCTTTCTGAAAGTTTCTATGTCTAAGGTCCTTTCTCTTACTTCTCTCTGTTTTGTCTTTAGTAATCTGATTCAAAGTATATCCCTTCACCATTTTTCATAAGAAGTCACTCACTTCCATTGATGATTTGGGGTTCCGAGGAGAAAGGCCACATCTTAGCAAGCATAGATTCCCTCCAACTTCTTGACTCCTCTTTTTCTTCTCCATCTCCTAGAACAACAATTATTCCTCCTTACTCCTGTATGATATTTTTATCTTCTTTAACTTTTAGTTTGACTGAATATTTAATTTCTTTTTCCACAGACAATTTTGCCAGTATAGCTTATCTGCAGGGAGGAGACATCCTAAGACTTCCAGTGAATGTGTGAAGCGGTGGACAGTACCAAACCCTATATATGTTGTGTTTTATCCTATACATAAATGCCTATTATAAAATAGAATTTATAAAGAAGACAGTGAGAGATAAAAAATTATAACTAATAATAAAATAGAACAATGATAACAATATAATGTAATGAAAGTTTTGTGAATGTGGTCTCTCAAGATATCTTAGTATTTTTAGATCGTAGTTGTTCATGGGTAATTGAGATTGTGGAAAGAGAAACCTTGGATAAGGGAGGGGAAACTTTGTACAAAACTTACCTTACAAATTATGGTAAAGCCCTTTAAAATATTCATTATACTTGGAAGGATTTAGGTGACCATATCCAATCTCTATCTTCCCTGCTTCGGGTTTGACATGACTCAAATATTTTCTGTTTTGTAAGACAAAGTGACTAGGAGTTATTTAAAAAAATATACAAAAGAAGGAAATTCTGTCATTGAGACAAAAGGAATGGAACTTGAGGGCATCATGCTAAGTGAACTAATGTAACAATACAAAGACCAAAAATCATCTCCAATAACAGAGAACAGAACTAGAGAGGGGTGGGGAGAAATGGGTGAAAGAGATCAAGATATAAAATTGTCCAGTTACAAATAAATAAGCCTGGAGAAGTGATACACAGAATGGTGACTGTACTCTAAAATATTGTATATTTAAAAGTTGCTAAGAAAAAAAAAAACTTAAACATTCTATGTGTGCATTGGGTGTTAACTTATTGTAATGATCATTTCATAATATATACCTTTATCAAGTCATATGTTGTACACCTAAAACTAGTATAATGTTATGTATCCTTTATATCTCAACACTAAAAAAAGGTAATGAAAAAGGTAGAACTGTTCTATCTCTTCACCTTTATGGATAAAGTGTTAGAAAATAAACATAATCAATTCTTAAAACAAGAAATTAAAAAGCTTGAAAATTTCTACATATTAAAATAATATTACCTGCTTATAGCTAATACTTGTAGGTATGCTATAAATCAAAATAATCTAAGTTACAATGTATTTATTATGTAATTGTCCCAGTTTCAGAATGATTGATTTCATTTCCAATTTGGTTGTACTGAATATTCAAAATTATAACTTACTAGTTGAAAATGATGGATCTTAAATAGGACTGATCTCAGAATCTGCTAGTCAAACACTCTCATTTTATAGATGGAAAAATTGAGACTGGCAGTTGTTGATTTGTCCCAGGTGATGCAGCAGTGTGGCGTCCCAGCCAGTTTCCTTCTACACACCTGCTCCTTGACCAGAAACGCTGATCATCAGCAGGCTACTCCATTCATTCCTCCTAATGTGTGTAGATGTTTCCCTAAATGGAAAGGAATACAACTCATGTATGTTTTAAAATAGGCAGCATTAGGTTAATATGTGTTATATCAATACGTTGAACATAATTATTAATAGCATATAATTAATAAATGGTGGATAATATGTGTGCGTGTGTGGGGGGGAGATACTGAGGATCCAAATTCTCCCAATCTAGTAGTTAAATAATTGTATGGAAGAGGAAGTGAGATGTTTCTATCTCTGGAAAACCTGATTGAATGGACACTACCTCAACCTTCATCTTGGGTTTAGAACTGCACACATGGGTGTCTCATACTGATATTTAGTCATTTACACACGTTGTCATGAGCAAATCACATCTACACTTGACCTGACCCTTCTCACCTGCTGCATCAGGGATAGGTTCTGCTCTAATAAAAATAATAGACATGAAAGCCCCATTCCAGGAGTCGAGTATGCACCGCAGGTCCTTGCTTTCCCTCTTTCTCTCTTGTCATTGCAATTTTACTTCAGTTATTAACCTAATATTAGCTCATCTATTTCCTAGTTATTGTTTTCAAAAATGAAACTGTTTTTTTCTTTTGCTTCCCTCTGGGGATAGTAGTAATCCTTAAATACTATCTCGGAAACATAGTGATTTCTTTTTCTTTTCTTTTTAGAAAATACTCATTTGTGATAGAAGTGCCACATAGTCTTGAAGAATAAAGAAAGTCAGAAAATGAATGACTATTTTCCAGAAGACAGGTAAGGCATATTTGGTAGATTAATTCTCAATTCACCTTCTCAGAGGAAAAGGACAAAACCCTCATTTACCAAGATTCTAAAGAGATTTTCAGGCAAGTCCCTACCTGGTCCCACATCAGTCTTTGCTGTGAAACATCCATTCCCTAGAGCTTGCTTTTTTTCACCAGGTCCCAAACCTTTCATTGAGCTGCAAGAAGCCTCCTGGAAACAATTGGCTCCTTTCCCTGACATTCACATGTCTGGTGGTACTCAGGAGAGGGATGGCATATGTGCTTATCAGGGAATCAATCATTCTACTTATCATCCCCTTGTTCTTCAGCAGAAAGCCAGTAGCACAATTACCTCATCCAGAACAATTACCTCACTTTAAACTGTTTATTCTCCAGAGAAAGGTGTTTTGGAGCAGGTAGCACTTTGGCAAGATAAATGGATTTTTTCAAATTACTTGTATCAATATTGAGTGTGGACAGTGGGAAAATGTTGGGAAACTTATCCTTCTTTCAAACCGCAACTTCATTTTCTATTTGGGTCAACCAGGGAAAGGGAACTCTGACCAGCTGAGTTCCAGTGCTATTTGTGGGGAGGAGGGCTCTCATTTTGTGCAGTGATGTAGAGCCCAGACTCAGGGATAATTCTCCAGAGATGTTCTTTGTTTGAAACTCTGCGTTTTTTTAGGATTTATTTATTTTTATAAAAGAGCTGGGGTACAGGTCAGAGGCGCAGGAGGGTGAGAGGATTCACCAGAGACAGAGTAGGGAGCAGAACAGGCAGACAACCATAATACACTGGTGAGGGGAGCAGTGGGCAAGTCAGGAGAGGTCTGCCACACCATGTGGGAATCTCCCTGGCTGGTTGGAATGGATCCTGCATTGCAGAGGCTGGGGACAGCTTCACAGCACTGTGCTCAACCCACTGTGCCATCGGGGAGGCCTGACATTCTGTCTTAAGGCATTTTTTCTTAAGTTACTCCTGCAAAGGAAGGGATAAGGCAAGTAGAAGTTACTTTCAAAAGCAAATAAATAAAGATTTGACTGTCTATTCAAAACAAACTACAGTTTTAAGACAATTCTTTCCCTTCTTGTTACAAAAACCCACTATGACTCTCTTTTACCCTGATAGTTAGAAGAAAGGCAATTCCCAGGGCCCAGAGTAAAACAAACAAAACAGGAACCATCAGAAGTGAGTGAGCTTTCTGAAAAGTTAAGGGATTGGGGGTTGGGGGAAGGGGGTGCCTCAGACCACAGACAAGGGGATTACTAGGGGAAACTAAAAAAATCCATTACCTACCCCTTAAAGCACCCAGGGCTGTAATCTCCCCACTTTTTTTTTTTTTTAATATTTAGCATAGCAACAAAAATGGATTCAATCGCCTGATTGTTACCCCACTTGACCTTTAAGTCTTTCTTTTTTCTTGTGAATTTTTCAGGTGTGATGGCTGACCTGATGTTTAAAAACAAGGCAGAATCAAAAGGCTGAAAGTTGAAGGAAACAGGTTTCGTGGCAGCAGGAGGGAGTTAAGCCTCGGATGTGCCCACCTCTTGGTAAGTGCCTTGGCCTCCAAAAGGCCCGCGGCTTTTGCTACGACCCGAGGCCAGCAATTGCCTCCCCAGCCCTCACGCACGGCTTCCTTGCCCGGGGAAAGAGGAGGGACCTGGGGGCGCGGGCCGCCGCCGCGGGGCTCACCTGCGCCTCCAGCCCCGCGCGCCGGCCGCGGCCACCGCCCCTCCCGCCGCCCCGCCCCGGCCCGGCTCATTGGCTGGCGTGCGGAGGGGCGGAGAAGGGGCGGCCGCGGGGGTCTCATTAGCGATGCGGACTCCCTCCTCCGCCGGGTAGTCCAGACCCCAGCGGCGGCCGCGGAGCGCTGTGAGCCGCGCGGCGGGGACGGCGGGCGGCTCGGGCAGTGGCGCGGGGACAGCGGTGGCCCGGCCGTGGGCGCGATGGGAGCGCGCGCTTCCTCCGGGAGCCCAGCCTGGGGCAGGTCAGAGCGCCTTGCCCGGCTGCAGTAGGGAGCGTCTGCGGAGCAGTCACTCGCTAAAGATCCCCGCGACCCCGTCATCTCAGCCCCTGCCTGTCCGTGCCTCTCCCGGGCTCCCGGGGCTTGGAAGAGGAACCGTACTCGTGAGCCGGGCCAGGAGCATGGGGAGAGCGGCCGCCGCGGGAGGACGCGCTGGAGGGGCGCGCGGGTGGCTCCCCTGGCTGGGGCTCTGTCTTTGGGCGGCGGGAGCTGCGGCTGCCCGAGGTAAGCGCTGGGCAGAACCTGCGGAGGGGCAGGGAGCGAGGGAGCGAGGGAGCGCCCGCATGACTTAGCGGGACCCGCACCTATCGCGTTGGTTTTCCAAGTTGCGCCCTGCACCTCTCTGCGCGCCTAGCCCCACCGGGTGGAATTCGGGCGAAGGACCCCGGAGGGGCCACTGCCTCCCACCCCAAGTTTGCAGTCACCCGCAATCCTACAGGTTGCTGTGACCGGGTCCCCTACCCTTTACTCTCTTGGCTGGCTCCATTTTCCAAGCCCACCCCAATTGCTGCAGACTGGAGTACCTACCTCCTCACTCCAATCTCGCTCTCCCCTGTCATCTCCACTACCTTCCTGAGCGAGATCGTCCAGGGGTGGGTGCCCACAGTGTCCGAGAGTTTCCAGGGAGCGGGCCCGCATGTTGGGAGTCTCTTAGGGCAGACTTGAAAAGAGAAGGTGCCTTTTCTCCTTCGGGGCGCAGCCTCCTAACTGGAGCCCCTTAGCTCTCCCCTAATCTGGTCACCACTCGGGCTTCGCTAGCCCGGGGTTCTTGGAAAAACTAGGTTGTCTTTCGTGGAGGCCGCATGTGCACCGGAGCTCGGGAGGGAGGGCTGTGTGCACCATCCGCGTTTAACTGCGCCTGCATTGCCGAGCCCAGATACGCGGTTGGCTGGAGGCCGCTCTCCAGACGTCTCTTTTCCCTACTCGGTTGCCCATTCTAGCTAGGAGTTAGCGGACGGGGTCCCCTTTGAGCTGCAGGGAAACCGCTGCTTTTTTTTTCCCCCTGACTTAGAAAACGTAGACCCCCCATTGGATTCTCGGGACTCCAGCAGAGTGAAATTTCTCAACTGGTTTAAGCTCCACCTTGAGTGAGGACTGGGGGCATCAACTTAATGATAAATTCCGCGGACTTGTGTCCAAGATTATCAGGGGCAATTTCAGACATAGCTTTGAATATTGTGGCTTTACGTTTGAAGTAATGCTGAAGCTTCTCCTTCCCGCTCATCTTGACCGTTCTCTTTCCCTGGGTGCCATCCATTCGGGTTAGAATATGTGATTGCATTATATGATTTACCTTCCGTTGGACTGGCGCGTGGGACTGCGCTGACCACCTCACCTTCTGCTCTGTTGGCAACACTGAACATATACTGAGTAACGCGAGACAGAAGGGGTAGCGGTTGAGGAGTATCACAAAAGAACAATATAATTTTATTTTTATGAAAGCTAACGGTGTGTTAAAAGCAGTTGTGCTGCCTGGAAAGAATAATTTAAAAAAATAAATGTAGAGAGAAGCTTTCCATTTTATGATCCTGTTCACTGACTATTTGCATTTCATTTCCTGAAAACTTTTTTTTTTTCTTTAATGGAGCAGGCTTTTTATAAAGCAGCAGAGATTTAAAAATGAACCTCTGTGATTGCACACACTGGATTATGGTGAAGCACAGTTCTTTCCCTTGCTGGAAGAAGCATAAGCTTCAGCCATTTAATTTACTACGGAGAGTGCCTCCTTGAAAAGTCGGCTGAGTTGTTTTTAATACACTGTTATGGGATAAAGTGGGCCTTTTCTTTTGTAAATGTTGATCTAAATATATGAGTCCCACTTACTAACAATGATTGACTTTATACATTGACCCCTTGGATTTTGGTTGGCGGAGTTGTCTTGAAGCCAGATCCAAACAAGAGGTGGGGCATGCCAAAAGCATCTTGGATAGAGTTTTGTTGGCTGTGAAACTAAGGCTAGCACCTCTTGTCTGCAAGCTGTTCTTTAAAGGTCTCCTGGAAAACATACTATCCACTCTGCAGCTTATTTACAACAAATGCCTTGTACAGATCATAGTCATGTTCAAGAACATGGAGTGGAGTGGTAATTCTGATTAATATTTCCCTGGTAATGTTTTACTTTCCGGGGCATGAAGCCATTACCTTTAACATTTGTTGGGGATTCCTCAAGAGATGAGCAGTAAGCAGGATGTGAAATCTGTGAAGCCGAATGCACCTGGTTGTGGACAGGTGGACACAATGGAGTTTTATAAACAAAGGGTGTGTTTTGATGTTGCTTAAGTGCTCCCAGCCAGGCCAGGACGGTGCTGATTCAATAAAAGCTGATGAATTGCACTCTTGGGGCATGCTGGCTGAGGAGTCCCACCAGACTGTGGTGCTGGTCCAAGGTTGTTCTCATTTATCCTAGTAAATAGTTTTTTTCCAAATGCTTTGGACCAAGGTATGCCACTTTAAGTATACAACAGGATGTATAGAATTGTGTCATTTACTTTGATGGTAAAGAATATCAAACGATCCAATAGCCTTTTCTTTACCATTAATTTGTTTCCAAAATGATTGCGTCAACTCTTTTTTTTTTTTATTTTCATTCTGTGAGCACTTGGTGAAAATTGGGAGGCGGAATTGGGAGGTGGTTTCAGAAAATTGGCTTTGCATAAGCTCCAAGAAGAAGATACTTGGGGAATGGACTCCCTTAAGAAAACTATTAAGATGGTCCAAGAAGCATGGTTCTCGTTCCCTCTTTTTGGCAAGACTTCCCTCTTTCGATTTGTGCTCTTGACTGGTGGCATACCTTACGGAAGGCACTCTGGTTCCATGATTATTCTATGTTTTAACACTTTCCAACTTAAAAGAAGGTTGTTTAAAAGTTATTCGTGACCTTCCAAGTGATAACTCGATCTTGATCATGTTGTCATACGGATTTGTTTTTGTTCTTTGAGAAAAAGGAATATTGCTGTTGATCTGATTGTAATTCCTGTATTGGACAATGGACATTGTCATAATATAACCAAGTCTAAAGGCAGGGAGGAGGGTGTGCTAGATTTGTTGAGTGTTCACAATTCCTTGCTTTTAAAAAATTCCCTGGATAATGAAATCTTCCTTACAGTAACTATATATATATATATATATATATATATTAAATGCATTTATGGCACGAGGAGGCTCATATGGTTTGTGCATACTTCAATTATCTGCCTAGTTTTAAATCTATAGTTATTTCATCCTTAGTGAACATTAATTGTACCTCCTCATTCTGTTCATTTTCCTTAAAAATTACCCCCTGTAGTGCTATGGGAAAGACACTTCTCTCATTTCCTGTCGAGTTTGTCTTTTTTGACTCTTGGGTCGTGCTCCCAGCTCCAACAGTTAAGTGGCATCTTCTTTTCCTGTCCAACACTGTGTTCTGCTCAAGTGATCTTTTAAGCACCGTGGTTTTAAAGAAGAGATGAATTGTTCCCACCTGGCCCTATAATGGCAGCGCTCACTACCTTTTCATAGCCATATTATGAAGAACAGTAACGCCCCCCTCCCCTCTCATACTTCCTTACTCTTTGAATGGGCCTCCTGTGAGTCTATGGTTCTTTCAGCAGTACCCTGAGTGTGGGGAAAGCCCTGGAGACCAGAGGTTCTCTGAGTTCTCTCAGGCTGTAGGATAAAATTGGGTAGGGAGTTCCTGACCCTGCTGTCTGATCAGTTCGGGAAGGACTTTTCTCTTTCCCAAAGACTTGTCAGCTTGTTTTTAACTGCCCACCTCCTGCCAATGATAGTACTTACATTATTTCCAATCTTAAAGTCTTATCAAAGCCTTGGGTGTACAGATAGTATTTGATATGCTCCCCTTGTGCCTTTTTTTCTTTGTTAATATGCAGGCTTGAGAGCTAGACCACATGCATTAAAATCGAATCTCAAAGAGAGGTATAAAAAGAAAGATGTATTCCATAACATCCCCTTAAGGTGGTGGTGGCCTCTTAATGGACAAGCGAATATATTCACAGAGAGCCCAGCTGTGCCCTCCTTCTTGATTGCGCCTTTGCCATTAATCCTGATTGTTCCCTATTCCAAGCAGCGCCACTTAACCAGCTTTATCATTGTATTTTTGTCTGTTCTCCTTATTCTGGTGACTTCATGAACTAACATCAGGACTGAATCACCACTGGGAACTTTCCTGACATTCTCAGCTACACACTTTCTGTAAAGACACTTGCATCTGCTCGCTCCCTCACTTGCTAAATGGTCGATGTTGAGTTGAGAACTACCATCTTTTGGATACCACTCTTTATATTATGCTTATTCCCTAGGAGAAGGCATTTTTGAGACTTGTTTGAATAAGAAAAAATAGTAATTATTCTATGTGGTGTGTGCCATTCATGATTCAAAATGCTTTATATGTATAAACTCACTTAATCTGTTAGATAACACTAGGAGGTAAGTACTATTATTATTCTAATTTTTAAGAGAGGACAAGAAGGGCTTAGGGAGATTACATAACTTGCTCAAGGCCACAGTTACTTTATAATGGACCTAGACTTGAACTTTGCTTCTGGGACTCCAGACCTCACCACTAGGATAATTTTCTAAACTGCTGAAAATAAAGTGACCCTAGTATTTTGGTGACAGAGTGCTAAAATTATGTCTCTATGGCTATGAGAGTTATGAGGAATTTAGAGTAACTTAAATAAATCTGTAAATATGTTCAGATAAATCTCAGAGATTTATGTTGTATGAAAACAACCACCCTCTCACCATTCAGCTTAATATACTCTGGGATTGGAATCACACTTAAAATTCTGAATGCTGGTTTCTGATATGATAGCTTGCATTTTTTTTTTTCAATTTTGAATCTCAACAGAAAATATTACTCTGATTGAATACACCATGCATGGAATGGCAGATCCCAAGAGACTATTTGTTGCCTGTCTTGTATTTTTAGCCTTGTTTGCCAGGGAAATGTGGAGCATGAGATTTGAGAATAGATTGTTAACACCAGAGGCTGCTGTTTCTGCTGTTTTGGGTAGTCCTGCTGCTGCTCTTGTGAGGCAGATGGCTAGATTCATTTATAGAAAATAGATATTCGTTCTATTTTGCATTTCCACTTTGAAAAGAACTTTTAATTGTTTGTGCCACATTGCATCGTATGGCCTTATTGTGCACATACACATGCTGTGCGTAGATAATTTTCAGAATTAGGCGGATGTTAGCGTATTCAGTTTGGACTGCATTAGAAAGCTACTGTGAACTCGGCTGTGCTTTTGCAGGATTTCTTTGGAGAGTGGGTAATGTGTGCAGTGTGGTTTGTGCTCAACATCTCCCCCCACCTTGACCTTACAGAACTAGAACTCTGGCAGAAATCCTGGGGTTGTGTTTATGGGGCTAAAGTAGAAACAATCAGCATGCATTAGGTTTCTCAGATGATACCAGAACACTCCATAAAATAGGTATAAAATATTTCCTATTATTGTTTCTGAGAGAATGAGAGTAAGGTGAGACCTGCATACTAGTTCCCTCAATTTATACAAAATGATAAAACTGGAGAGCAAAATGTTGTCTTCTACATGTGGTCAGTGACAACTTTTCTTGATGCAGCTAATGATTTTCTGCCCCAAATTTCTGGTTTGTAAAATGCAAAACCACCCTCCTCCCCAGAAAGATAGATGCCTTGGCACATGTGTCCCTCCACTCCAACTGGCACCCTGAACACAGGAGGAATAATGGGAAAACAGTACTACATCAGAGCATGCAGCTTGAATAAGAGGGAGCTTTACAGATGATGCTTTGGTATGCCTTAAATTGAATATTGCAAATTTGCAATCAGGTAAGTCCAAGGGAAAAATGGCCTTATGCAGATAATCCAGAATCCAGAAGGTAGGTGACTGGCAGGCAGATGGAAGAAGCAAGAACACAAGAAGCCACCATGAAGAAATTATCCTGCCAATGTCAATGACCCAACCAAACACTGTTTTGCTTATTATTTGCAGATTTTGATAACTTACTAAAACAAATTTATTTACTAAATATTGGATGAGAAGGTATGACTCAATAAATTGTGGTGTGTTGTTTCAGAGTTGTTTGTAGGTAATAGGTACCTTCTGTTAGCAGCAGTACTTACTCAGCAGTTACCATCTTTATTCAAATTTAACTGAATAGAATCTACTGGGAGAGGAGGGGAAACCAAATGCTCATGGGTTATGGAAGCTAAGCTGATAATATTTGAAACTCTCAAATCAATGCTTTTTGAATGTTAATTACATTTTAATCACTGCAGATCTTTTAAAAATGCACATTCTGGTTTAGTACATCTGGGGTGGGGCAGAGGAGGGGGCTGAGATTAATACTGCATTTCTGACAGATTTCCAGATGACCCAGTCCACAGACCACCCTTTGAGCAGCATTCCCACAAATGACTGTAATTCAAGTTTTGGTTTTTCTATATTATTTCACTTGCAAGCCAGTCCGAAGAGGATTTCATTGTTAAGACAATGTTTAAAATGCCAATAGAAGAATAGGCAAACACAAATGTCAGTTCTAACTCAGCCAACATACAATGACTCATAAAACTAATGGATATTCAGAAATCATTACTCCAATGTAATATAATGTCTTGCTTCAAGTATTTTGTTGTAGTTTTTGTTTTTTTGGCTAAGATTTTATGTTACAGTACTCTAGCAGCTCACTTTAAGTATTTGTAAAGGTAGATGCTATAGTTTAACAGTCTTGAATTTTATTTTGACATAATTGAGGCTTAAGTCTGCATCTAATTAACATACTGCTATGAAGAGGGAATCTAGGTCCCCAGAAGATGAACAGTTTGACCAAAGTCAGATTTTTGTTAAATAAGAGGCTATTTATTGCATTGCTCCTTCATTGCGCTGTATCTCTTGACTAGAGCTACCCTTAAAAATGATCCAGAGTTCAGGATAATGAGAAAACATGGCTATGTTTAATTAAGAGGTAGAATAGAAACAGTTGGTTAAAGAAACCCAGAGCAATGAGCATATGGGGTTCTGATGCTCCCCCAAAACAGCTGGATCCTTGTTGTCACAACATGGAGTGGGACCTGGTGTTTGTCTGGTCTGTCTTTGCTGCAAGATTATCAGTACCTGGCAGGGCCCTTGGTGCTCAGTTACTTACTTGGCTGTTCTGCTCCAAATGCACATACTAAATAATATTCTTTACTCTAACCTTGAGATGGTAAACTCTAAATGTTACTGAGGCTAACATACCTAATATTAACTGAATATTGTGATAAAACACTCAGGAAAATTTAGTTGCTGGAAAAAAAATTAAATAGCTATTAGAGGTTTTATGTTTCCTTAACTGATTATAAAACCTGTATGTCTAGATAGTCTATTCTAGAAAGATGATTAAGTGTGAGACATGCCATTATAATAGATAGTTTTAAATAATAATTCATTTGGATGGCACTGGAAGTTTTTAAGGTCCTTTCAACAGTCGTGATTGCTTTGTTTTTTCATATTCACCCTAATATTGAATAGATGATGAAATGAAGGTTTAGAGATTATTCAACCAAGGCCAGACAGGTGATGATAAATAGCACTATGTCTAGAAACTGAGTCTCTGAATAATTTCTAGGACTTTTGACTACTTTACCATGTAATTCTGTTTGTTATCAAATAGATTGATTGTTTCTTAAGTTGACTAATACAACAGCAGCTCATGTGGTATTTGACCAGAGCAGTGGGTGCATGTGTGACAGAAATGGAGAGAGAGATGAATAAGCATCTTGAGTGATACCTGTCTTGTGTTCCTGGTGTACCTGGTATTATGTTTCTCATGGTAATAGACACAAAGAACCCCCCCACTTGGGAAAAGGACAGTTGGAAATATGTCAGGATTGGTTGAAGAAAAGTAAAATTGTGGATATATTAAAAATGGTATACTGTAGTGTAAAATAAGTTATTTGTAAAATATTCTGAGGAATGTGCTAAGCCATGCTATTTTCTTAAAAACCAAAAGGATGAAATATTCATTAAAGGAAGTAAAATCACAAATTCGTTCTGATGCAGGTTTGTTTTTAAAGATGCAATTATGAACACCAAACACTTTATAGAGATATACTAGCTCCTCAATCTGCATAGCTTTCTGAATGCCTTGCCTTTATTATTAATTTCTCATGTATGTGCTTAATTTTTTCTTCTGTGTACAGTTATAAAACTAGATGAAAGTCTTTTAATTTGTATTTGAATACACTAGTGTAGTGGCACAATGCAATTGGACTTCTAATAACAATTTTCATCAAAGTGTCTTTAGGAATTATCTAACTTATTTTTGTAAGAGATGGGGAAAAATACAGGCCACAAAATAAAATTCTTTGTCAGAGAAATGTGTATTATTATTCTTTTGAAAGGAGTGGGGTAAAGTTTAACTATTCCTCTACATAAATAACCCTTATGTCTTCCTCAATCTTGAGATCAGAAGCTACAGTGATTGCTGGCAGCTTACATCAGGAAATTTCCAAAGCTGTTTTTTCTTTGGAAAAAAAAAAAAAGGCAAGCAGGAGGTTCACAGGTTTTTGCCTGTGTGAGATATGTGGGTGGGATGTGTTTGGGGTTAGTTTTAAAGAAAAATAGTTGAATAAAAGATACATCATTTTTTTTTTAAACTCACAGAAAAGAAATCCATTGGCTGTTTTCTAAGTTTTGCAGACACCCGAGAAGCACATACCTCTCTGGGCTTTGTGTGAAAAAATATCTTTGCCATATCACATCCTGCAGCTGAGAAGACCATCTCTGTTACAGCCAATTATTAAGAATTGTCAAGGTGATAAGTGCTGTAATGCATGATATCTGTGTGTATGTATTATATATTAGTGGAAAGTCATAGATCATCATTATAGCAAATTTATATCATTTAAATTCTATGCTCTTAATTTAAATGGCATTAATAACACTTACACTTGAGATGTAGACACAATTTTGACTAGAATGTCAGCTTCTTAATTCTGTTATTTCCATTTCCTTTTCTCTCCATGGTACCTCCCATCTAACACTCAATTCTCAGTTTTCTCTTCCGCCCTTTCTTTTAAGTCAAAACTCTCTTCATTTAAGCAGCCACGTGTGCTGGAAAGTTCAAGATCATGGAATCTTCATGTCACCTTTTTTCTGTTTCTTTTAATTTCTAAAATGAGAAGTGGCTAAATTATCTTACAGGGTCCTCCCCACTCTACCATTCTGTGATGCTCTCTATAGCTTTCAGTACCATGTATTCAAAGGGTTGTTATAATTTCAGGAAAAATGTCTTGCCAATTTAAGTAAAGTATCAAAACATTCAATAAAAAAATGCTCTGGAAATAGAATTTCCAGGATAGTTAGTGGGAATCCAGGAATGACGCTGGTATGTCTTGGCTTACACATTTTTAAGAATGTACCAATAAAAGACACACAATTTCATGTATCAATTTCTTTTAAATCTGTGTTTGAAAACTACTACATCCATATACAGCTCTACTACAGAAGTAGGCTGAGCAGGTTCATTAGTGTCCCTTCTGGGACTCAGGGGGTGTTCAGTTGGGTACGTGGGTCCACAGTTGCAAGACAAACTTTTCTTTCTGTAATAGAAAACAGATGACTTGAAATTTCATGTTAAAATTTACAGATTTGAAATCTTCTATTTTAATAAACCTTTGACTCAAAACTTACAAGAAATGGCACTTGGCTTCCAATTTGTCGCAAATCGAAGGTTTTCTCCCTTTTTGTCAAGAGATTAAGGGAATAGGGACACAGTTGATCCTCATTTTTAATAATTCCTTGAGCTTTGCATATAAAGCTTTTTCTAGGTTGTGGGTGAACATTCTCTAAAAACAGAAGACAAAAACAGTTAAATGGCCTTTTATTTACCATTTGATCTATACTAATTTGAGTTTCTTTGTGCTTCTAATTCCCACTTGAAAAAAAAATCATAAAATTGTATTTCTAAAAAAGTTATGAAAGAGGGCTTCCCTGGAAGCTCAGGGGTTAAAGTCTCAGCTCTATCAAACTCTTGCCAGTCACTGCAGCACCATTTTGATCCCCAGCCAGGGAGCTAACCCACATGGTGCAGCAGACCTCTTCTGTCTTACCCGCTGTTCCCCTCAGCAGTGTATTTCAGTAGATCTGCCTGTTCTGCTCCCCATTCTTTCTCTGGTGAATCTTCTCACCCCCCTACACTTCTGGTCTACACACCAGTTCTATGAATAAATAAATAAAAATAAATCTTTAAAAAAAAGTTATGAAAGATTATAATGCTGAGTAGGACCCTACAATTTCTAGGCCAGAGCCAAATCTCTTGTGAACAACCAAGGCTTAGGCGAGCCACAAAACAGCTTGTCTGGTGTGAACAGGTCATTTCTGTCTGTGTTTGCCCCCAGAGCCAGCTTCTTCATGTTCCTGGTGTTGCTCCTGCCTCCTTTCCTTTGTAGGCCTTTAGTAACAAAAGTAATCTATAGAGGCACAAAGGAATTCCAATGGAGGTTGTGAGAAAACTGAAGAATAGTCATAATTTTGACTTTCTGTTTAAGGATGTTTTCCTTTTAATTAACATGTTTTATATGTTTTAAAATACCTTTGAAATGGGGTAGAGTTTTCTTTTGTAACGTTGTTCTTAATCATAGATGTTGGCTGTGATTTGAGAGACTCAAGTTGGTACAGTGTAGTAGAGCTAATCAATATTGTAAAAGAGGTTTGCATTATAGTTTTTTTTTTTCCTTCGTGTGTGTCTATGTGTGTTTGGATGAAATTTGTTCCAATTACTCAATTTCTGTGTTCTCGGTAATAAATTTGTTTGGTATGAATCCTTTCTAAACATAATTATTTAAAAAAAATCTATATGTCATAAAGAATATATTCACTTCCCTTTCCACTAATACTGTGTGATGTTACTGGCATGAGTTAGAACAGAAAACCTTATGCTTTACTCCAAGGAAATACTTGGAGCAGAGATTGAAATACAGCTACTAATTCTTACCAGATAAATATGTTGCTTCCAGTTTCTATATTTGCTTCTGTTTCAGTCTGGAATTTGATGAGTGGTGAGAAGTAACAGTCTCCAATTTGGAAGGTCAGCCCATAACTATTGTTAAGAGGTGGAATTATTCACCTCTGAGTTGACACTAAGCAAACGCTAGGTGGAGCAGATTTTAAATGTGTACAAGTGTTTGAGTTATGCTTCTTTGAAGAAAGCTTTTGATGTTGGCAGCAGTGCACCACAGATACCCTCCAAAGGCTATAAATCTGCATGTGAAGAGAGTGATTAGATAGAACTTTAAAAGCTTCAGTTGCTGTTTCTCAAGTACTTCTATTGTTCTTTGTTTTAAAGTGAATCCTGCATCTCTTATGGCTCTGATAACTTGCAAAAAGCCATCCCTGTAGTTGAGCTGGAGCTTATAAACCTGGTGACTCTGTCATAATTATTATTCATGTCGAAGCCACCTTGCTGGGGAAGTGTTAGACATGCAGGGTGTGGAAACCTTCTGATTCTTGGAGATTAGGCGTCAAAATATTCAGGGTTTGGTTATTTTTAGCAGTTATCACTGAGGGATCTGTGTATGGTGGTCAGGTTTGAAATGTACATATCCCTGGTCATCACCCAAAGCCAGCTTGAAGAAGGCACACATTTCTAATATTGTTATGGAGGGTTAGGTGAGAAAATCATAGCTAAGTGCCTTGAAAATATGTGTGTATTCACTTTTTTCCCTTTATGTTTAAAACTACTGTTTAATACTTCACTGTTTAAAAAGTTTTATTGAAGCAAAGTGAAAGATGAGCATTTCATAATGAATGTAACAAAATACATGTGTGTAACTTAATTTGCGAGGAGAAACAGAATAAATCCGATGTTCTCTACTGACGCAGGACCTTCATTTCAGAACAATTAAGACAAAATCTGATGGGGAGGAGTCAGTTTTTTTTTTTTTTTTTAAGTCCCTCCAGGTGATTTTCAGTATAAGAACCCTAGATTGAAAGCCACTGGTTTAATGGGTGCCTTGATTATGTATAAACATAGAAAATGATCTTTTTTTTTTTTTTAGATTTGGAGAAGGTATTAGAAAATCACTATTATAACAGAAGTGAGAGATAAAGGTAGCTGCTCATGATTCACATCCTCTTTCCCCACCCCCCCCCACCTCTCCTCCCTCCCCATCAGGCTTATCTCTCTTGGTTGGACCTCAGATGACTGGCATGATGAAATTATTCCCTGCTGGCATGACACATTTCAGCCTCTGGGAGCTTGACTTTTCCTGCTAGGATAGAACTGAGGTGTTAATAAAAGTGATGAGATTATATGGAGAGATACTATAATAAGGGAAAAGACTTTTAAGAACACAGGGTTAGAGGTAGTACTATATGTTTCTCTTTTGGGCAAAAGCAAAGGGTCCGCAAACAGATTCTGATTTTCCTTTAACCCTCATCTAATATCTTCTAGGTCTACAGTATAAATGATAGTCTCATGATCAGCTTAATAGTTCTGTACTGTTTTGGCCCAAAGAATGTAGGTGTCCTCTGATAGTGTGGGGTCGGGCTTCAGTCAGCCTCATCATTGTTGATTAAACAGGTAGGCAAGGCTAGTTGACAACCTTTGCAGTTGAAGGGAAATTCTTCATGAAGCAAGCATTTCCAATATTACTATTCTCATAGTGACTAATGATGCCTTATTTATCTATAAACTCAAAATCAAGCTCTTTAAAACATTTTATGGTTTATTGTTGTATATGAATATATATAGTTAAAATCAAATTAAAAGGATATCTGAATATACCGTCATACATACTGAAGTCGAACACTATCAACCCTTGCTCATCTGTGTTTCTGCTTTATCCCTCCCCGCCTGTCCCCCTTTGGAGTACTCATGCTTGAACTTCATGCTTATTATTTCCTGGACTTTAAAAATAGTGTAAATGGGGCCTCCCTGGTGGTGCAAGCTGTTGAGCACCGCACTGTGAAGCTGTCTGCGGTCTCTGCGGAGCCGGCCGGGGAGAAACCCACATGGAGCAGCAGACCTCTCCTGTCTCACCCACTGCTCCCCTCAGCAGTGTATATTTCATCATTCTGCCTGTTCTGTTCCCCACTCTGTCTCTGGTTACTCCTCTCACCCTCCCACACATCTGGCCTGTACTCTGGTTCTTATATAAATAAATAAATCTTAAAAAAAATAAAAATAATGTAAACAAATACACACTCCTAACATAATTCATTTTTGCTTCTTTTTGAAATAATTTGAGTCTGAATAGTCTTCAGTGATTGTTTCTCATACCCAATATTGTGTTTTGTCTATGTTGTAGCATGTAATATGTTGATTTACGTCCCTTAAGTACAGTATTCAATTCTGTGGTTAAACCACAACTGACTTATTTTTCTGTCAGTGAAATTTGCTGTCTGTAAAAATTGTCATTAAGATATCAGGTTTTTTTCCCATTATGTAAAGTGCTACTAGGAGCATGTGCAACTGTTTCTAATGGAGCATGTTTTCAACTTTTTCTCATGTAGCTGAGAGTGGCTCACAGGACTTAGAGCATAAATGTGCTAAGTTTTCCAGATAATGTCGGATTGTTTTTCAGCAGCATATGAATTCCCATCACATTACATGGGTCAGCAGTTGATATATCCAGGTCTGGAGATTTCTGTATGGACTAACTTTCCATGTCCCTAATTATTGATGAAGTTTGGCATCTTTCCATATATTTCACCCATTCATACTGCTTCTGTAAATCACTCAAGTCTTTTGCTCATTTTTTTTCTATTTGTCTTACTGAATTACAGGTGTTTTAAATATATGTAAGTATGTATGCATTCCTATGTATATATTTGTAATAATCTTTAATGTGTTGTGATTGGAATTTCTTTTCTTAGTTTTTTTTTAAACTGTGTGGTATTTTTTATTAAGTGGAACTTTTAATATTACCTTCTCCTGAACTATGAGAATGAACTAATTACATTAATTTTAATACAATCAATGTTATCAATTGTTTTATGCTTAGTTCTTATAAGTCATGCTTAGGAAATCCTTCCTAAATCTCATTAAATATATTGTCCTATATTTCTTCTAAAATTTTATTTTTCATCCTTCACATTTTTAATATACCTAGAATAGATTTATTTTTTTTGTATCTGTGCAGAGTTTGAGTTAGGGATTTAATTTCATTCTTTCATGTGAATAACCACTTTTTCCAGAACCATGTATTAAGGGGTTTCTCTCCTCTAATGATCTGCAATCTCACCTTAGTAATATATGAATGTCTCAAATATGCATCGTGGGGATTTTTAGTCTCTTATTAAATGTTCTTCAAACCAGTTCCAGCAAAACTTTCTGGTTTCATTTCCTCCTGTCACTTCATATATCCCTACTCAACTGGACTTCTTACTAAGCCCCGAAACTGTCACAATTTCCTTTGTTGTAAACATTTTATACTTTACCAATAACTCATTTGCTGCCTTGTAAATGTTTTCAGGTATATTTACTTCTTTTGCTCGCTGTTACATGCAAACTTTTTGAAAAAGGCAGCTATTTTATCTTTGATATTCTTGAACAGAATGTGATGTCTGTTACTTAATAGGTATTTGGTAAGCTGTGGAATTTTGTTGGTGTTTGGAATCTCATTATATTTGCCCACCACCAACACTGAGATTTGTAGTTAAAATGCAATGACTGGGGCCACACAAGTAGGTGTTCCCTTGATTCTTTTCTTTTTTAAAAAAAATATTTATGCATCAAAAACTGGGATACAGGCCAGAGATGTGGGGGGTGAGAGAATTCAACAGAAACAGAGTGGGGAATAGAACAGGCAGACTGACTGAAATATCCTGCTGAGGGGAGCAGTGGGTGAGATAGGTGAAGTCTGCTGTGCCATGTGGGTAGCTCCCTGGCCAGCTGGGGATGGAACTCTTGCTGCAGTGGCTGCTTTACAGTGATGTGCTCAACTTTTTGTTCCAGCAGGGTGTCCCTGATTCTTTTATATCTTGCGTTCATTGTATAAAACTTCATTTTCCATCCCATGAGCAAAGGCCTGAACTCTAAGACACTGTCTAGAAATATCAACAGATATGAACATACATGTGGTAGGACCATATCTCTTAGGCCAGTTGAGTCCATTACCAGCAGTGGTGTTAATACCCAGACCCTGAGCATTGCCAGGCACACTACCAATTCACATCTCTGTGCTTCCCTTTATGCCCTTATTCAAGGGAACTGTCTTTCTGGGCTGTTGAAAATGTACTTTTCCCTCTCCTAGAGATGAATCCCTCTGTTTCCATTCCTTGAAATCACTTTGTTACTTTGCTAATCAGATCTTATTTTATTTATTTTTTAAAGATTTATTTGTTTATGCATACAAGAGCTGGGGTGCAGGCCAGAGATGGGGGGGGGTGGTGAGAGGATTCACCAAAGACAGAATGAGGAGCAGAACAGGCAGATCTACTGAAAGACACTGCTAAGGGGAGCGGCGGGCACAACAGGAGAGGTCTGCTGCGCCATGTGGGTCACCCCCCCTGGCCAGAGATAGAACTTGTGCTGCAGCAGCTGTAGATAGCTTCATAGTGCTGTGTCTTAACCCCTTGCGCCACCAGGGAGGTCCTGATCGTATTTTAGTCCTTTTTTTAAATTTAAATATTTTATATAATTCTTACATCTTTTTTCATCTTTGCACAATGTATGAATTTTCATTTTGATTATATTCCCCATACAATTGCACCCCCCCGCCTTATTTTGACTCTAATCTTCCTTTCCCCGTCCCCCCCCCCCATGTGTCTCAGGTTTATAGTTGCTTTTTGATTTTGATTTTTACTTTGTATTGTTTAATCTTTTTCCTGGTCTCTTATTTAGGTTTTCTGAATTCCTGCTATGAGTGAGACCATCCGGTATTTTTCTTTTTATTTTAGTCCTTTAAAAAAAATAAAAAATAAAAACCTCTCTCGATTTTTCTACCTGAGGAAAAAATTGTCAGGCAGTTTTCCACCCTACTGTGTCTCCTTAACACTTAACAGAGGGCTATGTTAGGTTCCCAAGGTGCTCTAAAAGCAAAAATCCAACATGCAAAAACCAAAAACCTTCAAGTGAGCTTATAAAAGTTCTGGCATTCCACCATTTAAATGTAGAATTTGTTTAGGTGAGATCCTTGTATTGTTCCCATCTACTAAAAGATAAATTTATGGGAATGGTAATGCACATCCACAGTATTAGTTGTTATCACAGTAGTCTGAGTTAGCTAAAGTATTCCAAGGCTCTTTGTCAGAGAAATTTTGCTAGGAAAAAGAAAAAGCATGCTGGGATTCTGATTGGATGAAGGTTCATAGTTGGGAATTTGTATAATCAGAAAAGAATGTAAAGGTCTAGGTATTTGACTTCAATATTTAAAAAGGGGCCTACTTTAAGAAAAGGAATAGAGATAATAGGACACCAGTTACAAATAAGTCAGGTTCAAGGGATGCTCCTGGAAAACATCTTGATATGGTTACAGTTTGGGAGTGAACATTCAGGAGGAGTAGTAAGGGTGCTCTTTGATGCATATCATGAAGGTAGGCTCTTAATATGTGTCTCTTCTAACTGCTGCTGGAGGCTTCCAGGCAGGAAGACACTCTTAGTCCTTGGTGTGAGCCAATGGGAGTAACAGCAGAATTTTCTGGAGCCGGCACTCTTTTCTCCACCATAGAAGTCACTAGTAGATTTAATGGTTAAAATAGTGCAACTAAGAAGCCAAAAGGAGCTTTCTTCATGTTTATTCCAAGTAGTTTTTCAAATGATTTTTTTTTTCTGAATTACAAAAATATTATGTGTTCATTAAATAGGAAAATATAAGGGAGTATTTAAGAGAACAGAAATTACTAATAGATATCTAAAATTAACCCGCTCAGGTAGATTCTCCAGATAGAAGCTTCTTCCCCCACCATGACACTGTTCTGCAGAGCTTTGCTGGTGCTTCCTACTCTCCAGCTTTTAGGAAGAGGTGCAACCAGTTACCCAAGACAAATCTAAATACTTAAGTTAGCTTTGCTGTTAATTTCTTTTCAAAGTGTTTACTACTTGGTATACGATTCTGACCATCTCTGTTACATAACTTCAATGCTTTGGATAATATGAAAATCATTTGTGTTTTTTCAACAACCATTTATTCCAGGGATCTAGTAGAAACACTGTTTGGTAGTACCCCAAGATCATTGGCCACAAGCTCTTCAGAAGAGTTGTGTAGTAGTAATTTAGGTTACTTTTAGGACCAGCTGAGTAAAAAGCACCAAAATCATTTAAAAGAAAAAATCTGTCAATATGAGCATGGCACTTATGATTGGATACTACTTTGATACTTAGGGCAGAGATTTTTCAAATTAAAAAAGAAATTTTAGCTCTCCCAAGGCAGCTTTGAAGGATGGTTTTCCTATCCTTGGTATGTTGCCATTTACAGGTTTTTATCTTAGAATCAAAATGATCACACATTGGCTAATATCTGCATTTGTGAATTTCATAGACTTAGATAAGAAGGAATACATTTATTTAGACCACTTATTGTTTTTATGTGTGTGGAGGCTGTTTCAACGGTGATGAAGCCTGAGCAAAGAGGTAGCCAAGAACAATGACATTATGACATTAACTCAAATTCTATTCTGTATTTTTTTTCTTGGGGTTGGATGGAAATAAGCAATTATAAGGGAATTTTCATAGGCAAACTTAATTAAGATTAGAGCAGTTGCTTTGCCAAGTCCACTTCCACCTTCATCTCACTGATTTATTGATAAAATATATCTGCAGTAATTAAGATGTAGAAAAATCTGAAGGCTATATTTTTGACAAACTGACTTAACATGAAGATTTCATTTCATCCATCCCTTCACTACCACCATCTTTCCTAACCAAAATATTTACCTCTAAATTGAAGGCTCCTTTAATTCCTAACCTCTGTGTGTGCATATCTAGCTGATAGTTATCTGTGTAGCAAGCTTAATGTCTTAAGTTTTTATAAAGCACCTTGATGACAGAGGCTTGTTTTATAAATCTCTGTGTATTTGTTGTTTGGTACATTTTAGTAGTTCTAGGAATAAATGAATAAATGAATGCATGGTTACCAAACACAGTGATATTTGCATGTTAACTGAGCTCCGACTTGATAATTATCTATCATGTGAGTATCTGTTATGTGTCAATCATTATGTTAGATGCTTAACATATGTGTACTTTAATTCTTAATACAAACCAATAAGATAGGCATTACTGTTTGGCTTATAAGTAAGAAAATTAAAACTCAGTTACCAACTTCATGCAGGGATTTGAGCACAGGTTGGTTTAACTCCAACACATGTCTTTTTTCCTAGTACATCATGGTGTGAAGAAGAGTCACACAAACATACAGGGTTCTTTGGATATAATATTCCTTTTACAGTGGCAAAAGTTGGTCTTAAAAAGAGTTTAACCCACAACTTCCTAGTCACCAGTATGGTGCAGTGACGGTCTGCAGCAGGTATGTGTTGAAATACATTTTGTTTTTTGTTCTGTTTTTGGCTGTTGTCTCTGGTATCAGCAGTTTATAGATAATAGTTTTTCCCAATATTTGAATGTCTCTCAACACCAGTCCTTTTTTACCCTTTGTTAGTACAGACAGTGTGCTTGGCTCATCCCTGGTCGACCAGCAGACCCATTCTTTTGGTCCTTTGCTCACTGGGGACTGGACCATAACTCACTTGGTTTTTGTTGGTTTGGGGTCTCATTGATGCTTCCTCTGCATCCAGGGGAAAATTGTGACAGTATGTCCGCTGCCACGGAGTCATTGTTAGCTTTGACTTTGCTTGTGGTAAAGATCATGCATTCATTGATGTCAAACTAATAATAGTTGCTAATATTAATGATAGGCCAAATGATCACTGCAGGTAAAATTAGTGACCTGCCTTTGTAACTGGGTTTTTAATTGCCTAAGGCTCACTGAGATAAATTAACCCTGTAGTTGGGATATTCGGGCAGAGAAATTCACATGTATTTTGTCCATCCATGTAAAGTACTGGCCAGATTATATTCCTTTTTTATTTAGTCCTCAAAAGGAAGAAACGGAGGATGAAGAGAAGAAAATAAAATTGGAAGGCATTAACTTTTCCTGGGTCATAAAGATTGCAAATCATGAGTCAGAATTAAACAAAACAAAACAACTCTTCAAAAAATGTTTGAGTGTATTTATTAAGTAAAACATGTATTACTTTTGAAAGAGGCACTGAAGACTTATGGTAGAAGACATTGTCTCTGCATTAGACACTTTGAGTTAGATTCAGGTTTTAGCACTTATTTTAGCTATTTAGGAAAATTACTTGTCCTCCTGTGTTTCCGTTTCCTCATCTGTAGAACAATACCACATGGGGGTATTGTCAAGATTAAGGAAATTAATAGATGCAAAATACTGAAAACAATTATCTACTATGTAAAAAATAACACATACTGTTCAATCTACATTTTTACTACTACTACTGTGTTTGAATCGTTGTCATACAAACTGGGATCTAAAATGAAAACAACTATAACTGTCAAGGACCTTATAGTCCAGTGGGAGAGATGCCAGAATAGAAGTTTGAAAGCTTTGTGAGAAATGCAGGGAGTGACACACAGATACTCAGACAGCACTGCCAAGATCTCCCAAATCTTAGAAGATCGAGTTTGCCTAGAGGACAAGATAATTGAGCCAAGTGATACATTTTGAGTCAGAAGGTTTGGGGCACAATTATTCAGGGAAGCACAAATAAGGGCAAGACCTCTTCCCCTTAAAAATGTTCTTTCTTCTGCCTGATTGGACATGAGTGTACATTTCACAGAAGATAAAACCTTTCATTCCATGGGGTCTCACCTTGGGACAGGTGACTTGGTTTGTTTGGAAGTGTTAACTTCTGCCATCCAGTTCTTTCTCTACAGTAATTTATCATGGTGGTGGGGGGAGAGAGGGAAGAAGCAGCAATTGTTTATTTATGAGTAAACTGGGCTTCCGAATGAAAAGAAAACCTACACATCAAACAGACCTTCAGAGAAGAGAGAGCAGGACATTCTGGTGGCAGTGGCCAGGATGGGAGGTGGTAAGGGGTGGACACAGGATTTACACTGTTGTCCAAAGTAGACATTAACACTAACAAGACATTCATCATCACGATAGTTGTCTGGAAAATATTTGGTTCCATTAGAAATAGATAACACAGAGATTTGACTGGAGGCTGATGCCCATGTTTTGTTTCCCAGCCCTGGACCCCAGGGTGCTGTATGTGTAGTTTAGATGCTCTGACTACCCCCCATCACACTGCTAGTTCATTGCTGCCTTTTCCAAGTGAACACTTTAGGCAGACTGATTTACTTTTTTCCCCTCCTCTCTGAAATAGAGAAGTGCTCCTTAGCACTTTTACCCTTTGAAAATATAAAATCACTCAAGGGCTTTCATATTTTCAAAGGGCAGAAGCAACTTTAGCGAGAGAGAAGAGTGCAAAAAGCTGACTGATTTTTTTTTAAGTGCTATAATGAAAACATGTAGAAGACATATCCTCCGGGCCTGTGTGTGCACACTGGTGAAAGGTGGACGAAGTAAGGAGGGCGAGAGGCAGAGAGGGGTGCAGACTCTGAAAGTGAGACAGCTTTTCTGTTGCTGGCATTTTATTTTTTTCCTTTTTAACTTACTAGAAAAGAAACAATCCTTATTTTTCCCCCCATGCTTACATGAGGGCACAGATAAATGGTATCCCTCAAGATTTTAATTGAGAAAAGGACAGCTTGTTTCTTTGACATTGATTTTCCAAATTGCTGACCCCTGAGAATGAAATCATAACCATCTGGAACTTGGCAGCGTTCTTCTCGAGTGAGTTTTGCCTTCAGAGTGACAGATATAGTTATGTCTTCTCAAAAATGCAGAGAGAACAGTTCACCTGTCAGGTGAGAAACAAATAACGAAGCCACCAGCCAGACCCATTATCTTAGCCCAGCACCACACCTGCGCAGAGCGGCCACCACTGGAGCAGTCCATCATTCGAAAGGGCCATATTTTACCCAATGAGGTGCTTACCACAGGCAGCTATAGAAATGATCTACTAACTTGTGCTTTGTTGGCAGTACTACATGATAGCTTTCTGTGCTAGATGGGCTGTTTGCCTCCTCCCCAAAGTACATACAGCAAAGCATTATCTGCAGGCAGGATTTTATTTATTTATGTTTATTATTAAATATAAACTTGAACAATGGCCTATGGAGTTTGTGGCAATTGTGATTCTTAAATGCCATTTGCCAGAAATGGTGTCTTCTTTTGGGTATCCTGGGGGTTACAGCAGCAATCAGCAGGCTGAGTAATCACCCTACAGACCCTTGTTTTAGAAAGGCAACCAAGGTTCTGCTGGCTGTTTCTAGAATTAGTTTGGTTAGGATGTGCTAGAGTATAAAACCCATAAATTATTTTGCCATTTCAGTGACTCAGTGGTATCACGATGATTTCTCTCTCTCTCTCTCTCTCTCTCTCTCTCTCTCTCTCTCTGCCTTTCTTCCATTTTTTAAAGAGGCTTCCTGAGTTACGCTCTTTCTTGAATTTACTGCAGAGAAGCAATTAATTTGAAACTATGTAAGAGTTTATGATGCTGCTTCAGATGGACTTGCCCATCAAAGGGCCACTTAAAATTCATGCAGAGTAGCAAGTGTGAAGGAATACCTAAGACTCATAAATAAAGCAAACCTATCTTAATTTATTGCCAGTACCTTCTATACCCATTGAGCTATTTAGAACCCTGCACAATTGATGTTTCTTTCCTCCAGTTATTTCAGTAAAAAATGAACTCTATTTTATGCCACACAAGCATACTAATAAACCAGTGTTTTGCTGCTTATAAAGGCAAACTGTCACCTGTTAAAATATGTAACTGTCATAGAAAGATAAAAAAGGATCATTTAATAATGATGAACAATGTGCATGTGGCATAAATAGAATCCAAAAGGTAAACAGCAGTTTATTATGCTAGAGGCAGTCTGAGCTATTCCTCAATGGAGACCTCTCAGTGCTCATATTTGTACTCTTCCTTTTAAGGGAAATAGAACCTGGCTTAATAGTGATTCCTGTGTGTGTGTGTGTGAACACACACGCACGGCTGTGTGCCCTTGCGCATGCTCACATATTACATAGGCTCATTCCTACTGGTTCAGAATATGCTGTGGTTCAGAGTATGTACTGTTGCTCTTTTCATGGAAGAAAAAATGGGTTTCAGACATATATTCTTAAATGGTGAGAAAAATCTTTAGTGTTCCATGTTATTGTTTTCTAGAGCTTTATAATAGGGAGTCTTTAGAAGTTTCATTGTGCTATAGGTTCAGGAAGAAAGCTATTTTTAATTAAGCTCTTCAACTGCCTTTTTTCAATGTTTGAAGCCAAATATATCTCCACTAGGAATATGTCTGATGCTACTAAATAAAAACTGTGCTAGCAAAAAACTAAAAAGGGGTTTATTGTAGCTGTCTGTGTTTCTTGATCTCTTTCATTGACCTTTACCAATAATACCGGTAAGGTACGGCTTTGAAAACTCTCCTGACTTCCTTTATTGTTAGGCAGTGGGGCACTGTTAAATTTGCATATCTGCACAGTAAATTTTAACAGTCCTTGGGGTTCTTTGGTTCTGATGCAACTAATAGGAGATTATAATGAAACTCTTTTGTTGCTTTAGTTAATAAAGACTTTGGTTGTCATATATTAAGCATCAGGGAATTAAAAACCAGAACACTTACCACCATAAGAATTTCTCATTTGGAGTCACTTCTTTCTCCTGTTTCTGGTTAGCATGTATTTGCATTGACTAATGTCATGGAAACTACAATTATGGTCGGCTAAGTAAATATTGAATGTTTTAAAGTTTGTGTAAATATTTGCCCAGTAGACAGTGCTGACTTCTTAAATATTTGGCCCTTTATATTAGGCTCAATTTGAAATGATTTAAAAGCTTACTTAACTATTACACACAGCCATACCAGCTTTAAAAAACACCTTTCAGAACATAAAGTACTGTATAGTAGAAAGCAGGTTTTTACCCAAATCGGATAAGCTAAGATTGTATTGGAAGAATCAAGAAAGGCCTCACTGGAAAGCCAGAGTGAGCTAGTTTATGGGATTGAGAACTAGACTTTGTGTCTTAGGTCCACATTAAAATGACCCCCTCACCACAAGGTTTCTTTTTTTTATTTAAATATTTTATTTTATATAATTCTTACATCTTTTTTCATCTTCGCACAATGTATGCATTTTCATTTTGGTTATATTCCCCCTACAATGTCACCCCCCCTTATTTTGACTCTAGTCCTTCCTTTCCCTGCCTCTTCCCCTCCGCCCCCATAGTGTGTCTCTGGTTTATAGTTGCTTGTTGATTTTGATTTTTAGTTTGTATTGATTAGTCTTTTTCCTGGTCTCTTATTTCGGTTTTCTAAATTCCTGATATGAGTGAGATCATCCGGTATTTTTCTTTTTCTTTCTGACTTATTTCGCTGAGCATGATCCCTTCTAGCTCCATCCATTTTGCTGCAAACTGCATATGTTTATCTTTTTTGATTACTGAGTAATATTCCATTGTGTATATATGTACCACATCTTCTTGACCCAGTCATCTATTTTTGGGCATTTGGGTTGCTTCCATAGCTTAGCTATTGTAAATAGTGCTGCTATAAACATAGGGATGCAGGGGCCTTTATCTAGAAGTTTTATTTTGCAATAAAGTGCTTAAAATAATTGTTTGTCAAAGTGATTTATAGACATAGACAAGGAATCACTTCATAAATTCAAGATAGAGTCCTAGAATACAGGATACTGGAGAAGATCCGGCACCTTTGCATATCCCAAAGATCAATTCATACTAAATATCTGAAATCTATGTCTAAATTTCTCATTTTTATTATTCCCCCAAAGTGACAGCAGTTCCCTGTTTTCCCTTTTTGAAAAATACTTATTTTTATTTATACATGAACTGGGGTATAGGCCAGAGGCGTGGGAGGATGAGAGGATTCATGAGAGACAGTGCAGGGAGCAGAACAGGCAGAGGGATGAGGAGAGCAGCGGGCAAGTCAGGAGAGGTCTGCTGCTCCATGTGGGAATCTCCCTGGCCAGCTGGGAATCAAACCGGTGCTGCAGAGCCTTCGAACAGCTTCACAGCGCTGCACTCATCCCGCTGCGCCACCAGGGAGGCCCCCTTATTTTCCTTTAAGATGCAATATAGAGTCCTTGATAATGTAATTTGGCCTCTGTCTACTCCTGCGGTTTCATCCCTCATCATTACCCGTGATATACTTTCCATCCCATCCACAAAAACACATGGACACATGTCACAGTTTCATGCCTCTGCACGTGCTTTTTTCTAAGACCCAAATTTGCTGACTTCTTTGTTAGACTGATGAACTCCTGCATAGTAGTCTAAGTTCATTTCAAAGTCATGCACCACTGAAGTTCTACTACTTCTAAGGAGTAGAAGAAATCACTCCTTTCTGAAGCCAGTACTTAAAATAAGACTTTTTTTTTGTATTAATGTGATTAATAGATTACCGATTTCTATGAATATATATTAAGCTTTAAGGAATTGTATTTTGTTTACCTGTTTATAACTTATCTTGAATAATTAGCAAATCACTATTTCACTTTTTAATTTGTAATGGGCATTTTCATTTAGCATAGCAGTGATGAAACACATATGTAGCTTTGTGTGCAAACTTTAAAGTTTAGGCTTTAAAAGAATATTTGAATATCAAGCTTTGATAATGGTGAGTAGATATGAGAATTAGAACCGAATAAGTGAACTAACATAGGAATGAGAATTAGCTGTTGATTTTTTTTTTTTTTTTTTAGTTCTTCATATCCTCCCAGATGATAATCATTTGACCACTGGTATGCCTTTTTGCATTTGGTAAATTTTCTAGACATTAACTTTCTCATTTGACAAATGAGAGAAAATAATATTATCTTTTCTAATAAACCAGTGTTTTGCTGCTGAATGCAGGCTCCAGTGGTGTAAAATTGCCACAGATTCATCTCAAAATGTCCAAATCTTTTGGGAGGATATAATTAATGGCATTATTCATTTTACTGCATATTTACCAGAAAAACAATGTTTTGTTTTTTTGAGATTAAAAAAACATGAATCAGTTTTTATTTGGTCCACTGAAATGCATAATCAAATAATTTATGTGATTTATAAGATTTGGTGGCATTTTGGAGAGTGAAAACATGGGCTCACTTATGTCCAGCCACAGAATATACAGACCAAGTTTACAGCAAAATCTGTAGCTTATCGATTCATTGATCTACTTACTCAAGCACTTCAGATGTTACTGCAAATGAATCGAATGATAAAATTCTTCTACAGCCTTCAAAGTGGGGTTTGCAGTATGAGCTCTTGGGTTGCAGAAAATATCTTTTCTTGGTAAAATGTTTCAACTATATAAAAAGACAATGAATTTTTTATGAGTGATTATCCATAGAGGTCTGCAACAAACTTCATCAATACCTAGCTTTGTATTTAGAAGATAATAAGATGCAGAAAGTATTTTAAAAATATGAAAGCACGGGTGAGTTCTTCTACTTGCAGGATGTGGTCCATGAGATGGCCTAGGAGAAGTGTCCTTGACAGAACCCAGAGGCTTGCAGTGAACTCTGAAGTGAGATTCTAGTCTTAATTATCTGTGTTCAAATGGCTGATGACTCATAAACATATAGTACACTGAACACTGCTTTAATAGGTAAGTGTAGATAAAAACAGAAGAAAATGGCAGAGGTGAGCTTCTTTGGATCTACAGACTATTCTGTCTTCCATATTTTGAGGAAAAACAATAATAGTCAAATCAAGTTTGACAGTAAGTCCACCAAATCATTCTATTTTGATTGCAGTTAATAATAACTCCTACCCTTAGTTTATATTAAGACTATTACTTGATCATTGTATAAATCTATTATCTAATTTATTAATGTATGGAACTATACTAATTAGTAGGGCATGTCAAATTCTTTTTTTTTTCTTTTTTTTTTTTTTTTTTAGAATTCAGAGCAGGGTCAGGAAGCTTTTTCTGAAAAGAGGCCACCAGATTTGAAAAATTTTAGACTTTTGACCATAGGTTCTCAGTCATAACTACTCAACTTCATGGATGAAAGCAGCTATAGGCAATTCATTAATGATTGTGCGAGGCTGTATTTCAATAAACCTTATTTTATAAAAGCAGGCAGAAAGCTGCATCTGACCTGCTGGCTATAGTTTGCTTACCCCTGTGTTAGAGATTCTCTGCTTTGCTTAGGCAAAGTAACCTGAAGAGTTTTCAGACTTAGAGATGGATATCACATATTTTTTCTAAAATGAAATTGTTCCAAGATTGGTGAACATCTCTGTGGTATGAGTGTCACTAGATTTCAAGCAAAGTTTTTGAAAAATGATATTTGATGTTTCTCATTATAAAAATGAGTGAAAACATAATTGATTAATAAATAACTTATACATGAGAAACTCATGATAAGATAAATAAAGCAAAAATAATGAAAGCTTTTTTTACACAGTGAATAAAAATGTACATAGATAAAAAGACACCCTTACTTAATGGGAGAAGGTATTTACATATTTGACAACTGACAGGGCTTTAATATCCAAAATATATAAATGATAAAATTATACAATTTAACAATTCAACAGATAACTAAATTAATAAAAGAGCAGCAGATATGAATGGATAATTATCAAAGATAATAGTCATATGGCCATAGACACATGAAAACATGTCCATCACGATAAGGGAGATGCAGGCCAAAACCATAATGAGGTATCATCTCACACCTTTGAGAATGGTGGGTATAAAGTGGTGCATATTGAAAAGACCCCTAATAAAAAGCACTGGAAAGAATGAGGAGGAAGTGGAACCCTGTTTATACTGGAAGGGGGAGTGTAAACTGGTGCTGCCACTTTGGAAATTGATCTGGATATACCTTAAAAAACTAAAAATGGAAATGCCTTATAGTCCAGAAGTCCCATTCTAGGGTACTATCCACCCCCAAAATAATATGCTCCACAGTGCTTATTGCAGCATTATTTACAATAGCTAGGACATGGGAAACATCTCTTCTCACTCATAGAGGATTGGATCAAGAAGTAGTATATTCACACATTGGAATACTACTCATCCTTAAGAAAGACAACATGTTGCCATTTACAGCAACAGGGAATTTTATGTAGTAAAGCAAGACAGAATGACAAAGACAACCTATTGGACATTAGATACCAGATGTTTCAACATAGTAAAATACCTATAAAAACTAGAAGAAACAAATAAATGGAGTAAGTTTTCTGAGGTTAAAAGGGAGGAAGGAGAGAGAGAGGACCAAAGGAATAAAATGGATGGTGGTCGCAAGAGAAAACCCCAAAATCAAAATACCCAATGGTGAAAATGGGTTTTTTTGGGAGTGCATATATGCCTGATTAAAAAAAAAAAAACACTCTTCAGAGAACATTTAAAAAGGAAAGGATTATTAATTTATAATTTTGTTGCCAAATATCATTTGTGTTTCCTATAAATTCTTATGTCCACATAGAAAATTTAGAGGCAGCATTTTATAAACCTTCTTTAAATTCTTTCAAATAATAAAATTTTCAATGATTTACAATCTACTTGTTGAAAATATAAAATCTTATAAACCCACAAATATATGGATAGTTAAGTGGTAGCAAATGAGGTAAGAATATACATTAGAGAAAGGAGAATCTTTTCAATTAATGGAACTGGGAAAGCTGGACAGCCACATATGAAAGAAAGAAACTAAATCACCATCTTATACCTTACATAAAAATTAATTTTACGTGGATTAAAGACTTGGATGTCAAACCCAAAACCAGGAAATACATTGGAGATAACAAACACTGCAACTGAGAAAAGGTATGCGATGATAAAAGTTTGGCTACCACTGACCTGGAAGATGAAGCACAGACTCATCCATGACCTCTAGAACTCTGCAGCCTGACCTGAATCCAGTGAACCAAGATCCTTTGGTCTAGTTAGATACTAAGTGGCCCTGAACAACTGTCTTCTTTCAGCCTCCCAATTTGAGGTGCACTTTTGCCTTTTCCCATGGTAACCTGTCCAGTCTTACCTGCCTTCCAAGGGCTCACTCATTCACTGATATCCAACTCAGATGTGCAGTTGTCTAAGATGCCATCCTTGACTACTTTTGCAAAATTCAATTTTCCTACTCTTTACTGTTTCCACTTCTTTACTATCAGTGTGTCCTGTAATCATTTATTCATTTATTTTATTTTCTCATTTATCTTTCCCAAAAGAGTTTAAGTTTACTAAAGCCAAGAGCAAGGTCTGTTTCATCGTTTTAATCTCGACTGGTTGGCACAATGCCAGCTGCAGCCCATTTCTGTCGCTGCTGTGCTTACTGTTACATCTGATGCCAGTTTTTGCATTGGGCACTGTGTTAATCCCTTGAGTAGATTATGATGTCCTCCCAACCCTGTCCCCCATTCCTGATTTCCCTTTCCATGGTAGTAGTTACTTAGTCACCTGCAGTCTGAAAATGTTACATACAATGAGAAATTTTGAGGCAGAGACCACATTCACATAACTTTTATTACAGAATATTTTTTATAATTGCCCTGTTATTAGTATTAATTTCTTCTTGTACCTAACTTATAAGTGAAATGTTATGTGTATGTATAGGAAACACATTAATGTAAGGTTTAGTGATGTCTTTGGTTTCAGGCATCCATGGTGGGGTGGGTCTTGGAATACGATAGATTATGATGAACAATGAGTCTAATCTGTCGGAGACTGAGTCACAGGGTAGCTGAGGAGATTCAAAGGCCTGGTGATGCCTGTGGAGTGCAGACCTGTACCTGCCGTGCCAGGTAAAATCCTGGGTTCAGTATAGGTTTAATGGCACCTTCCAGCCATCAGCATTTGAGAAGTCTCAATGGTACAGAATAAGATTTTAAGGTTTGGAGTCTGTGGGAAGAGATTCTCTATTCTACCTTTTAATTTTCAGTGTTTTCTGGATGAAATAAACTAAGGTGAAGGTGCAAATGAAATGGAAGTAACCTAAGAATTTTTCTTTCCACCAGATCTGGAATTTAGTACAATATCCCTCCCTAAGGAATTCTTTTTTCCTCTAGTAATTTTGCTGTCCAATTTGAAGCAAAATTTACATACTGAATACATGAGTGTGGTCAGGTATACTCATTAAGTGATAAGCAGCCCATTTCTCAGGCTTTAGATTCAGGATGCATGTGGTGATGCTACTCACTGCTGCACCAAGTCACTGATGTCCTTCAAATAGCCATCTAGCTTTAAAGGGACTCATTCACCGCTGATTTTCTGCAGATACCGACATTATGAGAAACTGTTTCCTGAATCTGGTTCTGGTTATATTGAGTTAATTTTAAGCCTTTGTTGACCCAGCTTTTGCCTTTTTCTTTAAATAGCCTTAATAATAACAACAATAATAATACAGCAGGCTGTCCTGCTTAATTAGTTATTATGACAAATTGATAGACTGTAATTATCTTTATTGTAGTGGTTGGCACAGTTTAGTATATTCTTCAAATTAAAAGTAAAATCTTGTGTCCTGTCAGATCTTAAATTATAAGATCTAAGACAGAACTGCTCTGTTCATTTATATTTTTATGAACCTCATAGCTCTGTACAAGTGTCTAGCAGACACCTGCTTCATGGCCATTTAAAACAGTGGCTCATAATATACAGTAAATTTATAGGCAGTCATTTCTTACAGTTGCCAACTTATGGTACTGTACTTGTGACTGCAATAAAAAAATCACTATTTATTTCCTTAACTTTTAACATCGAATTGTGCCCCTAAGGCACATTATGGGTATATTGCTGTATTACTGGGGATGACCTTCTGCCATTTCTCATCAGTAGACCACATCTGTTTGGGGAAATTTTGTTTTTAAAAATATACACATGTCATAATAATCAGAATTGATTTTGTAGAGAGTTTAATGAATTCTGCCCTGTACTTACATTATTAGAAAGTAACCATGTTTAAAGAGAGTATGAAAACTCTTTCAAATATTCATTCAACAGATAAATGTATTGAGTGTCCCTAGTTTTCTAGGTACTGGGCAGGGATCTTCCTTTAAGTGTTTCATCACATAGATACAGAGAATAGATTGCTGGCTTCCAGAATGGAGGGGTGTATGGGGATTGATGAAACGGGTGAAAGGGGATCAAGAGGTACAAATATCCAATTACAGAATAAATAAGTCATGGGGATGTAATCCTCCAACATGGGGTCGATTCTATACAATGTGATAATATTGTATTGCAAATTTGAAAATTACTAATAATAGAAAGGAAATAGATTTATTGTGATCTTTTCACAATATGTACAAATGTTGAATCATTATGTTGAATAACTGAAACCGATGCAAGGCTTGTCAATTATTCTTTCAATAAACATAAGAAAAATATAATAAATTATAACTCTAACGATAGGTTTTTAGAAGCATTTGTGACTTTGCCATAGGTAAGAATATCATGGAAAACAGAATAAGGATGGAAGCTCTTTTTAGTTGCACATGCAGTGTAGCTTTGGTGAGGTGTAACATATGGTCAATCTACCCACAACTGAAATAAAACTCCAGAAGAATACAGCAGCTGTGGAATGGAGTTAATGTTGTGCTGTTTTTGAAATTGTTGCATTTTCAGGAAAAATGGGAGTTTGAATTGCTGAGTGTTTATGCAGCCCTAAACAAAACTGAGGAATATTTTTTAAAAGTAAATATTACTTAAAGAATAATTACAGCTGTCTAGCTGAAGACTGTCATGGTTTCCCCCCACCCCCCATTTAGAAAATTTTTCATTTTAAGTGACCATCACAGATTGGGTCCCCAGGGTGCAGACTGTATTGTGGATGGAGTTGGGAGTCAGCTCAGGTGGCAGTGAAGAGAGTGACACTGGCAGGGGAGAAGTTGATGGGCAATTTTCCTACAGCAGAGGTCTCATCTGACTGCACAGGAACTCAAAAATTAGTGGCCCTTTTGCCTTGTTCCATATTGAAGGAGGTGCCAACAACTTTAAATATAGTGCTTTGCCTCACTTTTTCTCCCCACGGTCACCAGACTTGCCTTGTCCATGGGAAGGGTATATTACTTTGAATAAGTGAGATTCTTTGAGTAAGAAATCAGCCCAGACTAGTTTGAAAGCCATGCAGCTAAATGCCTTGTGACTCCCCTGTGGAGTCACAGGGACCCTGTCAAGTTTGTTAGCTCAAGACAAGCTTCCACACTGGATTGCTACTTTCCTTTCAAAAACAGGTTTTATCAGTCAATAATTTAAAAGCATGCACTATATGAAGGCAAAAGCAAAATAGAAAGTGAGGTAGTAGTGTCTAATCTTCCAAGACATGAAAAGTAGTGTCCAATGAGTGCTGAGTGGTTAAGACTTCAGTACTTGCTGTTTAACCTTCATATAAACAGTAGGTATCTCTTTGAATTATATAGTGCCATGAAAGGCTCCAAGAAGTGATATAGCATGAGAAACTCTGGTCTAGAGCAATCATTGACAGAGGAGGGCGCAGGAAAATTCTCTCGGCCTCCACATGTCCAGTAACTGGGGAACACATGATTTTGTCCTAAGGAGGGAATCTTCAGGCATGTTTTTTATTGTTTGTGAGTTTTTAAAACTATATTATTTTTTCTTTAGCTAACTTTGGTATATAATACCACATATGAATCATAAGTATAGACTCATACCTCTTCAGATGTATGTTACACACCACACCTACCACCAAGGCAAACATCATCCTCCACCATCCTCACTATTATTTATATGACTGAACATCAGGTGTCTCATTAGCTTCCTGCCAGACATAAGTCTACAGATACAAAATCAAGCAAAATACCACCTTTAAAATTAAGCAACTAAAACCAGTTAAAATAATTATAGAAGAGGGATGAGGCCTGTGTCTCATCATCATTCAGCTGCTTTCCATCATGGAAGTGCACATACACCTTTGAGGAAATATGTAGGTTTCAAGATGGATCAGAAGATAAAATTTAAGCACTGACTGAAGTCCTTGCCCTAACATTGCAGTTGAAATCTTTACATTGGACTTTGTTAGGCTGAAAGAGCTTGTAGGAGGCCTGTGGTAGACTTTAGTGACTCAGCTTCTCATTGTGGTTTATTTGATTTCTGTTGTGACAGTCTTGAGCTCTTCTGAGTTTCATTTCAGAATTGTTCCCTCTCCTCCATCCCCCAGTAAAGTTGAGGACAACTAATAACGAAAACTCAGCAAAAATATGTTCAGTTTAATTTTGATATTTCACTTTTATATCATAACTACTCTGGACTGATAATACTTGAAAATTTGCTATGTGACTGATGGGTATTTATTGATTTATGTAGATGTAATTGCTTCTCCATTGTAATCCTAGGTCAGAAAACACTGTCAGAAAGCTGGAAAATTTTGTTAAATGTAAATTTAACACACTTACTATAAATTTTATTTATAACTCTGGGAGAAGTACAGGGCTTAACAACCTAAAGCATTTCACTTTTCAATAGGTTTCCTAGTATCATTTTTATGCCTATTATGAACTTTTAATCTATTCATTGCAGGTTTTTTTAAACTTTCTCAGGAATGAGAACTCATTTATCTACTTCACTGACTGAGCATAATTATGGTTTGAATGGAGCTCACTTTAACCTTTGAGAATCCCAAATCTTGTCTATATAGTTCAAAAGAGCTTGTTGGTTACCATCTGGCATTTAAAGAATAAAATTCTTTTCCTAGTCATCAAAATATATAGGTTGCCTCTGATTATAATGTGAATGAAAGTCTTTAAAGACACCCTGCTGCAGAGGGACTACCAGAGTGAAAATACCTGTAATTAAATGGTTTCTTCCAATGATTTAAGCATCTCTAGAGAATGATTTGTCTTAAGAAGCCATGTCTAAGTCCAGCATGGCAGCAGGCACGTCTAAAGGAACTGAACTGTCACAAAAGGGAGAAAAAAATGATTGTCTAGCCAAATTGAATTTGTAATCTGTTTATCCAGCAAATATTGGATGAGGTCCAGCCCCTCAGGTTTTCAGTGTGTGAGTGTGTTTGCATTCAGTCATGTGTGTGTCTAACATAGATTTCAGCGACAGGTGATTTTGTGATAACCTGGAAAGAGAACTTTCAGATCTCATTGTTTTGTGATATACACCATTTTGTCCCTTGGTGACAGAGTCTGAAAATGACATGAATTCATTATTTATCACCTCATACAGGTCAACTGAGCAGCAACTTGACCACTTAAAAGTTGATTTGTTTGTATCTGATCCATTAAATACATATTTGAGTCATGGTAGCCAGCCAGATGAAATATTGGTTGTCAAAGTGATTTAATACATTGTCTAAAGTCCTTAAACTTTATCAATTCTAAAAATTTCTTTTTGATTAATATGTAATGCCATAGGAAAATAAATCTACACTCCTTCAGTCCCCTTCCTTATTTTGCTTTCTGAATTTTGACCCAATTTTTCTTCTTTCTCTTCTTCCGTAAGTTGTTTTTCTTATCATACCACCTCCCAAAGACACAAGGTAGAAGAGATCAAATATTTTGGATTAATGGTTCATGACATAAAAGTATATTGTAAAAATAGTTTCATAAATAGAAATCAGTGTCATTGTCACAAATCAATGTGGTAAAATATATCTTTCATACACAGGAATGTGACCTACTTTTCTCTGTGGCAATATAATTGAAAGTTGGCATTTATTTTCTGAGATATGTTTTTTTTTTCTTTTATTCATGTTTCATCTCTCTGAAATTATGCCTATTTATTTTTTTTGTTGTTATTTTCAGATCCCAGGTGATATTTTGCTGACATGTGTGAGTTTTAGGGTGTGGCTGGTATTAGAATCTTATTTCATCTTCACCATTGATTCTTAGTGTGACATTGATGAAATCAGTGTGCCACAGTTTCCTCATCTGTAAAAGGGCATCCTGATGCTTATGTCCTAGGGTGTGAAGTAGTATATAAAGTACAAATGATTTGTCACTAACTGCAGTTTTGTTTGTATGCCTTCAATTTTATATAACTCTATCACACATCATATGCATATATGTATATTCTAAATAGTTTTCATTTGTACTTTTGATTTTATTTCTCATATATAGAAGCCCTCTGTAAACAAAATATTAATAGTTTGAATTTGCTTCAAGTGATTCCTAAGGGATTAGGGATCTATGCCCAGAGAAATGGGATATTTGTGAGCTTTAATTGTATATTTTGGAAGGTGAGATGGATAGAAACTTTGTAGGACTTCCTTTGTCATTGAATAGATGATCAACTTTTTTGTTAATGAGACAAGGAAATTGAAAATAAAAGCATTTTTATTGGCATTTTATAAAGGTTTCAATGTAATGCATACCCATATAATAATTCCTCTTAAAGAATTTTTCAGATTCTCTGAAAAAGTTCTCAATACAGGGGGTTACACTGAGTTGTTCCATAATAGTATGGCTATAATGCAGTAAACTTGCCTTCTGAGTTTTAAATCAAAAGTTGACATATAGTAATTCAAAGTTAGATTTGTGGATTGGATTTTTTTTTGGTCAGAATTGCTTCCTGGACAGCAAGATTTGATTTAGACTGGAAGCTGATTAACAGAACCGATAAATAACCCTAAGAGTGTCTGTATTCTCCAGTGCATAGAGAAGTCATGTCAATGAGACCCATGTGACAAGTTCAAGCATTGTCCCGGTGGCAATGAGCTTTAGCCAGTGGATTAATGTGTATTTGAGCCATTGGGATGACTGCATGTTTTGAGATGGTTACATCCAGCTACCTTTAGCATGTACTATAAAACTTTCTCTGTGTCTGCCTCTTCCCTCCTGTTTTGATTCTATATCTACTAATTTAGTTTTCTGAGTTATGATATTGTTTTCCATGTGGATCTGTATGCAGGAGAAGCCAGGTGAGTCTTGCTTGATAAAGTAGAACATTTATCTTTCACTGTTTATTAATAAATTAGCATTGGAACTATAGGTTTCTCAGTTGTAAAGGAATCTATCCTTTTTAAAGATCTGTAAATGGATTGTGTATTATCACAGCCTTTTCACCATTAAGATGAGTTTTCAAGTTCTTTGTCTCTTCATAATTCTTTTTCCATGTCTGTCTACTCTGTTTTATGTTCCTTATATACATATTGGTCATTCTGTGTAACCTGCCTTCATCATCATTTGCTTTCCTCTTTTAATCTTTTATCTCTTTATCCTTTCCTTTGAGTCTTGGGAGACTTTGTCCAAGCATTTACTTTACTGATTTGATTTTTTTCCCATAATCCTGACTTCTACCCACTGTCTTCATTGTGGTCTCTAATTATGTAGGCTAAATGTTCTATTTTCCCCTGTTTTTGACTGCTTTTCTTTATGTCCCTTTACTCTCATTTTGTAGATACAATGTTTTTTCCCTGAGTTCTACTCAAAGATTAAATTTAAAATAAATTCTTCCATTTCTTGTAACAGTTTTTCTTAGGACGACAATTACTTTGTTGATTCAAAATTTTGCTTATGTATTGGAGGAAGGTCTATGCTTTTCAAAGGTTGACAATCATAATGTGTTCTTTCAGAAATGGTATTGAATTCTTTTCAAATTTCTCATTCTTAGGTGGAAGAAGGAGGGGAAATTTTAGAAATTCAGCAGCTTGAATAAGGTTGACCAGAACTGAAGGAAGTATGCCAGGCAGCTTGACCTATCTCTCAGTTTCTTTCTATATTTAGTGTGATATGCAGGAATTAGTTAGACTACTACCTCCTTCTTTAACCTGGTATGGTTTTTCTAATTAGCAACCAGCCAGGATCGTGCCCTATTCTTCCTGTGCAGTGATAGCTAGGTTTAATGTCACTGTGTTGCCTGAAACCAGGTCCCTGCTCTGAGTGTCTTCTACATCTATGTGACACCCCTCCCCCAAAGACTCTGGGAAAGTCATATGGGTCACAATCACATCCACACTCATTGCCAGACCTGTCACTGTCAACTAGAAGGCATTAGGAAAATCAATTTTCTGTGATCATTTCTACAACCTTCCCAGCAACACATTTCCTTCACATTTAAGAATCTCTAACAGGTCATGCTTTCTTTAATTTGATTCCACCTGCATTTTATCTAGCAAAAAGTCTTTGAAGTTTCCAGCATGAAAATATAAGCAGATTATCCCTTGTTTAAAAATATTCCAGTCGGGCCTCCCCTGGTGGCGCAGCAGTTGAGCTCTGGCCTGCGAAGCTGCCCGCAGCCTCTGCAGCGCCATTTCGATCCCTGGCCACCGGCGAGGGTCCCACATGGTGTGCAGACCTCTCCTGTAGCCCGCTGCTCCCCTCAGCAGTGTACTCCTGTCCTTCTGCCTGTTCTGCTCCCCATTCTGGCTCTGGTGAATTCTCTCACCCCCCCCCCACGCTTCTGACTGGACCCAGTGCTTGTATAAATAAATAAATAAATAAATCTTTAAAAAAAATATTCCAGTCACTGGTTATTTCAGTGGGTATCTGAGTTAGGGGATAGATAGAGTTAGGGGATAGATAATGAAAGGCCACACATAAGACTATGTGCTAACTAGAGAAACATAGTTTTTTAAAGATTTATTTATGCATACAAGAGTTGGGGTACAGGTTAGAGGTGCAGAGGGGTGAGAGGAATCACCAGAGACAGAGTGGGGAACAGAACAGGCAGATGGACTGAAATACTCTGCTAAGGGGAGCAGCAGGCCGGACAGGAGAGATCTGCTGTGCCATGTGGGTAGCTCCCTGGCCGGGGATTAAACTCGTGCTGCAGTGGCTGCAGATAGCTTCATAGTGTTGTGCTTAACCCCTTGCCCCACCAGGGAGGCCCTGAGAAACAAATATTTTAATTAAGAAAAAAGTATTATTTTTTATTTTTATTTTTTTAAAAAGATTTCATTTATTTATACAACAACTGGGGTATAGGTCAGAGGCATGGGAGGCTGATAGAGAGAGCAAGGAGCAGAACAGGCAGACAGACTGAAGACACTACTGAAGGGAGCAGCGGGCGAGGCAGGAGAGGTCAGCCATGCCATGTGGGTTTCTCCCTAGCTGGCCAGGAATTGAACCCATGCTGCAGAGGCTGCGGACAGCTTCACAGCATGGCGCTCAACACTCTGCACCACCGGAGAGGCCCAAAAAGTATTATTATTTTTTTTTTGAGGTAACATTGGTTTACAACACTGTATGTAATTTAGAGGCATAGGGTTATACCCTTCAGCTCTATGTTACCATGCCACACCTACCACCACGGCACTGAAAATCCTCCACCAAAGCCTACTGTCTTCCTTTTCCCTCCCGCTCTGGCACCCTCAGTTCCACAGTTAGTTTTCTAAGGTTTTCTATTGGTTAGATTGCAATAATGCACTGCTTGTTAAATTTTATGCAGTATGGTAGGTCTTAGTAATACTGCCAGAAGTGAGTGATTATCTGTACTAAGAAAGATGTAGGGTCTAGTGTCTTGAGGAAAACCAATGTTTGAGGTTTTCTGTGCTCACTGCTCTTCGTGTAGCCGGAGAGAGTCTGTAGAGCCTCAGCAGCATCCCTGTTGTCTGCCGAAATGCACAGAGAAAGGCAAGGATGTCTCCTGAATCCTAATGATGTCATGTAAATGCAAAGTCTCTACACTCACTCATTTCGTAATGACTGATGCTTTGAGTTAAAACATCATCCCTTGGGTGTTCTCAAAAGAGAAGGGTAAATGGTATTTGAGAGTTCACATCATTGTCCGCCTGTATAACCTGGTGTATTTGTATGGGCAGTATAGAAGGGTGATGTTGGGAATAAGAACCTGCTGTTTCTGAGATACTGTGATGAATTTGTTAACTCTTGAGAGGACATAAACATAATGTACATTTTGTGTGGGTGGCAGATAGTTCCCAAGTTGACTGACCCTTTGCAATGAAGAGAAAATTGGTCAGCATTGTCTTTTTGTCATAGGTCACCATGATAATTAGCCAGCACTGATCCCATATGTAGAGGAATTAGACCTCCAGGTTACTGTCACAGTCATCATTAAGGTGTGATTGTCACTCTGCCCTCCCCCCTTCATCCCAGCTACTTCCACCCATGGATATAAATGCTGCAATGAACATGTAGGAAACATCCTTGCTCTGCTGCACACAGACATTGGGGTAGAGCCAGGCTTGGTCTGTAGTTGGCATTGGTACTCCCATAGGCAAAAGGTCCTCAGTTTCCAACTAATTAGAGGAAATCTCAGCCAAAACAGAAGATGGGATCTATAGATTCAGTTTCCTAAACAAGATAAATTCAGGATTCTGAGTGTTGTTATAGTGGAAATTGAACTTAATCTTCCTGATCATGTTGTCAGTCTCAATTGTACTGTGCTACTTTTTTTTTTTTTTATAAAGGTTGATCTATATCCCTTTCTGGGGGAATTTTGAAGATCTTTTTGAGAAGACTTGATACTTAATCATCTAGTATTGTTTCCTTTGTTACGTATTAGATCCAGAGCTGACCTTTCTGCTATTTTTTCTACATCTGAATTGATCTGTGAAATTGTGTGTTTGTGTGTGTGTGTGTGTGTGTGTGTGTGTTGTATTTGTGGGGAACATAAGATTGTTTTTTTTTAAAGATTTATTTATGTATGTGTACAAGAACTGGGGTATAGGTCAGAGTTGTGGGGGGTGAGAGGAGTCACCAGAGACAGAGTAGAGACAGAACAGGCAGATTGACTAAAATACACTTTTGAGGGAGCAGGGGGTGAGTCGGGAGAGGTTGGCTGCACCATGTGGTTAGCTCCCTGGCCGGGGATCAAACTCATGTTGCTTTGGCTGCAGCTAGCTTCATAGGTTGCATCTTAACCCCTTGCACCACCAGGGAGGTGCAAGCATAAGATTGTTAACTGTAGCATGCTAGACAGAGTAATGGGGTGTATATCTTCCATTGGGGACTTTTCTTTATTTCTTCTTTTTTAAAGATTTATTCTATTTATTTATGAATACAAGAGGTGGGGTATAGAGCAGAGGTGAGGGGTGGAGAGGGGATGGTGGTGGAGAGAGGATTCACCAGAGAAAGAGTGGAGAGAAGAACAGGCAGATTGACTGAAATGCACTGTTGAGGGGAGCAGCGGGTGAGACAGGAGAGGTCTACTGCACCATGTGGGTAGCTCCTTGGTCAGGGATCCAACTCATGCTGCAGAGGCTGCTGATAGCTTTGTAATGCTGAGACTTAACCCCTTGTGCCCCAGAGAGGCCCCCATTTGGGGACTTTTCTCCTGCTGTCAGCCAGAACAGAGTTTATGTTCATGTGGCAATACTTGCAGCACACTTGATAATTTTTAAAACAAGTTCCATCTTAAGAACAGGCAAATTCTAATTTAGTTATGTCCCCCCTTTTCATTTTCATTGCCACCTACTTTCCTCTTGCCTACCAGCCTGCTTTTAAGTGAACTTCTATCACTGATGTCTTTCTCTACCAATTAATCCTCCCCTGGGTTGCCAGATCAATCTTCCTAATGTTCATCACTAATAATATCTCCCATCTCAAATTCCCTCTCTGTTTCCCCACTGCCTAACAAATGAAGTTCCAAAACAATATTTATTGAAAGCATATGTGTTCCTGTCTCCCAACTCTTTTTATCTCTCAGCTTGATTCTTTATACCTGTCACTCTGGGCACAGAGGCTTCTGTCTTTGCTGCCCAAGTAGAATCTGCTCAGCTCCTCACCAGCTTACCAGGTCTTGCTGGCCCTCAGATCTTTGCTCTATGATCGCACTTCTGCATATCTTCTCCCTATGGGCAAACTCCTCTCTATGCTAAACCCCTTTTTTCTTGTTTCCCTGTCCACTCACTTGTGCTGGTGAAAATTTACCTTCTTCCTGACAATACTACATTTCCTCATTTTCTCTTTGCTCTCACTCTCCTGATTCAACAAAGGAGAGGGATTTCCATGGCTATCTCAATTGCTATGTGTGGGTACAGCAAGGGTATCATTTATTGAAGACTCTCTACTGTGCCACTCTTTTTTTTTTTTTTTTTTAAAAGGACTGAAGTTTTTTTTTTTTTTTTTTTTTATTTGTTTGTATTTATACAAGCACTGGGTACAGTCAGAAGCGCTGGAGGGTGAGAGAATTCACCAGAGCCAGAGCGGGGAGCAGAGCAGGCAGAAAGACCTAGTACACTGCTGAGGGGAGCAGCGGGCAGCAGGAGAGGTCTGCGCGCCATGTGGGACCCTCCTCCGGTGGCCAGGGAGCAGCCGGGGATCGAACCGGCACTGCAGAGGCTGTGGAGCAGCTTTGCAACCCAGCGCTCAACCGCTGCGCCACCGGGGAGGCCCATACTGTGCCACTCTTTGTGAATACTTCTTGCACTAAATGAGGAATTGCAGCTCTTTGCTTCTATTTTTGGTCAAACTTATCTTCATTGGAAACTGACATCACTATTACACTTTCCCTGAAGACACTTTCAGTGTCTGGGAAAAGGGTTCTTGTTGGGTGTTCCCCTGGAACATGCCTTATATTTGAGGTCTAAGCCTGTTTCACTGCTGCCCATGACCTTCATCTTCTTCACTGTTATGAGAAATAAATCGTGCTGTTCCTTTGATAACTTCTTAGTGGGTATTATTTTCTCCATTTATAGCTACTGCCTTCAGTAGTTTGGCAAGTGGTGTTACGATAGTAGCCTCCACTTAAGCATCCTCCTCACTTTTACTTTCTCTGCGTATGAATTTTTTTTTAATGATTTTTTAAAAAGATTTATTTATTTATTTATACAAGCACTGGGTACAGTCAGAAGCACGGGAGGGTGAGAGAATTCACCAGAGCCAGAGTGGGGAACAGAACAGGCAGACTGATGAAATACACTGCTGAGGGAGCAGCGGGCGGCAGGAGAGGTCTGCGCGCCATGTGGGACCCTCGCTGGTGGCTGGGGATAGAACCGGAGCTGCAGAGGCTGCGGGCAGCTTCGCAGCCCAGTGCTCAACCACTGCGCCACCGGGGGAGGCCCCTTATGAATTACTTTTATATTACTTCTTGAATACCCACATTTAATGACCTGTTCCTTCACACATACTAGCTTATTCTTTTAAGTACTAAAATAAAGTATTATTTTCCATTGCTTAATATCTATTTAAGTAGGATTTAGTTATAAAGAGAAGTTCTAAGTCTCTAAAGACTCACAGCGATTTGAGGAGCTAGGAATTTGAACTATTTTTTTTTTACTTTTCTTAAAAGAAGAGGGGAAAAGCCTGTCATAGTTGGTATTTTAAAAGGGAATACCTCATAAAATAGTGACCTTTCTCTGAATACTATTGTTGATGTCACCTCAGCATCCATGATGATAGGAGGCATGCTCTGGACTTACTGGCCACCAGGCCTTTTGAACAATTTCATTGTATACTCTTCCCCTTCTTGTACCTGGGTACTGTTAAAATTTTAGTTGGAAATTATGTAAACATAGTACAATAGTTACACTATATATAGGACATTATATCTGCATGTATAGTATTGATATAACTAGCAGTTATAAGATATATACTTATACTATACAGCTCTGTGACTCTCTTTAATTAATATCATTTTAAATCATGGCCAAAAATGAATCATGAGGTCTTTTCAACCTTTTCACATGTGAGGTCTTTTCAACAAATAGGAGAGGTTGTGAGGGAATTGTTAGGTGAGATTTTTGTGTTTTTGTCCCATGTTTATGATTTTGTATAACCACCTCTATGTTACTGAACTTGATATTTAAGAGAGTTTATAAAACTTGACTGGGCACAATAATTTCTGAGGGAAATTGGCTTCCAATATTTTTAAAACATGTGTTATTTCTGCACTGACCTTTATTTGGATACTCTAACAGATCAGAAGAAAGTAACATATTTCCTTCTTGTTATCCAGAATGGAGTAATAATACTGATCAACTAACTTAGGTTAAAAATGTATATACATTAAAAATGTATATATATATATATATTTAAATTTAGAATGGTTGACTCTATTTTGAACAATCTTTTACTATATGGAGATATCAGTATGTTTTTATTAATACACTTTAAGTCTTGACAAAAATTTCTACATTTTATAAACTCTTTCCAGCTTGGCTAAAACTAATATTCCCAATTTCCATATGATCTACACATGCTTTATTCATTTGATGATTTAATATTTTAGGAGGTGATTTGGAAGGTTTCACTCTTGGGGTTATCAACTATAGAGAATGAGAATAAGAAAGTGGTATCCACAAAAAATGGAATAGTTCACAGAAAGAAAAGATAAAATGGTGAGATTCCTTTAAACAAGAAAACTGATGGGCCTCCCCGGTGGCGCAGCGGTTGAGCGCTGGGTTGCGAAGCTGCCCGCGGCCTCTGCGGCGCCGGTTCGATCCCCGGCTGCTCCCCGGCCACCGGAGGAGGGTCCCACATGGCGCGCAGACCTCTCCTGCCGCCCGCTGCTCCCCTCAGCAGTGTGCTTCGGTCCTTCTGCCTGCTCTGCTCCCCGCTCTGGCTCTGGTGAATTCTCTCGCCCTCCCGCGCTTCTGACTGTACCCAGTGCATGTATAAACAAAACAAACAAAGAAACCAGCAAACAAATAAATAAAGCATGCCTCTATTAAAAAAAAAAAAAAAAAAAATAAACAAGAAAACTGATATATAAGCAAAATTGAATTTCTAAATACAAGTTCAAAATATTCTAGTAAAAATGTTATGAAGATAGTTTGAATGCATTGAAGCAAAACTGCTCCATCTTATACAATAGAAAATAACTTTTAATTTGAGCCAATTTGCTCAATTCCCCCCCCTTTGTTTAAGAGAGCATTACCTATTAGAGTAATGTCCCCATTATACAACTATAACGATTCATTTCTAATATACTAACATCATCGCTGACTCTAGTATGTCATTGACATTCAGCATTCTGCCTTCTCTTTAATGATGTCTGAGATGAAAGATGAAACATTCAACAACTCTGTGAGTGAAATGTGTTATGTTAAGTTGCAAATTAGTCTGTGGCAGAGGTTTTCAGATAAAGGTTGGAATCACCAGGAGAGGTTTAAATACTGAAGCCATGGCCACAACTTCCGAGATTCTTAATTAGGTGTACTAGAATGGTGCTCAGGCATAAAAGTATTTCTTAAGAGTTCCCTAGATCATTAAATTGTCTAGATTCTTAAAATAATAATAATAATAATAATAATAATAATAATAATAATAAAACTTGAAACCTTTTAATAGGAAAAAATTCTATGGGTATAAAATGTCTTATTGGGAACAAATTCATTTTAATTTGATACACTTTTTAGTGAGAATGCCAACAGAAGTTTTGGTCTTGGCCAATTCTGTGAAGAAATAGAAAAAGACAAAGAACACATGAAACTATATCAACTATATTATGCTTTTTGCTAAAATAATTGTGCTGATTTTAGAAGTTACACATATTGAAGAATTTTAGACTAAGAGCATAAGTGGCTTTTATTAAACTAATAACAAAGACTTATTTGTTGAAAATATTCAAGTTGCAAAATATTTTTGTAACTAAAAAAATTGCACTATTTTTGGTGACATAGGTTTTCTTTGCACAAAATGGCAAAAATACCTCTTTTCTTTATCTCCACCATAATTATGTATTTTTTAAAAAATTTTAAAAAGATTTATTTATTTATTTATGTATACAAGATCTGGGGTACAGGCCAGAGATGCGAGGGGTGAGGATTCACCAGAGACAGAGTAGGGAACAGAACAGGTAGATTAATCAAAGTACACTGCTGAAAGGAACAGCGGGTGAGACAGGAGAGGTCTGCTGCGCCATGTGGGTTGCTCCCTGGCTGGCTGGGCATGGAACTCATGCTGCAGCGGATTTCTTCATAATGTGGTGTGTAACGCCTTGTGCCACCAGGGAGGCTCCCATAATTATGTATTTAAACCGCAAATTTAATACAGTGTGTTGGAGATATAATATTTCCTGACAATTAAAGTTATTTGTATTAGTTATCACTGATAATAAAGCACATCTGTTTTTGATTTGACAATAGGAAAAAAATATTTAAGTATACAATATGTATTTTCTCTAAGTAAAACATTTTCTTGCTCTGAGTTATAGACCATAAAGTTATTTTAATCTGTCTGCCTAGAGTACATTTTGATTCTAGGGTGGTTCTAGAGTGCATTTTTCTTTTTGATGTCTTCCTGATAAAATTAATTTAAAATAGACCCTTTCTGGTAGATTTTAAGATAGTCATCAACACATAAATGATACACACATTAGATGGTGTCATTTGGGTTTTGACATATTGTAAAGTTAATACTATCAATAGTATCACTAATTTTGTAAACATAATACTTTCAAATATGTGGCCAATGTACCCCAATATATAACTAGACAGTGATGAAATTGCTTGACAATAAGTATTGTTGTCAGCTTCATAGGTGAGGAAAAGGTCCTTGGATTTCCTCAGTCCAGTCCATACAGGAGGAGACCGATTCATCTTCAGGATTACAACTTTCCCTCGGTCTCCTAAGGAGAACTGTAGCATTCATGCTAGGAACTCTGTAGCAGAGTTAAGATAACCATTATCCCAAATGTTTGCTTATCATTTTGTTTAGAAGTTGAGAAGTAGTAATTGATTTTAGATGAATATTTGTTGAGTCCTATGTTTCTGTAAATAAAATTGTGTTTTCTCCTAAGTGATGATAGATGAACCTGCGAGTCTTCCGGATAGTATTCCCTTTGCTATTGTGTGAGAGGGAAAAAAGATCAATTGATCATTTAGGTTTATTCAGGGATCTGGAGTTAACAATTTGTTTTTTTGATACAGAACCCATAATGGTAATGAAAATCACTGTTCTACATCAAATTGAACTTCTTATTGGGGAGACCTTCCCTGGTAAGACCCAGTGAAATGTGCTTTGCCTGGAGGAAAGTTAAATCCACTTAGGACTGGGGGATCCACAAGTCTGTTCTCTCTCATCAGTGAAAATGACGATGAGGCTATTAGCTTTGCCCAGCAGCTTCAATTCTGTTTAATCTACCTAGAGTTTATTGTTTGTAAGCCTCAAAGGTGAAAGCCTGGTGATTATACTGTTAGTAACTTTTATATAACATAAACTTAAGATACAACATTAGAAACAGAAACAATAGAAATAATGCCACAATTTAATGTGTGTGTCATTTCTAAAGAAAAAGATCAAAATAATAACCATTCATGGGATTCAAGAGTTTTATATAAAGATGAAAAAGCTGTTTCAGAGTTAGCAATTCCTGTAGCCTTCTGTAAAATGTGTCTTAGCAACTGTTAAAAGGCATTATCATCAGAAATAGGGCTGCATTTCATTCTGTCAAATATAACTGACATATAGGATTTTAAGGAAGTGTGACTAGAAGGCGTGTCAAAGCAATTGAAAGAAATAACCAAAGATCAGCTTCTTCTGACTACTCTTTGGGAGAGATTTCAGAAAAAAATCCCAAACCAATGTCCAGTACCCTAAGTGAAAACTAAGCTGTTCAGAATTATCATTCTTATGCTGAGAGCAAATAGAGTATAGGAATTTCACAGCTCTTTATTATTGTATGATTTCACCAACCAACTCCTCAGAAAATAAGTACCATAAAGGAAAAGTCTCCACGAGTTGATGTTATATTCTTGGTAGTCTGAGCATCCTCTGGGGCTATTATCCAGCATGAGCAGGGGCCCCTAGAACTGTTTGTGGTAAAGCAGACTGGCTACTGCAGTTGAAAAGGAAACCAGGAAATCAAAAATCTTGGTTCTGGACACGACTTTACTGTCCATGTAGTTGGCTCTTAAATATTTGGGTTATTGCTGGCCTCTGTTTGTTTGTGCTTAAATGACAGGGGTGATGGATTGTGTGAACTTCAAGGCCATTCTAACTCTCCTATAGCTTGATTCTAAATTTCATTTCTTCCATTTCACTCTTCCGTTTCTATATTGTGAGTTGTTGATCTTTGGCTAACCAAATATAGATGTAGCTCAGAATGACTTGTTTGCTGTGAAGAAAGTACAGTTTGAAGTCTAACTGGGTACTCATTTCATATTATTTATATAAACATATATATGTACACACGTATGCATTTATATAGTGTTAAATAGTTATAATATGCTTTATGATGTAATTATATTAACATAGCACCAATATCAAAATTATAATGTATATTACTATTAAAATATCTAATATATATAACTAAATATAAAATGTATATCCAGTTACACTTCAAACTAAACCTCATCTTTACAGAACTCAGAACTATATGCAGTTCGCTGAAATTCAGCAACACAAGAAGCATATATTTGTTATGATACTATAAACATTATTATATAATATTTAGGTATATTATGGTCTTGTAATTAAATAGTATATGTGATATACATAATATATAGTATAATATATAAGTAAACTAAAATATATGTAACCTAATAATAATAGTGAGTGCAGTGAACCAAATCTGTTTGTAATATGTCAACAAGCATTGGATATTTACTTGAAATGATTGCTGTTATGAGAAGATTTGTGCAACTATTCCAAAAAGTATATATTTTCCCTAACACATCCATCCACTAATTTTTAGTTCCTGAGACCACCAGTTGTCTCTCTCCATTTTGGCAACCTAACTGAGTTTATGCTGTTTCTGTTCGGAAAGATTCATTAATTCTAAGTTGGCCAGTTCCTTGGGACATCTTGGAAAGTCAAAAGAGCTGGAAGGGGTTTTAACAACTCTCAAGTTCCAAATTCCTTTGTAACTAATACATTTTGATTTCCCCTTATTCTTTTCCTGATTTGCTGTGTTTCCTCCCTTCACCAGTTTCCCATTTCTGAAGAAGAAACTAAAGTGTCCGAATTGCATGCAAGACATTTAAAAAGAATTTGTTCTGCATCTCTAATTGCCTTTATCTATTATATTATGGTTTTACTCACTTTGCCAAATTGCATTGCTACAAAGCCCATTAGAGATTTATAAAAAAACAGGATTAGTACATACTGCATATTCAGAACTTTAGTTATTAATTCATTTCTAGAAGAAAAATTTTGTTCCAGTTATTGTAGCATTTCAATATTGAACATTCGTCAAAGCTTTCAGAGATGGTTAGAAAGCAACTGAAATTTATTTTAAAATAAATGAGTTGACTTTAGTCTAGTGTCAAAAATATCACCTCATATACCATAATGTTTACTGCAATACTTATATTTTAAACTCTAAGGGAAATCAGCAAATATTGCCATGCCGATTTGTGCTATTCAAAGTCAATCACATAATGGTATTGATATTAATAGATTCCTTAGAGTTGAGACTCCTATGTATGAAATTAGTTGATTTAAAAACACTTCAATTTTTTAAGTCCTGGGAGAAACAGATGTCTGGATAATGACCATCAGTGGGAAGCATATGTTTGTCCCCATTTGGTTGAATCAACAAGGGTTGACCCCAGGCAATGTAGTGAAATGTAGCAGTAACCACTTCTATCTAACCACTTTCTCTGTTCGCTCCTATGAAAGTAAATGATTTATACCTTTCATTTTCCCTTTTTACTTAGAAAAAATGGTCATTGTTGTCATGCAAGTGCTTCTTGCCTGTTTAATTAATTTTTAAGGAAACCATAATTCTAAATTGCGACTTAACCAGCTTTCCCATTCAATGAATTGTAGGCACCTAGGTATCAGAAAACATTTGACTAGGAGGGTAGAGGTTCTGAAATAATGTGTGTCCTGTGATTTGTAACTTTATTTTCAGTGATTTGAGTTGCAGAGGAAAGATGATTTAAATGATGGAACCATATTCCTTTAGGAGATTGTTCCCCTAATTGGATGGCTGTCCTTCTACTAGGACATAGGCCCAACCTGTCCTCCCTATACCTACGACCAACTCCCTTCTTAATTCCTCTAGAGGACATACTGCTGAGGATACATAGAAAGGTTACAATCCTTATTGGTCTAGTATTTAATAAGTTGATGTGATAGTTGTGAATTGTGTTCCCTAGCACTCTACCGTCAATTGTATTTTTAAAAAATATTTATTTATTTATGCATATAAGAGCTGGGGTATCGGCCAGAGGTGTGGGGGGTGAGGAGGATTCACCAGAGACAGAGTGGGAAACAGAACAGGCAGATGGACTGAAATACACTGCTGAGGGGAGCAGCGGGTGAGACAGGAGAGGTCTGCTGCGCCATGTGGATTAACTCCCTGGCCTTCCAGGAATCAAACTCGTGCCGTGCTGCAGTGGCTGTGGATAGCTTCACAGTTCTGCAACTTAACCCCTTGTGCCACCAGAGAGGCTCCCCATCAGTTGTATTTTTAAAAATTTTTTCAACTTAAGTTTTAATATCTATACTCAGCAAGATGCTGACACCCTTGATTTATTCAATTTTATTCAGTTTTGGCAGCATCATGATTTCCATTGGAGGGTTCAGAAATTGGGGTGACTTTTTTGGTGTTGGGAATAGAAGGCAGAACCCTGGTCTTTCGTCAGTGGGATCCCCCCCTTAGTTTCTCAGCCAGTGCTGGAGCTCCCTCTGATCAGTCTGGCAGATGCTGCTCCCAGGGTTGCCTTTCTGCAGGGCTCAGGCTCAGGCCAAGGGCCTCTTCTGCTGATCTGGAAGGTGCAGGTCTTAAGGGCAGCATCCTCTCCCCAGAGCACCTTCCCACTGGCCTGGTTCTGCATACATGCAGGATCCAAGACCTGTTACTCACAGAAACACCCCCATAACCTGGTCCTTCCTAATCATTTTGGGAGAGCCAACTTTTTTTTTTACATTTATTTATTTATTTATACAAGCACTGGGCACAGGCAGAAGCATGGGAGGGTGAGAGAGCTCACCAGAGCCAGAGCAGGGAGCAGAACAGACAGACCGATGAAGTACACTGCTGAGGGGAGCAGCGGGCGGCAGGAGAGGTCTGCGAGCCATGTGGGACCCTCGCCCAGCGGTTGTGGATTCAAATGGCGCTGCAGAGGCTGAGGGCAGCTTTGCAGCCCAACACTCAACTGCTGCGCCACCAGCGGAGGCCCCTGGGAGAGCCAACTTTTGCTCCCAGTTGAGTCCAACTGGGCTTTCCACCCTTTACCATTTCCCCCTCACTTTACCTCTAAATTTTGGTTCTATGACCTCACTGAATTTGTGTTTAAAAACAAAACAAAAACAAAAGCTGTTAGTTCTTACTTGTGACAAGAGAAGTTCCATTTCTCTTAGGTTTAAAGACTTGGTTGTTCTTTTTGTGTGTATAAGCTGGAGGGAGAGAGGGAGGGAGTTTCTATGGCACCGGAATAAAGGATGGTATCTCAGTTGATTATATTGTTTTCTATCTCTTTGTTAGTATATGTGCTGTTGAAGTGAGCACACTAACTCTTCATTAGAATAAAGATTGATTGCTTAGATTTTTAATGTTTTTGATTATCCCAGCTTCTTAGGATATAATAAGGAGGAAAGGAAGACTGCTTATAAAATGTGTATATAGAGACCAGGGTTCAGACATATTCAATGGCAACAGGGATTGCAGAATATAGCAATAAAATGAGGGAAAGAAAAATAGTGCAGAGTTCCAAGTACTTTCAGGAGGAAAAGTATTGGAAGGATGTGTTTGGGTAGTACTGGATGTTGAATTCTGGTATCTACTCTTCTTTTTTAATCTTAAGCCTGTTTTTTTTTAAAGATTTATTTATTTATTTATACAAGCACTGGGTACAGTCAGAAGCATGGGAGGGTGAGAGAATTCACCAGAGCCAGAGCAGGAAACAGAACAGGCAGACTGACGAAATACACTGCTGAGGGGAGCAGCAGGCATGGCAGGCAGAAGTCTGCGTGCTATGTGGGACCATCGCTGCTTGCCGGGGATTGAACCGGCACTGCAGAACCGGCACTGCTGCACCACTGGGGAGGCCCTGGTATCTACTCTTTTGAAGTGCTTCCTGGGAGAACTGATACTTGAGCATGAATAAAGCCATTAGACTGAAAGAGATAGGTGAATAGAGTCATGCTTTTGAATAAAGAGAGTATCATCTCCATGTCTTGTTTATTCATTTTTACCCATTTGAAAATGTGTGCCTCTGCCACTAGAGCTTCAGACTGGAGTGAGAAAACACCTCTGCTCTCAAACATTGAACACTTGTGCAAATAAGCTAGATCTGCCTAAAGCCAACCATAATATAGTGAGTTAAGTGCAGTCAAGATGGTGTGAGTGGGGGACTTCTAGAATACTTAGGGATACATAAAATGTAAACCTGTTCTGAGGAACTGGGATTGGCATTTTAGCTAAAAGGGTGATAGGAAGGAAGGTATATCAGTAGATAGTAAAGTGTGGGGAGGTGTGATTGCAATAAAAAGGAGAGTGTGAACATGATTATACCATTTGTGAACTGAGCTTAGAATATTTGATAAGTGGCAAGTTCATGGATAGAATGAGTGACAGGAGGGTAGTAACCTGGTCTTTAGTCAGTGGGATTGCTTATAGTGAACCTAAACTCAAAGCTACCTGGTGAGATCCTTATAGAATCTTCCAAAGTCATGAGCTTCATTTCACATTAGGAATTTATCAAATATTTGGATCTTGAGAGTGGTATGTTTAGACTACTGTGTCAGTACTTATTTCTTCCCTTCCTTTCTTCCCTTCTAGATGATTTCTGTGCTTTGTATAGGACATGGTAGAACAAAATTCAAAAGCATATGGTGCCTTACTCTGTTACACATTGTTGGTCGATATGCAAATTTTGGTGCAGTCCATGTGGAAAAATGGATGACATTTCATAACAAATACAAATGCACTTACCTTTTGACTCGCAATTCCTTTTCTAGGAATTTAAGAGGATATATATGAATGAGTTTTTTTTTATTGCAATACTATTTGCAAGTGCAAAATAAGGAAATAATCTACATATGCTCACATCAGAGAGTGGTTGAATAAGTCATGTTATAGTCACACAATGGAGTACTATACAGCTATAAAAAGAGTAATTTCAATGTCATGCTGTTATCATTGAAAATGATAATCACCACTTGTCAAACATCACAGTAATAATTGTAGCAAGACTGATCCACTGATGTACAGATGAGAATTTGTGAGGAAACAGGACATTTGTAAAGTCTTAAAGTGTCTCCTCCAAACTATTCATTAAATTCCATATGGAAAAACAGAACTTACAATGGGAAATTTTTGAGAGCATCATTTTCACAAAGCGATGAAAATTATTATCAGCAATAATAAGGCATCAGCATCATGTGTCCCTTAATAGGAAGCACTTAGAAGGGCCCAGTATCATTTGTGGTGTTCTTGCCCACAATATGTAACTTCAAATCTAATCTTGACAAACATCAGAAAAAAACATACTGAGGGGCACTGACTTTTTTGGTTGTTGTTTTATTTTTTGTACCAGTGTCAAGGTCATGAAATATGAGGGGAGACTGAGGAGGACTAAGGAGTAGTTACAGCTCATTGCAATGTGGGATCCTGGATGGGCTCCTGCAACAATAGACATTCATGGGGGTAGCTGGTGAAATTCCAAGATCTGTATTTTAGTTAACAGTATTGTACCACTGTTAATTTCCTACTTTTCCAATTATATAATGATTTTAAGATATTAGCATTAGGGGAAGATGAGTGAAGAATATTTAGCAACTCTTTTTAAAAATATTTATTTATTTTTATACAAGAGCTGTGGCACAGGCCAGAGTTGCGGCAGGTTGAGAGGATTCACCAGAGACAGAGCAGGGAGCAGAACAGGCAGACTGAAGAAATACACTGCTGAGGGGACCAGCGGGCATGACAGGAGAGGTCTGTTGTGCCATGTGGGATTCTCGCCCTTTGGCCAGGATGGAACCCGCACTGCAGAGGCTGCAGACAGCTTCATAGCGTGGCACTTAACCCGCTGTGCCACCGGGGAGGCCCTATATAGCACCTCTTGAACAGGGTACAGTGTATGCTTAAAATTATTGAGAGAAGGGATTGGAAAAGACAAACTTCTGGGAGATTAACTGAGAAATTCAGCTTTGATGAGAAAGCCATGAGTTAGAGATATCACTTGTTCCTGATCAAATGGGATGAGTGCTAAGGGGAGTTTGTGGGAGGCAGAAAGGGTAGAAGGGTGGAATTTGACTCTTGTTAAATCACTTCAAATAAACTCAACAGCTTGCCCTTTTATTTGAAATATTTATTTGGCATTAAGTGGCTCAGTGGTGCCATTGGGTTTCAAGGAATGAGAGAAGCTCCAAATCTCCAAATAGAGTTGGGCTGAGAGCCAAATCTGGAAAATCCTTTAATGGGAGAAATCTAATCTCTCTACTATTTCCTTTTCTTAGGATTCTGGATATTTCCTGCATTATAAAAGGGGAAAGCTAAACCTAATGCAACTGAAACATGATGCAACAAAATGACCTTATTACCAAAGGAAGAATTGTAGGGCTTGCTACCTATTTTCTTTTTTTCCAATGCTTTGCAACATCAGGGCTTTTAGAGCATTTGGAAAAGCTGTTTTAAAGAACGTTTTTTGTATGACCAGATACAAATAGTGGTAGGGTGTGTGTGTGTGTGTGTGTGTGTGTGTGTGTGTGTGTGTGTGAAATTTCCAGAGGGGTGCTATCTGAGGCAGTATGAAAGATGAGATATTATTTTTAAATTCCTTTGCATCTGGGGGAACATGTATTAAATACTTGTGAATATTTTATTTTGTAACTTATTAGAAAAAAAACCTAATGGCCTGGGAAATTCAGATTATTAGAATTTGCAGGCATTAAATGCTTAAGATAAATATTTTTCCTCTGTATTAGGTAGTAGAAATAATAGAAATGATCATTTATTAAATGATATTTGAGACACTAGGGAATACTCTTCATATTTGAACATTTTAATATTTATAAAACCTTACAGTATAGTTATTTAGTCTCCCATTTGATTGTCCAATAGAAACACAAACTATAAATGGAAGCCGCACATATGTAATTTTAAATTTGTTAACCACGCTAAAATGGGTAAGAAGAAATAGGTGAAATTAATTTAATAACATATATTAAACCCAGTTCACCTACAATATGGCGTTCTCAACATATCATCTACATAAAGCAATATCAGTGAAATAGTTTATATTTTTATTAAATCTTTGAAATTGGAGTCTATTTATTAATAGTGCACATCTCTTTTTGGATACTAAATTTTCATTGAAAATACTTGATCTGTATTTTGATTTTATAACACACACAGTTGGAACAGTAGGTTCACAAACCCAAATTATTCCAACATTCTTAAAAGTTGTTCCAATAACTAAATAGAATGTCTGCATTGAAATTTAAATTTTAATTAATTAAAATGAAATAAAAGTTAAAATACAGTCCCTCCATCACAATCACAGCTTTCAGTGCTTGGAAGAAAATACATGACTGATAACTCTCATAGGAGAAACGGCAAGTTTAGAGAATTAAAATTAATCACCCAAGGCTTGAGATCCCATAAGTGTTAGAAATGACATTTAATTCTGAATTACCATGACTCAAAATTTCAGGATTTTAACTCTAACTTGTAGTATGAACAAGATTTTGCATAGCAGAAGTTGCGTGGTAACGGGAGTTTGCTTACTTGAATGCATTTCCACCACTGCTTTCAATAATTGTACTTATGCTGTTGGACTGGAACGCCTCAAGTCAGCCATTCACTGTGAAGCAGCTTGTTTATAAGCACAAGGAGGCAGGCCTTCCCAGAGCAACAAGCAAATGCACTTTCCAGCAAAAATGCTAATATCTTTCTGAGTTAATCTCCATCCTGAGCACAAGGAAAGGAGAGCAGAAAATGCAAAAGGTCAATGGATATCATTGTAGTCCCAAGGGTGGCTCTGTTTCACCAGGGGTCCCAAATTGTACTTTATTAACAGAGTTGTTTGTCCTTGTCTTAGTGCTTTTAATTTGTTTCCTGCATTTTGTGGTTCTTTCATGTTAAAAAAAACAAAGGCTAGTAGAGGCTCACATTGATCTCCCGACAGAGGAGTTTGACTTCTAAAACAAGGGACATCTAGACAAAATTCTTTGATTGGCAGTGGGAATTGCCATAGGCTTGATTTTTTTCCCCCTTTTGTCTCACTAGAGAATCATTTTGATGTCTCATGTTTTTTTTTTTTTCTTCCACTAATAATATGTTTAACAGGCATAAGCACACTAGTTTCATTTCTTAATACTGGCCTGTTACAGACATGATTCCCAGGCAGGGCACTAGCTGGCTGGTAATTTGCATTTTTGACAGAAAGTTTTCCTTACTTAGAAAAAAAAATGTGCTGGGCAGGCTATGACAATGCAAACAGAAAGTCTGTTTCTTGACTTTGACCTTTTTTGGATGGTAGATACTTGTTTTTTTATAGAGGGAAGGAAAAGAGTAAAGGAAGAGAAGTTGGATGACATGCCAACAATTTTAGTTAATTTTATAATAAATTGATCTCTGTCAGACAATGTAAAATGAATCATAACCTAAAAGGAAATGACTTTAATGAAAATAGTTCAGTGTCATTTACACTGTGTGTGTGTGCGTGCGCATGTGTGCGCGCGCGTGCATGCATGTGTGTGTTCCTATTTCAGACAGAAACCCATTAAACAGGAAGAAAAGAATAGTGAATATTAAAAGCCTGTAGTAATTTTGTAAGCCAGTGTTTTGTTTTCTCTTTAGTTTTCTTTATGAAATGTTGGATGCAAATTATATGGGATAAAATAATTGTTCTCTCCCTGAACTATAGTCACAGTGTGACCTATTGGGTTTGCTCTATTTACTGTGTCTGCAGCATAATTATGAAGACTTAGCTGCTCTCCCAAATAGTTACAGATGTGGGAGAAAAATAAATTACTTTTGCATGCTAGCCCTGGAAGTCGTGCTGTTGTAATATAATGTAATCGGCCATGAACAAAAGAAAGTTATTATATTCATTTATATTAGTTTGAAAGCCACAGAAATGTATTATATTATTTTAGACTGAAGAATTGAAGCAGTGCCATTGATGATTTTTTTCCCCCTCTCATCATGCAGCTTTTACTCTGAAGGTCATCTTCATGAAATGTGATAATTTCAACCTTTTCATTTTCCTTAAGACATAAGCAAATTATGAGAGCTGTCATCAAATATTTGAAGACATATGGAAGGGGAGTTAGACTTGTCCAGTATGACTCCAGATGGGGAGAAATAGGATCAAGGGATGGAAGTGACAGGCAGACAGATTTTAATTGACTGTAAGGGAGAGCTATCATTGTCAGATCATTGTTAGAACTCTCTAGAAGTTCAGTGGGATTCCTTGAGAACTATTTTGTCCCCAATGTTTTAGGCCCTACTTGTAGGTCTCTCCACTTTCAACCCAGATATTTTTCAAAGTTAGACAAGTGGATTTAAGGGGGTGGGGCAAGGAGTATCTAATGTATCTTTCCTTCCAAGGGAAACCCATGAAATCAGCCCTCAAGAGGGAGTCTGAGTTTGTAGCAAAATATAGTAGAATTTTGAGTGACTTACTTGGATGTCATGACACTTCAGGAAAAATCCTCCTGTCACTCTTCCCCAATTTATGTGTATAATTTTTTTAAGAGAGGATAGTGATATCTTTGCCTTTTACAGCATAAACAGGATTAGGTTATTGTGACTTTCTGTGAGACGTATTGATTGAATTGCTGAACTTTAATAAGTAAGCCCTTCTTCAACATAAATTGTTTTGTTCTTTGCCTAAAATGGGAAAAAATTGCAGCAAATTGTTTTAAACTACAGGGAGGAGTGAACATATAATGCAGGTTAGGCCAAAAAAATAAATAAATAAAAAAACTTTGGAACGGGTGACAAATTTCGTGTGTGTGTGTTGTTTCTTCATTTATCAGGTAGCTTTAAATATGTTGACACCTAATGGTCATCCTAGCACCTACTTACTTAAAAACAGTCACTGAATTTTTTCTCAGTTTCTCAGTTACCAGTTATATTTTCATGTTCGAAATATAGTTTTATAAGCATAATTTTAATAATTTTTTAAAGATTTATTTTTATTTATACAAGAACTGGGACACAGGTCTGAGGCAATTGTGGGTGAGAGAATTCACCAGAGACAGAACGGGGAGCAGAGCAGGCAGACGGACCAAAGACACTGCTGAGGGGAAACAGTGGGCGAGACAGAAGAGGTCTGCCACACCATGTGGGTTTTTCCCTGGCAGGATGGGAATCGAACCCACGCTGCAGAGGCTGTGGACAGCTTCACAGTGCTGTGCTCACCATGCTGCACCATCATCGAGGCCCCATAATTTTAGAAATTTTTAAAAAGACATTTATTTATGGGTACAAGAACTGGGGTATAGGCCAGAGGTGTGGGGGGAGGGTAAGACGATTTACCAGAGACAGAATGAGGAGCAGAACAGGAAGATCTACTGAAATACACTGCTGAGGGGAGCAGCGGGTAAGGCAAGAGATGTCTGCTGTGCCATATGGGTTAGCTCCCTGGCTGGGGATCAAACTCATGTTATAGTGGCTGCTGGTAGATTGATAGCGCTGTGTCTTTAACCCCTGTGCCTCCAAGGAGGACCAATTTTAGTAATTTTTAAGGGGAATGTTGTTATAAATAAGTCTTACCATGTTAAAATTTTGTGATTTTTGCCTGAATACCATGAAATGTATTTATTTTCTCTCTCTCTCTGTTTCTCTCTCACTCATGCTTGTACATGCACCCAAGAGTGGCAGGGGCTGCTTTCTTTTCTAAGATCTGAGTAAACTTCTTTAATTACTTAGGTTTTACAGTCTTAACGAAATGCTAGTAACTCTTGGTTGTTAACCAGCTTGGTTACTCTTATGAGTGAACCATGGAAAAACATTACTTTAGCTTTACAAAGGAAAGTTAGAGAAGAAAAAAAAAACAACTTTGTAATAAATCATCATAATGAATTATCTCTGATATTTTACACTGAAGAATTTTACATTGACCATCTCCTTCACTTGGGATATACTTTTAGGACTGATATTTTTCAGAGTCTACAGTTTCCTAATGCTTGGAATAGTTTAAAATTGTTTACCTGGGAATTTGAAACATTATTGATATATGACATTCATTCTGTTGAGCTGTGGTCATTTTTAGTTTGTCATTTAAGATTTAAGATTTACAGTTGAAAGACAATTTGGAAAATCTGAAATTTTGTTCCTAAAATGTATTCACAGTAGGAAAATAAAAGTGAATGTGAATCCCATAGTTTAGAACTCAAGCATAGGACTTTCTTTTTCATTTGATGGATATTTAATGAGAATTATTCTGGAGTTAGGGATGGAACAATGGGTCTAGACAGGTAAGCTTTTGCTCTCTTGGAATTATCAGGCCAGATGGGGAGAGAGAATATGAACAAAGAAAGAGAGACTAAGAGATTGGGAATCAAAGAGAGGAGAGAGAAAAATAATTATTACATATTTTAGGGAGCCTGCATCATTGAATTAAATGATATACTTTGCATTAACTCTTTACTGCTAGCTGATTGTGGGTCATCTGGGCATGATTCTTTATCTGCCTGGTGCTCTCTAATACGGGTTCTGCACTTTCCCAAGGGATTTAGATCAGACATCTTTAATCTAAGCAGCAGCAGATATTTTTCCATATTCCTCAGGATCTTGTGACCCTAACATTTGCCTGGTGAAAGTTACTAATAGATTCATGGGAAGACCTAAAAGTTTTTCTTTGGTTAAGTGAGGAACGGTTCAAGAGAGTGAAAAGAATGGGAGTCCAGTTAGTGTACAATCATTTAAATTGTGTTAGATTTAAATGCTGGAGCTTGAAGTACAAAGAAAAGGCAGTGCATCATCAGGTGCAGTATGCCTGGTTTAATTAACCTTGCATTTCCACTCATGCAGTCTATTGGGTAGGTGAGGAGAGAATGCTCTGGGTTAGAATTGACCTTGCTTTCTTGCACATGCATATGGAAATGCCATGCAGAGACTTTACAATTAATATTGATTCAATGTCAGAAGCACAACATTGATTGCAATGGAAAAGACTGTGGGAGGGAGTCTCCTGAAATGTTCATTTGGAATGTATGAAAGTGCAAGGCCTAATTATTGACTTGTGTGGAGCTATTGAGGGTATGTGCTGAGACCTGTGATAATCCACTTCTTAGAGCTACAGAGACAGCATTTTCAAACCACTTTGATTTTTCCTGTTTCCATTTGTACTAAAGAAGAAGGAAATGTTTTATGGTGGCAGCAATAGAGTTACCTATCTTAAGTCTTTCTTCCATTAACATTTGCATCCATGATAAGTCTAAACATAGACAGCATGTATTTTCTTTCAGCAAAATGATTTTTGTGATCATGGGTATCTGTGAAAAGGGCATTCGATGATCAGCAAGTAAACTTATAACAAACAGACACAAATTCTTGTCAATGGAGGACATAATGCTGTGTTCTCACCTGAGATACTATTTTGTGACAGGAGTCCAAGGTCACTTACAGTGAAACAATAGACATGCAAACATGCTTTGTGACCAAACAGTCCTGGGTTAACAACTACCACAGGGAGTCTAATTAGCAAATTTATTCATTTGGGCCCTATTTACACTTCTGCTGTCAACTCTAATTACTTATTTTTGAAATAAAAACTTTGGCCTTCACTGTGGTCTCCTGTGCCTGTCAGTGAATGATAATCTGTTTGATTCTCCTCAGCTTTATTAGAATTTCACAGGTCTGCCATCTGGTAGTAGGAACGAGAGCTCAATCAATATTTACACATACATAATGACAATTCCTGAAAGGGGTGGTTTTGGCTTACATGAACTTATATGGTTCATGTTTATACTGGAAGTATAAACATAGCCATGATTTGTGAATCAGTAAGAATTATTCCATGCCATGGATGTGGTTTTGTCTTTAACAGGAAGGAGACATTATACTGTAAAACTTACAGGACGTGAAACTTGTGCTTTCACTGATTGATGGGCCAGAGAGAGAGAGTGAAATTGAATAGCTGACAGCTTGGAGCAACACTGGCCAGTGGGTAGCAGTGGCCAGATAGCCCTGTCTGTTTATATTTACCTAAGACTTGGTGTCTTCCAGAAAAACTGTTTTCCACTAGAGCATTGACTGAGAGCTGATCCCCTGCTCAACTGGGCCATCTCTTACTCCTCCACAGTGATCAATTCTGGGGTCTCCAAATGCTTGTAAAATTCCCCCACCATTTTTGAGATTGACAAGCAATAACATTTACCAATGAACAGAATTCCATTTCAACCTATAGATTTTGAAACTGAAATGTGACTCAAATTTATGACCTTGCTGTCGGGTGCCATGCATGTTTATAGAGTAGAAGGAACTGTAGTAAAAGCCCCCATGCTGTGGTAGCAGATGTGACAATGAGGTGCAGGGACTTCAGAGGAGCATTGGATGGCCTGGTTGTGGCTTCATGGGCTCAGGGACAATGGCCAGAGACACTGTATGTCATCCAGTCTTTCCCTTGTGGCTCATGCAAGTTCTTTTTAGTATTTGTGGGTTTTTTGTTGTGTTACCTGGGAAATAAGTGTCTGGTCATGTTGTGTGATCAATATGAATATCATTTAAATGTGAGTTTCTTTGAAAACAAACAAAAAACACTAAAAAGCATATTAATAAAAAAAGTTAATTGTGGGTAGATATTATTAGTGGCTTTTATAAGTTTTTCTGGACTGAAATACTGAAATTCATGTGAATCATTTTTCTCACATTTTTGCCAATTTATCGTTTTAAAATATAAATTTAGAATATTCTTAAACTTTAAAAGGTATAAAAATCCCCTAGGGAGCTTATTTAAATTAGAGTGTCTAAGGTTATAACCCTCAGAGATTACTATTGAGTGGTCCCAGTGTAGGGCCTGAAAAATTGCATAGACCACAATATTTCTGGGTAGTTCTGTTACAGATTATTTAAAAGCACTTTAGAAGTAATCAACCTATTTAGCATATTTTGAATTCTTGTTAATTGTAAATTGTAGTGATTGTTTTATGAGATGTTGTAAATCACAGTAGTGTTTTTAAATGAAATGTACATGAGGTTTTTTTGTTGTTGTTAATGTTGGTTCTATTCAAAATTTTTCCCATCTCTGCCTCTATTCTGATAATTTGATTTTTATACTTGACACTACTCAGATATTCCATAACACTACTCAGATATTCCATGTGCCTTTTATTTCAAAAGCACACAATGCTATAGCTATTAATACTTAACTTTTCGATTTTGTTTGTGCTTGAGCTTCTGTTTGTTCTTATATCTTTAAAAAAAAAAAAACCAAGACACATACAAAATTAATGAAAATGAGGAGTAGAAAGGAGTTATATAAAATACCTGAAGTTATTAGGTAGGTCTTCAAAAATTACAGCTAATTTGCAAAGCTCTGTAAAGTTAAAAAACTTTATATGTTCAGCAGTAAGAATGGAGTTCTTTAAAGAGTTTTTTTAAATAATAATTTTAAAAAAGAGGGAATGAAGAATGAAAAGAGAAAGAAAGAAACAAGAAACAAGAACGTAAAACATATTGAATACTTATAGATTATAAATATATTTGCATATATGCTTGTCTTTGACTATATGTGAACTGTACCATGAATTCGTTTCAAATTTAATTCACTAAGATTTTCAGTTATCTATTGTATAGGGAAGAAATTAGCATGGATGCATTTGTATGAATTACTAGCCCTGCTGCAACATAGTGCCACAGGTTGATTGTGGTTTGAACAACAGAAACTGATTTTCTCAAAGTTTTGGAGTCTAGAAATTTATGATCAAGCTAACTTAGGCTTGACTTCTTTGAAGCCTCTCTGCTTGCCTTGGAAATGGATGTCTGCTCACATGTATTCACATAGCCTTCCCTCTGTGGGTCCACATCCCCAGTAACTCTCATAAGGACCAGTTGGAGTGAGCAGGACCCTACCAGTAAGATCTCATTTAACCCTTAGTTACCTCCTTCAAGTTGCCATTCAGATACAGTCACTGTGGGGTTGAGGGATTCAAAATCTGAATGGTGGGAGAGGGCACAATTAGCCTATAAAGTTGATAAAAAGGGCAAGTCAGAGTTACAGATTTTAAGATAAACAATTTAATGGACTATCCGACTAAGCCATTGTCTAATATGACTGAGTCAGTCTAATATGGCATATGGCAAATAATGTGATAAATTTAAACAGAGCCTGTGGAAACCTAGTAAATAACAAAGCTGTCATATGTCTCAGGAGGAAAGCTTCATGAAAAGTATTACATTCAAAACGGGTCTACAGTGCTGGATACGACTTCGTGAAAAGAAAACGGGGTGGGGAATTGAGGCAGGTTGCACACAGAGTATATATAGATATTTGGGCGTCTACAAGTAGAAGTGGTAGAAGTGGGAGTGTGTATAGGGAAACGGTGAGTCATGAACCTGGAAGGGTTATTTCAGACAATGTTAGGAAAGGTCTTGATGTTGTTCTGAGCAATTGGACCATGAATGATGGTGTTCGTTTTGTGCAGAGGTCTCATGTGATCACTGGGTTGTGGGCCATGTAGTAATAATCAAAAGTTTAGACTCAGATGTTGGGTTTTATGTGATCCATGTTGGGTGAATCATTTCGCTTCAGAAATCTTTGGTTCTTCATCACTAAGATGGGGATAACAATTTCCCCTTCTTTGTGGGACTGTTGTGAGGACTAAATGAGATAATGCATGTAAAATGTTTGCCATACACCAAAGACACTGTACAAGTTTGAGTGGAGATAATTGTTTCATTTGGCAAATACCCAATAAATGTGTATGTTAGACAGGGTGCTCAAACTATGTTTAATGATGTTAATAAATTTGTATAGAATTTAAAATATGTTATCATATCTTCAGCACCAACATGCAAGGCAAGTGGATTGAGGAGTAAGATAGTAGATAGAATAGAGAGGGGACCCCAGGAGGCAAAGAACAGACAACCACTAATTCCAGAGTACAAGGAAGGGAACCTTAGGTTAGACCCTCTGGAATTAGTAGGGTTTTTTTTAATCTGTCATATCAGCAATCCTCATACAACACTTCTGATTCCACATTGGCATAATATATTTCCATCTGTTTCCTAGAGTAACAGGGAAAAAAAAATTCTTCACTTTTTTTTTTTAATTTCCTTATTCTTTTTATAATTTCAGGCTTTTATGCTAGTGCTGTACTCCATTCAATCAGTATTTCATCCTTGGAGGTAAAGTCATGTTTCCCAAACTAACATTGTTTTTCAATTAATTAAAATCCGTTAAGAACAATTTAATTGAATGCTGTCACAAGCACCATAAATCACTGTGATGCCTTGCTGTCATCACCCAGCTTCTCAAAACACCTCTTGTGGCAAGATCCGACACAGCTTATAGTAATATCTAAAATGTTTAACCAGGATGACATAATTGTCAAATATGTAATTGTGCTTTTACTGCCTGCAGCATTCACTACCACTTGAAAATGTCAGAAATTACTACTCTTGGCAAGTTGAACAATCAAATATATGTCCAGAATACATCCTCAGCCAAGATAAAAAAGCATCTCTTCTCCTTGGTAACTTGAAAGTTTAATGCCCTGTGTGTTAATAAGTGGCTGTCTGTGTGTTCACACCACTTTTCAAGTTTGGGGAAAATGGAGGTTCTTGGAGCCCATCCATGTGATTAGGAACTATTTGGTGCTGAAATTGGATAAAGGTTCTTTTGAAGGGAATGAGGATGGGTTTATCACACCAAGTTTTAATGTGCAGTACAGAATATATAGAATATATAGAATATATAGAATATATATTTATAAATATGTAGGTAAATATATAAAATATATTGAAGTATATATATATCTCACTGGGTATTAAAAATTTACAACAAATAATTTCAAATTTAAAATGAATTTTGGGCCTCCTTGGTGGCGCAGGTGGTTGAGCGCTGCACTGTGAAGCTGTCCGCAGCCTCTGCAGGGCGGTTGGATCCTGGCCAGCCGGCGAGTGTCCCACATGGCACAGCCGACCTCTCCTGCCTCGCCGGCTGCTCCCCTCAGCAGTGTATTTCATCAGTCTGCCTGTTCTGTTTCCCGCTCTGTCTTTGGTGAATCCTCTCACCCTCCCGCACATCTAGCCTATACCCCGGTTCTTGTATAAAAATTAAAATAAATAAATCCTTAAAAAATTTTAAAATGAATTTTGACATGTTCAATGGGCTTCATGACAAATGATTAGCTTCTCAGAATACTTAAGGACTTAGTGACACCAGCTATCTTAGGAGGGATATAGATCATAATACAATTTGCTGATATCAAGGCAAGTGCTGAATTTTCCATCTATTTTAGCACATAATATTTCAATGTAGGACAGTATTTTGTAATATAGTCTCACTAAATTTTCACTGCTGTCTAACATTTATTTACTCTTTTGCTATATAATCTAAATTGTCAAATTAGCCCTCTCTCCAACTTCTTTACCACCAGCAAAGTACCTAAATATGCCCATATGCACTGATTTGGCAGTTTTCTATCTGATAGAAAGACAGTTCTATCAGATAGCTCGGTATGATATTAAAATAATTAAATAGGTTGTTTGAAAGGAACAATCAGTTCAAATTCAATGGAAATTTTTACATAAAGGGAGTCTACCAGTCACCACTAAAAGAGATATTAGTTCACATTTATTTTACTGGAGCTCCCCTCTGACATGTCATTAGTATGGACTGTGCTTTTCTTAAAATATAAGGATTGCAAGCTCATGTAAATTGTAAACATGGTATAACCATTCAAATATTTACCTAGAAGGATATAGTTCCTATATTTTTCTTTGTCGTTGAATACAATAATGCTCTTTCATATCATAGTGATTTGCTCCTGTGATCCTACATTTGACTGTGCTGAACTACAGTACAGAAAATATTTGAGCATATTGTAGACTGCACATCAAGTTTTCTCTTCCATGAAATGAAATAGAACCATGTCCCAAGTGATTGAAAATCACTGTAATTATCCTATTCCACATGGAAGTTTTGTGATTATTTGCAGAAAGAAAACCCAACAACCTTTCATGCTAGAGATGGGCAGATTCTTTTTATGGTTTTCCACTGAGCTTTCCTCTAAGTGGGATACCTGACTGAGATACCACTCATCAGATATTATTCTAGTTGTTTCTTTTGTTGCTCCCTCTGTACTTGAGGATGGACACAGGATAAAGCTGTACAGATCTAACTTCTGCCTCTGCCACTTAGAACCTATGTGGTTTTGGCAAAGTGTAACCTTTTTATATACCAGTTTCTTTATATTTACCTAGTATACAATTAAAAAACAAATCTTAAAGGATTGTTTTGAAGATTGAATGAGTTTATTTGTCTAATAAGCTTACATCACACCTAAAGAATAGTAAGAGCTCAGCAAATTTTACTATTACTATTATTATAACTTTTGCTAATATGAATGTGTTGAAATTAAGTACTATTCAATTTTTTGATGCTTCATTGAACAGGAGAAAAGTGTCAGAAGAATGGAAATGTTCTAATTTTCTAAACTGATGTGATATTTAAATTCTGAAAATAATAGATTATTACAATTTCTTCCTTGAAATATTCTGTCAAAATTACTAGACAGATGGCTTTCAAGCACTCAGAAATAACTGGTGGTCACTAACCATCAAAATGTGTTAATTAAAAGCAAAGTCCCTTCAAACTAGCCTAATCTGATTTTGGAAAGAGTTGCTGGATTATTGGAAGAAGTCATACTTCATATGGATTTCTGCACGGTGTTTGGACCCTTTCATTACATATTTTGATCAAAATGAAGAAACCTACATCAGGTAGAGTTAATAATTCGTAGTTTGATTACCAGGAGTGACTGTATTCTCAAGGGAAGTCTCTCATAGTTTACAAGAGGACTGTTACTTTGCTTACTTTCATTCACTGTTTGTTTTTGTGGTTTCTATGAGGACCCAGAAAACATGTACATCAAATAAGTAGCAGCCATTTTGGAGAGGTAGCTAATGTTGGCGACAAATGTAAGTTTAAAAACCATAGGAGGACTGATAGTTAAAATGATTGAAGTAACATTTAATAGGAATACATACAATAAAATTTCAATTTATTTTTAAAAATTCAATAGTAAAGTGGTCAAAGCCTAATGGAAATTTTATTTAAAAGCATTTTGAACCTTTAAACCACAAATAATTTTCCTTTGGAGAGTCAGTGGTTAGATAATGTTGACTTAAATACTATGCTAAAAAAAAAGCAATCTAAAGTAAGACAGTAACTAAGTATCTAACAGTGCATAGTCCCTATCCTCAAGAAGCTTGTGAAATTGTGTGGTTCACAAATCTGTAAGTAATTGCAGTTCAATGTGGAAATACCACAGTGAGAAAAGCATAAAATTCTTGAGAATTCACAAAGGGAGGTTTTACACCACATAATGGTGATAGGAAGTGATCTTCAAATGAGGATATTGTTGAACTAAGCAGATTGGGAGTTTGTAAAGTGAGGGTAAGAACAAAGGCCATCTGAGTTGATAAATCGTATAAAGTTCTAAAGATGTAAGCACCTATATATTCCAGGATTGTAGTATTGGTTGTTCAAGTAAAGCTAAAAAGTGAGGTAGAGACTACTGCGCTATAATAGCTTATATTGATAGCATTGAGCTATAATAGCTTATATTCATAGGTCCCTGATACCTTTAAAAGTGCTTTACATATGCTGTCTCATTGAACTGTGTTCCACTAGCTTTTGCTGCCTAATGAACGAATCCATATCTTAGTATCTTAAAACAATCAACATAACTCATAAGTCTAAGAATAGCAGGCTGGGTTTGGATCATGTTAGCTGAATTAGCTCACTTATCTGAGTTCAGCTGGCCGCTCTTCTTGTTTCAATGTTCTAGAATGGTCTCACACATCTGGTAATTGTTTTGCTTTTGGCTGGGGCAATGGAGATGATTTGACCCAGTGTCTCTGGTCATTCAGGCTCATTCACATGACACTCCAAGGGTTCCAAGATTAGCTAGTGGACAAAACTCAGTGCTCAAGGATGTTACAAAACTCTGCTAATGGCCAAAGAAAATCACAGGGTCAACCCAGAGTAAAGAATCAGAAATGACTCTACAACTTTAGATGGGTAAAACATTTTATGGTCAATTTTTTAATTTATTACAAATGAAAAAAATTTAAATGAGATAGGTCCCATTATTATCACTTCTAATTACCTCTCTGGCATAGAGAGATTGAACTTGGTCAAGGTCACAAGTAAGTGGCAGGTCTGTGACTTAGCAGAGGAAGTCTGATTCTTATCCACTGTGCTCTGCTATTTAGTGGAGAGGTGAGAAAGGTACAGACGAAGACGAACATTTGATGCAGAAGTTGGGATTTTATGCTCAGGACACTGGATAGCCATTGAGGATGATGATCAGAAGACTGACCTGATCAGCTCTAAAATTGAGAAAGATAAGTTAAGCTACATGATAGAGAATGGCTTATGGGAGGGCTATAATGGCAGTTGTCCAACAACTAGTGAGTTCCTTAATCTAAGATCCTGATGGAAGATTAATCTAAGATAGTAGTGGCTAGTTATATAGTTGTAACTAAATTAAACAAATATTTGTTAAAAACTTTCATACAAATACGACACTATTGATTAGGGTGTTAGTAGCTAAGGAAATTAGAGTTGTGGCCCATAACACATTTAGAAAAATACAATTACCTTGCATTTCTTAGTCAATAAGGAATAATTAAGTCAGATGATTCTCGTTGATAAAAATAAATGATTGAATTTGCAATGGAGGTGTGAAAAGAATTTTAACAAATGCATTTTATATCTTGTAAAGATGGCAGTCTTCATTCTCTCTTAGTGAAACATATATAGTAGGTACTTATTCAGTGAATACAAAACTCCTTTGCAGTTGTACATCTGCCAAACTAACTCACAAGGTGTGAAAAAAAATCTACCCAGCCTCTTAGAAAAATCAGATACATTGCCCTAACTATTCAAGAATGAAAAAGGGATTTTATTATCTAGATTTAGTGATTTCTACCTGCTTGATTTCTGGGATGGTTCTTGTGAGCCTGAATGCCTGAATGAAATTATTACAGATTTAATCGAGAGTATGATTATTTAGGTTAAATTTTTATTGAGCCTGCATTTCAGTGTGATGAGTAAATAAGGTCACAGATAATGCAGACTGTGGAGATTAGGGTTTTTTTTTTTTTCATTTATATTAGTTTGCATTTTCAGGAAATATAATATCTGATGTGTTGGCATTATTAGGGCCACCAGAGGACATGCATTTTAATCACCTAGAGCATTCATGACAGTTACAGAGCCAATATTTGAAAGAAAATGAAGTCTTTTCAAAAAGAAAAATATCGGATGGTTTTACTTATAACAGGAATATAGGGGAACCAAATAAGACATCAGTGTAAAAAGAATAATAACAGTACAAAAACACAACAAAGCAAAAACAGACAATTATAAACCAGAGACATACTGCAGGGGAGGCGGAGGGAGAGGGACCAGAGGGAGGGAGGGAGGAGCACAGGGGACTGTGGTAATGGTGCATGGGTGCCTTGGGGAAGGAAATTCTATGGGGACTCAATCTGAGGGGGTGGGGGAAGCAAATATTGTCTAAAAAAAGTTTAAAAAATGATAAATATTAAAATAAATAAAAAACTTAAAAAAAGAAAATGAAGTCTTTTCTGCATATAATAAATGATCTAATTTTACAAGATAAGCTAACATCTCAATTTAAAGTTAGAGAATGCTAGAGCTTTGGGAATACCTTTATACAATGTGTTTTTCAACTTCTCCAATTTATGATTAAAGATATTGAGGTACAGAACAGTTATTTAACATTTCTAAGGTTATGGGGCTAATTGTCAATAGAGTTAGGAAAATAACACTACTTTTTAGTTCCTGTCCATTGTATCTTCCACCATCATCATATGCTATTTCAATGGTCCCTAGTAGCTATGATTAATTTGTCCCCAAATTTGGGTCAGAAGAGGATCGGTATGTACCTCTTATGGGTAAAATAAAGAACTCTGTCCTTTTGCTGATAGGGAACAACTCTTCTTGAGTAGTTGAGTGGGGACTGAAGATGTTTAAACGAGGGCAGATGATTTGTTTTGATCACCTAATAACAAGCTGACTTCACTGACTACGAAGGATGTTATGACATTTGTCATCATCACAGGTATGCTTTTTAAGATTACTAGGTCAAAAATTAAATGATAATAATATATCAGCATGAGCTGGATTAAGGATGCTGAATCACATCAACATCACTTGAAAAAAGACTATGGAATAGGAAGCAGAGGGCCCAGCTGCTCATTGCAGTACAATGAGAAATGTCACTATCAGTCCAAATAGACATTCCTTTCCACCTATTAATTGTACTCTCCTGCTTCCTCCCACCTGTTAAGCCAGGTTGCTTGGTACCCTGGAGTTAGACATAGAGTAGGTGTTGATATCAATGATTCTCAAGTATTTCCTCATTCCAAGCTACTCTTGACTATGACATTCATGTTCACCATAGAATTGTTTGCTGCTGGGACAAGGTGACTTAGTATTGGCCTGTGAGTAACACACTTCCTGGTCAGTATGAGGACACAAATGCCAAAGATACTTCTAGTGACTGTCATCTTTTTTATTCAAGTTCTGCCTCTCTTCTTCTCTGGATGACACGCCTGCCCCAACTCCACCACATATATGAAAATACTTCTTAAAATATTGTTGGATGAAAGAGACAATCTCTCTCTTTAGTGGAGCTTTGTATGTTTCTGATCTGATTTTAGTTTGTAACTCTCAGAAAACAACCTAATTCCCTTTTTTCTCCCAGTTCCTGAAAAAAAATTGCTTTTCTTAGCTGTCATTTTCATGTTCTGCCTCCAGGCTGGCTTAAGTTGGAGTTCAAAGAGTGCATGAATGTCAAAATACTTTGACAGGGGTTTAGATGATGAGTATGTAAAGAGCAGTTATCTTCTTGGTGCTCAGTAAGGCTCCAGAAGTACTAGCCTCCCTCACCGAACCTTAATAACAATAGCACTGACAGATTCCATGTCTTGAAAGCTGTGTAAAAAGTAAGCACACGATAAATATACAAGTTCCTATGGTCGATACAAAAAGGGTAGACTCAGAAATCAGACATGAATTTGAATCAGGCCTCAATTCTTACCTAGTAATTGACCTGGTGTAGGTTTCTCTGCATCTGATCCTATTTTTTTCATCTATAATATTTTAATGATACGTACCTTTTAGAATTGTTTCTGGATTTAAAACTATTTGGTATATTTAATGTTATATTAGTGTAACTATAATGTAAGATTTTAGTGATTATGTATTTCTCTTCCATATGAAAACTATAAATTGTTATTTAAAGCTGAAGTAAGTAGCTTTCCATTAGATTAGACTTCATTATCTTAAGCATTGTCAGATAAGTCTGAACACATATTAGGCTCTGCCCCTATGTGACACATTCTCAATAAAAATAAACATTTTGACCAGAAAGATTTGGATACTTAAGGGGCAAACGTGGGTTTCTAGAACAGCTGTAAGCACTCTATTCAGAGTGTATCTGTGTGTATTAATCTCCTGTAGTTTCATATAGCAGAAAATCTGTCCAAGTACATACTTAGAGAAAGACCTTGCCACCATTCATGAGCAACAGCCATCTATTCTTCCTATAGGTCTTTAGAAAGAGAAAGGATTCTATGTAGGATTTCATGACTTATGTTGTCTGCATGTAATACTTTAAGCTAACAAAGTATCTTAGAAATTGGGTGCACAAGTCTGGCCATAGTCTGGATTCCCCCGCTGTATGAAGTGTACAACCACACACTAACTTCCTATTAAAATATGCCCTTCAGGTCATTAAAATACCTCATTTAGGAAAACATGAACATTTCTCCTCAGCCCCCCACTGGCCTCCACACTGTTAACTTGCTACAGTTTTCATACTGCATTTTTAATTTGCTCTTTTACTTGTCAGCCATCGAACACATTTTGTTTTTGTTGTTGCATAAGCAGCAGCCACAAACCTTGAGGGGCTGCATGTGAGGATGTTGAATGTTTGATTCAGTGTGTGCTTGAATAAAGGTCAGATTAATCTGTATTCCTTAATAGGATTGTTTATTTCCCTATGATATAATAGGTTCTTGTCTCTCTGAAATGTGTATTTCTCTTCAGACCATTCTACTATCACTTATTTTTCCATGAGCTTCTGTTTTTTGTTTGTTTGTTTTTGTTCTCATTTAAAATGATGGTTGGTTAAGAAAATCACTAGGCTGAATGAAATACATTGATTTCAATTCATATCGTGAGGAACAAGACTATATGTGTGTGTGTATATATATATATATATATATATATATATAATTTTATTATTTATACAAGAACTGGGGTCCAGGCCAGATTTGCGGCAGGGTGAGAGGATTCACCAGAGACAGAGTGGGGAACAGAATAGGCAGACTGAGTGAAATACACTACTGAGGGGAGCAGCGGGTGTGACAGGAGAGGTCTGCTATGCCTTGTGGGACCCTTGCTGGCTGGCTGGGATCGAACTGGTGCTGCAGAGGCTGAGGTCAGCTTCACAGCGCTGCCTCAACCGCCTGTGCCACCAGGGAAGGCCCACAAGACTACATTTTGATCATGAACTTCTGATATAACTGAAACTTGGTAAAATGACCAAATATTATATGTTTCTTCACCAATATTATGTTTCTTTCACTTTCTTCACTTTTTCTTCACATGTTCATTTCACAAATATCAGTAGCATGTTAAGACCAAGGGTGAGTTACTCTATATTTCCTGTACCACTACATATTTTTAGGCAGTGGGCTATCATGATAGCAGTTCTTCCAAATTCTGCTCAATACACAAACCCTTGACAGAAAGCAGTCCCAGAATACCATGAAACCTTTCTGTAAGTTCATGTGTACCTTCTCCTGTCCCCATGACTACAGGAGGTGTTGGTGTGTAAGTTTACCTCTATAGTAATTCAATAATATGCTGATAATAGGACCAGCCAACTTTATAGGCAAATCTGGGGAATGAAGCTGAAGTTGGGATTCCCTGGGTTACCAGGTCTCCATATCTTGAGTCCTGCTGGTGAAATAATACTAGGCTCTTCCTTTTCTCTATCTTGAAATATCTCTCATTTCACTAACCCTTATGTTAATTATAATGGTGAAAATTTTAAGAAAATCTTTAAAACTTCTGGATGGATTTTTTTTTAAAGATTTAAAGGACTGATCACAAAAATCTACAAAGAGCTGATGAGACTGAACCAAAACAAAGGAAATAATCCAGTCAAAAAATGTGCAGAAGAGCTAAAACGAAACTACTCCAAAGAGGAAATGCAAATGGCCAACAGGCATATGAAAAATGTTCAACATCACTTGTAATCAGGGAAATGCAAATCAAAACTACAATGAGATACCATCTTACACCAGTGAGAATGGCACATATTAAAAAAAACTGGCCACAACAAATATTGGTGAGGATGCAGAGAAAAAGGAACTCTCCTGAACGGCTGGTGGGAGTGCAAACTGGTCCAATCACTATGGAGAGCTGTGTGGAGATTCCTCAACCTACTAAAGATAGAGCTTCCATATGATGCAGTAATTCCACACCTAGGTATTTACCCAAAGGACACAGAAACGTTAATTTCAAGGGCACCTGCACCCCTGTGGTTTATAGAAGCACTATTTACAATAGCTAAGCTTTGGAAACAACCCAAATGCCCAAAAATAGATGACTGGATCAAGAAGATGTGTTCCATATACACAATGGAATATTACTCAGCAATCAAAAAAAATAAACTCATGCCATTTGCAGCAACATGGATGGAGCTGGAAGGGCTCATGCTCAGCAAAATAAGTCAGAGAGAAAAAGAAAAATACTGGATGGTCTCACTCATAGCAGGAATCTAGAAAACCTAAATAAGGGACCAGGAAAAAGAATAACTGTAAGAAAGAAAAAGTCAAAATCAACAAACAACTATAAACCAGAGACACACTGGGGCAGGGAAAGGAAGGTTTAGGGTCAAAATAAGGGGGGTGCAATTGTATGGGGAATATAAAAATAAAAAGATTTATTTATTTATACAAGAACTGGGGTACAGGCCAGACGCGTGGGAGGGTGAGAGGATTCACCAGAGACAGAGTAGGGAACAGAACAGGCAGACTGATGAAATACACTGCTAAGGGGAGCGGCAGGTACCACAGGAGAGGTCTGCCGCACCCTGTGGGATCCTCGAGGCCGGCCGGGATCCAACCCGCGCTGCAGAGGCTGCGGACAGCCTCACAGTGCGGCGCTTAACCGCTTGCGCCACCCAGGAGGCCCTAGATGGATATTTTTAAGCCCGTTTTGTAGGCAGGACTCTAAAACCCACATTACTTATTTCACAAATTTCTTGTGAAATACCTGGTGCCTCAAGCATAGTATATGTTTCCTTTCCTTCTTAGTCCAGAATTTTTTAGGACAACTACGGATGAACTACACATTACCTTTATATGAGCAGATTCTGTTATTAACAGTTAGCCCAATTAAAAAGGTTATTTATTGGTAAATGATTTTTTTCTTTTAAAGATGGCACAACTAACTATGACCTGTTCACTTCTCAGACATGCTAAATTCCAAATATTTAATACTTTTTATTCCTTATGCAAAGATTTGAGAACTGAAGGTTTTTCTTTTCCTTTAAACTAGAAAACTTTTTTTTTTTTTTTTTCCTGGAAGAGTCTCTCATAAATTGACTAAGACAAGACGTGTAAATCTTCATTTTACATAGTGACCATCATGGGATTAGCTTTGGATCCATCCTTCTCACATGTGGTCTCCCTCCCTGTGTCAGTCTGTTGCTTTCACATAATACATTTTTGGATTTCCCCAGGACACTAAATGAAACCTGTGCTTTAATCCCCTCTCCCACCCTGCCTTCTCAAAGAGGTCTTAATCATGGTGTGAATAGGGAATAAGAATGGCAGTATCCCTCATTTGCAATGCATGTTGTGTCTGCCTCTTTAAATAAAGTAAAGGTTAATATGTTGATTTCCTATTTATAGGTAACTTAATGCTTCTAATTTTTCCTAATCATGGCACAAGGTTTTGGCTCAGTACTACGATTTCTTAAATGATCTTTTTAAATCGTTATAATGATTTGATGAGTTTACTACTCTCCGAAGAGGTCGGATTGACAGGTTTAAAGAGACAAATCATACAGTACCTTTTTTTGCCACATAATATCTAGTTATAGCAGCAAGTCCTTCCATTAAGCAAGCTGTATTCATGAGTGATATATCGTTAGGCTTTTTTATAGCACAGGCATCTCTGCTTTGGCAATCTAGATTTAACAGTAGGACTAATATGACCTTCACATATATCAGAAAAAATCAGACAATATTTAATTTAAAAGCTGAAGTAATACTCTCCATCAGCGAAAATAGATATTAAGTCATCACATCATTTCCATTTCTGACATTAAAAAAAACCTCAACATTTTACTGTTTTCTCTTTCTACTTTCCTCACCCCATGAATTAAACTTCAGAAATGCCTTTCTTCTCCCAGTGTGAGACTTGGTGTGAGACCATTGTGAGGAAATAATCCCTATTAGGGTTTGCCTCAACAGAGTAGTCGTTATTTTCTGGAAAGGAACACTCTACCTAATTGGAGTCTTTATGTTTTTTGTTGAGTCTACTTGACACAACCTTTTCTCTGAGTCACTTGGCTTCTAAGGAAATATAGTATACCATCTTTAATGAGTTGCAAAATTACCTGTCTACCCACTTTCCAGTCTGCCCTTTACCACTTTTGAGCAATAATAGAGAATATAAACTCTGAAATATATACATTTCTTTCAAGTAGAAATAAATCTGAAGTTTCATTCATTTATTCAGCCAGCATTATGTGAGCAGCTGCTTGTGACAAGCATTATTAGACATTGGAAATACTCTTATAAACACCAGCTCATATGATACATAGAGTGTGTGGAGCACAGTTTTAAGCATGATCACATAAACTAATCTAGTTTCCTTTCAAGCATTTATATGGGACAGATACTCTTATTATACCCATTTTAACAAAGAATAAATTAAAGTATAGAAAGTTTAAGTTACTGGCCTGGGAAGCTTCAGAGTGGTGGCACTCAGTCTGTACCCAAGCAGTATGTCTCCATAATCTATGCTATTATACTCGGTATACTTTTGCCTACTTATGCAAAGACGATAGGTAGCAAAGTCACTGGCTTCAACAGGCTTCTAGGATGGCAAATGTTGTTATGGAAATGACCTGCTCAATGCTCTCGAGTGCTTCTATGTGTACAAGAGTTCTGAGCAAACATAAGAATAGTGATCAGTCATTCCATCACCTTTACATTAAATGGATGTTTACTGAGTACTTACTATGAACCCAGTACAATGGAAGATATTGGAGACAAGAAAGAGGAATAATAAAAATCTTCTTCCCAATTTCATATGCAATTTGAGTTGTCCATTGCATCATTTTCATCTTTTTTATCCTGTTAAAATATTTAAAATACGTAGTGTAGCTATTTAAAAATTCTTCATAATTCTAAACTGCTGTGCAAATAGTTTTTCTTTTTATTATTACTTGCTTTATTGAACAACTTTTCATGTGCCCTTCACCTAGGAAACTTCATTCATTTGTTAATTTAATTTATATTTTATCTTAATGATTAAACTTGGTGTTTGTGGTTATGAGTAAAAGACACATACTCAATTAAAATTTCAAAACTAATATTCAATATGAGATGGCCGTGTTGCTAAATGAAAATGAATATTATATGATGAAGGAAAGCTGCAATTTACTTGGATTTCTCTATCAAATTAGCAACTTGCTTGTTACATCAAATGAATGTTAATTAGCTTTCTGTGCTGCCAAAGGCAGCTCACACCTGTCCCAGGAAAGTGTGCGTAAAGCAGACTCATTTCTTTAAGGACTAGTCTTGGTCCCTTTTCCTCTGGTGCTGACATGAGAAAAGAGCAGGGAGGATCATTGGAACATGCCAGGAATGGTGCTATGTGATGTCACTCATCACCTCATTTATCCACAATAAGATATTTATGTTTCTAAAAGTAGGACAAATTTTAGAAAGACAGATATTCTAAATGAAGTGGGCTATTCCTAGCCAATGAAGAATTAAAATTGATAATGGCTAAGTAATGGGAAACCTTTGGAATCAGGGCTAACTCAGGTAAGTAGAATCTAGTAGGGAAATGAAAGTTATCTTTACCAATGAGTAAAGAATTGGGCTTGGAGACAAATGGTCAACCAGCTAATTTTCAACAGATGCATAAAACATACATTAAGAAGTTGGGAGTTGGGCCTCCTGGTGGTGCAGTGGTTGAGCACTGGGTTGCAAAGATGCCCGCAGCCTCTGCAGTGCCGGTTCAATCCTCGGCTGCCAGGCGAGGGTCCCACATGGTGCGCAGACCTCTCCTGCTGCCCGCTGCTCCCCTCAGCAGTGTACTTTGTCAATCTGCCTGCTTTGCTCTCCCCTCTGGCTCTGGTGAATTCTCTCACCTTACCGTGCTTCTGCCTGTACCCAGTGATTGTATAAATAAATAATAATTTTTTTTTAAAAGAGGTTGAGAGTTGGAGATGAAAAAAATAAATTTTCTGGTTATTATTTTTGAAGGGACTTGACTTGATAATGTTTCTTAAATGTTTCTAGGTTGAAAATCCTGAGACCACAATGAAAATTTAAGAGGCTCAAGCATGTTTTTGTTGTAAAGGCAGATAAATACAATTGCTAGGACAAGGGACATAGGCATAAAAGTCAGAGTGAAAAAATTTAGAATAACATGACAAGTGGGCAGAGGCAGAGGAGGATTAGGCAAGAGTCTGTGTTAAGTGATCATGCATGAATGTGAGTCAGCAGAGGGAAGGAAAAATGTATTATTAGGAATACAGTGGCACAGTTCTATAATTCATTGGCCTGAACAGACATGATGTTATGTGTTCCATTTGGGTATCATATAAGAACATATTCTACTAGATCATATTCAGGGGAGACTCACCACCAGTGACTAAGGAATTTGAAAGCATGTGACTGTTGAAGGAAGGATGATGATGCCTCACACAAGGTGAGAGATTGACTTTCAGGTAGAAGAGGAAACAGGAAAGTAAGAATATCTGTTTATGTCCCCTGTGTTCTAGACCCTGTAATAAATAATAAAATCCCACAGTGAATCCTCACCACAAAGACCGTATAATGGTTCCTTAGGATGTAGTCAAGGAAATGCAGTTGGCAGAGGCTGGGTTAACATGCTCATGGAAGCACATGAGCACCAGGGTTGTGCCGTGAACCTTATTGGGATCTTTTGATATTCAAAGTCCATATGCCTTACTTTAATTGCTCCATCCAAAGAAGTTAAAAATAAGAAAAATGGGTAGAAACTAGGATTTTATTTTAAGTATTTTTTAAATGAGGAAGGACTTATTCAAACTAAAGAAAGTCATCCCCTTGGCTGGAATGTGGTAGGAGGGGATGTTCTAAGTCCTTCAAGAGCCTCTTCACCCCTGAAAGTGTGTTTCCTACTTTTAAGAATAAACCCAGATTGGGCATCACAGTGCAGAAGCAAACCAGAAGCTGAAGAGGTGCCTGAAGGTATATACATAAGGGATAGGTTGGGGAGGTGGTCAGGAATTAGAAGACTCAAAAGACTGGATGGGGAAGGCCCCTCTGGTCGTTAGGAAGCAGAAGATCCACAGGATCCCAAGGGGCAGGGTTTAATGTGGAGAAGAAATCAGATTGAGCCATCAGTGATCCTCAGGTAAAGCCCTGTATTATCGGCAGTCCCCAGTGGGATGGGCATCAAGAGAGACTGAGAAAGAGGGAGAGAGAGAGAGATACAGTGCCGATGGAGGATGGCAAGTATATAAATGTGTTTGACTCTTGGAAGTAGCATCACTTTAATTTGTTTTAAGGTTCAGCTGTGGTGGAGTTGTAATGAACATTGCTCCCACATGGATTTACTTGTTGGAGGGAAATTTGTCTGAATTAGTGGAAATGGTCACATATGTATTTCTAAGAAGGGCAAAACACTAAGGGTGTATTACCCAAGTGCCTTGGCAGAAAAATGAACAGGAAGAATCTCCTGTTAACATTAGACACCCACGGAGTTCTGAAACATATAGCTGTAATGATATTTTCTAAACCATGTTTCCCAAAGGCTATTTCAGTGATGAGTATACAGCTCACTCATGTAAAACTATGTAAATCCTATCAGTTAATTTTTACATGAACTAAATAGCCTTTCCAAATGATTATCATGATGGTCTTTACCCTGGAATGCTTTTGCTACGTGCATGCTTCCCACACGGCTCTGGCCTGTGCATGTAACTGGCATCAGTTCATCCCAATATCCTAAAAATTAAGAATATTTCCAATGTATGGGAAATTCCGTGCCTCTCACTAGTGTGTTTTTGGCAGGAAGACCATCAGTCTATACTTCTGTGACCACGAGGGAGGGCTGGCAGAGCTCCTGTGCCAGGGCAAGTGTTTCAACACTCTCTCCTGCATTTGTTGTTCTGATGTCTCCTCTGAAAAAGAGGCTTGTCCATTGTAAGGAGGACCTGGGAGGTTGATCCCTAAACTGTTTAATTGACTGCAATTGTTCTTTCTGAGCTTGGCACATCTGCATTTGTAGAACCATGAACTCTCTTCCACTCCACAATGATGAATTGCAGGTGACAGCCTCAGTCAAAGTTCTAAGCTCCCAGATGGTCAGTTGATTTTACAAGTACAGTGTTGCAAGAGTCATTTATCAGAAGTGTGAACCCAGAGATTTGGATGTTGAGGTGACAGCAGTGAGGCACACTACTTACAGAAATAACTCACATAAGATTAGGATAAGAAGGTCTTTGATAGAGGACAGTGAGTCCATTTGTTAAGCCTCAATTTATGGGATTGGAAAATTGGGGTAAGGAAAGGTTTCCATGGAAATTTCTACTATTTCAGTGGCAGAATGGTTTCTTCCTTTCGGCTAGAATCATAGCAGCAAAGATTTGCATGAACCCAAATCTCAGTCTTACATAATGCAGGTGTATGTATTTGCAAAGGCATTTAAATCTGTTGAGAAAAGATACCTAGAAATCATTTTTAACAAATATTTACTTTTGTTGTTTTTTGGGGGAAGGGGGCTAATACTGTATTAGTAGTGGCATCAGTGATCATTTTGAAATCCCACGATTATATTGGGTCAAATCCTTTTAGTCACAGACAATAGAGTCTGTGACAGAGATGCTCTTTAGACATGGAACTCTTTTGTCCTGCACAGCAAAGTAAAAATAAAACAGCATTTGTCATTTGTGATGCTTTTTATTAATTAATTAAATTTTAATTGATAAGTTTAAACATTGTCTTTGAGCAGTTGGCTTTAACTCTTGACATTCATTTCCTGGAAGGGACCCCAGCTCGGTTTATTTTTGTGACCAAATAGCTCCAGTCACACTAGTGACTAAAATTCATTTTTTCCTCCACTATAATAATTATCCAAATTATACTTGAAAGACATGTCTATGGATCTTCCTTCTTGTAAACTTTATTTGGTATTGGGCCTCCTGATGTAGCATAGCAGATCCCAAGGCAGGATGGACCAGAATTTGAGAGAAAATTTTAATATAACGGCTCAGACATCACATAAAATCTTAATAAAGTCAGATTGGCCCAATGTGTAAACTTCTTCCTAGGCAGTCAGTCTGCATCGAGAGCTGCATTTACTCTTTGAAGCCACAGGGGTGTCGTTCAGCATATTACCATTGAGGTGAACTGCTTCTTTCATAATACATTTTTGAAGTATTCTATTTTTGTTTCTTCCCCAATCACACATACACATACTCATTACACTCTCTTCCTTTTCTTTTTCTTGTATCTCCTTGTTCTTAACCCCTGCTTTAAATCATGCATTCCTGCAATAGTCTCTTATCTCAAATCCTTTTTCTAAGATACTGATGAGTGAGTTCGTAGAGTTCCTTTACTCTTAAAGTCATCTTTTCTTCCATATATTCCTTCTCTTTTTTATTTTGTGAAGGATAGTAATTTTTTTCCCTTTTTGGCCTGCTTAATCCCTCATATATACTGCATTGTCTAATCATCATTGGCACCAATAAAATGGATATGATTTCTCTCTCGTGCAGGAAATGGTACTTAATAACTTACTCACAGTCAGAGCCAAAGTTTGATTTTGGAATTGCTCACTTTCCAAGTCCTATTTCTCTTCCATGCTGTAGTCCCCAGTACTCCTACCCCTTTGCTGTCATATACAAGTCTATATATTTCTGATTACAAAAAAAGATAGGACTCTGTCAGCATGTAACTATAGGATAGGTAGAGAATACTCCCAATTTCCTGGTTTCTATGGGGGTGACATATTTGGCAAAAAACAAAAAAGTAGATATCAATTTTGAAAGTGAGCATTTAGAACAGAGTTCTAATAATACCAGAGAATATATAACCACCAAATACCAGTTTCTGTTAATAATGGTCAAAGTTCCATTCATTATTTTCCTTGGCATTGACCTCTTCCCTGAGTTTTTCTGTATATTTGATCATGACCAGTTTGTCTATTACACTAGATAGCCTAAACAAACAAAGAAATAAATAAATTAGATAAAAAAATCTTTCCTTGAAGCCCAGTTCATTTAACCTGAGAATGGCCTCATCCTAAAGAGAAAAAAATGACTTCTATCCCATTTGAAATGACCCCCAGTCTTCCAGAATTGTTCTGATTTCACTCCATTCATTCTTTCTCTGCAGTGTTCACCTATTACCTGAATAGGTATGGGCCAGGTTTTTTTCAACTTGTAATAGTAACTTGTAGTAATATATCCTAGGCACTGTACTGTGCAAGGCAGTAGCATTACCTCACTTGATTGTTCAAACAAAGGAAATAACTAAATCACAGTAACTTATCTGAGTTCTCACACCTGCTAAGGAAATTGTCTAAAGTCACAAAGATAGTAAGTACTGAAGCCAGATACAAACGTGATTCTTCTGATACATAGCCCCAATTGTTAAGCCTCATTCATATGGATTTCCATTGTCTAAGTTAATATTTGTCATATATGAATTGCTCAATAAATGCTTATTGAATGGAGAAAGAAGAGTAAGACTCCACTGGAACAAGCACCAGACTTTCAATTAGAGATGAAATTTTGAGCTACATTTGTGACATTTTTAGCTTTGTGACCATAGTTATTAACATCACCTTTCTGGACTCCATTTTCTTCATCTGTAAAGTGAAGGGAAAGCATTAAATGAGCTCTAGGATCTCTGCTAAGCTCCAGCAAATAAAACCAAAAGTGGTGACTAGAGAAAATAATTCAAAACTGCTAGCTGATGCACCAGTTATTGGGCAAATAGCTATTGCATTATTCCAGTTGATCTTCAGCTCAGTTGTAGTGGTATAATTCCATTTAGATCCAATCTAGATACATTTTTGCAGGGCCTCTATCATTCTTCAGAATGTTTGAAAAACAAAATACATTTAGGCTTCTAACCCCTGAGTTTGGAAATCTGAAATATACATAAGATGATATGAATGAGGCTGACTTTGATTACCATACAGTGGCATAGCTGGGGGCTGCAATAAAAAAACCTATAAAATTGAAGTCGAGATGAACCATGACAGGCCTCCTTAATGGATGGATGCTTTGGCTTTCAAGTGTATTCTTTCACTGTATTATACAAAATGTGAATAAAGTGATAAGTGAGTTTAAAAATGATTGTATAAGTGAGGTGCACTATGGCACCATAAAGCATTTTGCCCCAGGGAGACCAAAAATGTAAGCAGCCTCGTTTCCTTTCTTTCCAGTGCTTTCTGAGTTGCTTAGGGTTGCTGTTGATGGGTTTGTTTGTTTGTTGTTTGATAAATTAAGATGATCTTATTTTTTTTTAATAAGAATTGTTATCCAAAGGGGATTTCTTGAGGGGTAAAAATACAGGCAAAGAAATTGAGAAATAAAAGAGACAGGCAAAAGAGAAACAAGAACAAAAAACAAAAATGAGAGAGAGATATTCATAAACCTATCTATAAAGATATTTGAATAGTTTAAAGGCACAAGATAGTTATATAGGGGAGGCCACTGGACTGGCTTTAGGTGTAATGATCCAAAATAAATTTAAACACATAAGTTATGATTATGGCAGCTGCCTTCTCTAGCGGTTTACAAACCTCTGAGCTCCGCTGTTGGTTCTCCCCCACCCACAGTGGCTTGGATATCCAACAGATTTCTTTGCTCCCAGTCAAAGGTGGGCTGCTTCACCTTGCAGGTAGTCAAAGCCACCTGCTCCCAATGGACCTGTAGACTGAGAGTGAAGACAAGAGCCAAATGCACTCATCTTATCTGGCTCTTACATCATTTGCACTACTTGTGTGTTGATTTGGTACTTAACCAGAGAGAAAGCAACTTTAGCTTACATTACCCTTCAGTTTTGCTAATCTTTGAACATGGACCAAACTTTACAATCTAGCCTGACTTACATATTTTTTTAAAAACTGTTTCTTATTTATTTATTTATTTATTTGTTTGTTTGTTTGTTTTTATATTTAAAGGACAGATTTATTAGGGAAGGGATAAAACAGTGAAAGACACTTGCATAAACACAAGCGGGCAGAAAGAGCTGCCCCAGAAGGGACAGGTTTGCTAAGAGAAGCCTGCATGGTTGCAGGCAGGTGGCCTTGACAGGTCATGGGCAGACAGGAAGCTGCTGCCCTGCAGAGAGAGAGTTGGTGAAAAGAGGTCCCTCCATAGCCACAGGTGGGCAGTGGGATTGCTGTTGTTTCTTTTTATTTTGAACCAGTTGTTCTCATGAAGACAGATACTAAGAGAGAAATGAACACCAAATCAAAATAAGAATGAGAAATAAAATATGGTAAAGAATGATCTTTGGACTTAGCCTTACATTCAGCTTCTATTTCTATCTTTAGGATTTGTGAATAATATATACCACCTTTGTAGTGACTTGGGAAGAGGTGATGCCAGTATGTATAAGGTACAGCCTAGCATCAAACATTTGTTCAATATTTGGTAGTAATCATTATTATCTTGTTTGCACATGATGCTTTCTTGCCTGAAGGTTGTAAACTCTTCTTCTGTAGGAATGACTCACTCTGAACCATCTCATGTGTGGTCAGGCTTCAGAATAACTGGGGAAGGGCCTCTGCTGAGGGCCAGCATCATATGCTTTTTATCAAACCTGAACATGCTAAAAAGGATGCTACTGTAGGCCAATACTAACATAGCAGCTCTTACAAATAATGATGGGAAATTTGGTTTCAGTCGCATCAAATTTGGATGCCTTTATTATTCTACTGTCACGCAGAAGTTCAGCTTTACTAAAAGCTCACTTTAAAAGTTCTTGATCTAATATTTTTCAGTGTAAATCTTACAGTTCTAGTGAGAATCATGGCAGTAACAAGAAGAAACAAATGTCTTTTATTTTTTAGTAATATATTACTCAAAATACAAAAATTTCATCCTCTCTCTTCTTGTTGAACTTAGAGAGCTCTAAATAGGTAAATATAATTAAATATGAGTTCTGATAGTTGGAGCATTGTTATCAAGATTTTCATTTAGCTTAAAAGCAAAAATATTGGTAATTGAATAATGCAATTAAATATGAGCAACCATCAGTTATATAGAGGTAGATCACACAAATTCTAGACACTTTATTTTGGGACCTAGAAATCTGACAGTTCGGCCACAGCTTTAGTGCTAAATGCACACCTCTGCTCATTCTCACTGTTAATGGCAGTGGAGTAAGAAGGAAGAGTCGGGACTGAAGTGCCAGGGCTAGGAAGAGAAAGTACTGAGTCTAACTCCAGCAATAACTGAGCTGACTTGGGTACCTCTCAGAGACCCACATCTTGGTTATTCTTCTGAGCAGGGTTAACATGCAGTTCTAATCAACTGCTTGCTGCTTAATTTTTCAATCCATGTGGGGAGAGGAGTATGTCACCATCTCTGATCTTCCTATAACAAGCTGCTCTGAAATCAAAAGTGTGTTTCCCATGTAGCCAAAGACATTTTAGTTTTAAATCCTTTACTTCCCAAATCCTTACTTAATTTTGTTTAACTTTTATATCTTCAGAAGCTGAAGATGAATATTTGTTTTGTCCATCTCCAACAAAAGCTATTAGTTATTCCAACAACAAAATGGGTGTACTAGGTAAAAAACAACAGAAAAGGGCAGATTGGAAAGTGCATGTCTCATAGTGAAACTCACATGCCTGGGATTACCCAGAACCTAAGACCTGAAAACCCTTAGCAGCTTCTGTGCCTTCTGTCTTCTGCTGTATAGAAACATGGTTTCCTATCATAGATGCAAGTCATGTTGGGACCTGTATTTTGCTAATTGCACATGTGTAGAAACTCTCTTCTAGCTTCCTGACCTCATTTCAATAAGATTTCTGTAATTTCAGCCCTGATTTGGGGGGTAATCTCTTCCTACAAGGTCACGTTTAGGACATAGGTTGCTTTACTATATTTAAAAATGTTAAAATTATGCTGTAACTTGTACACTGTTATCCAGTGTTTAGATCTTAGAAACATAGGGAGAGCCTCAGATGCAGTCCTAAATGTTCTAAGTAAATTTACCATCAATACCAATTGGGATTTCTCTAACAGAGCATTTTACTCTGTAGGAGAACCTTTTTTGATAATTTTCTAACTTAATTTAATATGCAGTGTGTCATTATCATTTTTATGTAACTTCATAACCCAAGGGATTGGAATTGTAGACAGTGAAGAAAATAGATTAAAAGGATAAGTTTTTTTTTTTTTTTTTTTTTAAGTTCCACCTAAGCACAAAGTAAGTGTAGAGATGAGATCAGAGGCAGCTGGGAAAAGACAGAAGGGTCTTCAATGAAAACAGCGGCACAGTTTGGGGCATTCACTATAGGGGCGATTTGATCAAAACTAAAATTGTCTCTCAGGATTTTTCTTGCAGGGAAGTAACAAAATCACTAATTCAAACAACAGGCATCAATTAGCCCTTTATATCTTGTAGGGTAAAATAAATGATGTTATACTAAAGTAAAACTGAATTAAAGTATGTTTCTTTTTCTAAAAAGCCTTTTTATAATATCTGAGCCCATATACTCTGGTGGTTCACAGCATGGCTTTGGAGTTGGACTGCTCCATCTACCATATCTTTTTATTTAGGTAAAATTAAGGTACAGTAGAATGCACATATTTAAAGTGCCTAGTTTGACTGAATTGTGATCTTTATAGTCATATGTGAAACTATCCCACTTAAGATAATAAACATACCAATCATCTCCAGTTGAACCCTATGAGTCCAGTCCTCCTTAGTCTACACTCCTCTTCCAGGCCATTTATTTACTTAGTGTTATTATAGATTAATTTGTATTTTCTAGAAATGTATACAAATGGAATAATACCATTTGCATTTGCTTGAATGTGAAATATTTGCATACTGATTAGCTAATGAAATCCATATAATGACAATCACCCAGTTTAATAACAATTAGTAAATATCTGCTTATATATTGAGAGTCAGTAATAAAAAGCACTCAGATAATGTAATTCTGGAGCTTCTCCTTCAGTGTAGTAACTGAGCAGTGTTCTCTAGGTTGAGAACTAAAAACACTTTCCTTATTAGCTGTGCTGCTTTGAGAGATAACATTTAACATCTGCCACTTAGAAGAATTAGTTCCCAGCTCAAAAATGTATGATTCCATGTGACGTATTTTGTAACAAGATACTTCTTTAACCATTCTGGCACCCCCTAAATATTCTAATATATTGAGTTGAAATCACTGTTAATTGTGCCTATGTGAGTTTTATGCTTGCTGAAGAAGTATAGTATTTGAGAGCACTTATGTGGGAGCCTAACTGGGTGTCTGAATTCAGTGCTGTGATCTTCTTGGTTTGAATGCTGAAAACCACCCAGATATCATCAGAGCTGGAGCTGAATTCTCCAGCTATCACCACTGACAGAGGGTCAGAGCTGAGCAGCCACCTTTCCCCCAGTATCTTGAAAGTTGCAGAATGTGGATAGTGCACAGACATTATTCTTTCCTCATTACTGTGGAGTAAAGCTTGTATAACCTTTCCTGATAGTGCGGTTTTTCAAACACAAGGCCCAGCTAGATACAGGGAAATAGTGATTTTTCTTCCCTTTTACCTTTGAGTTTTATCACTATTTTGAATATTCTTTTCTTCTCAGCACTGCCTATTGGAAATGAACTACAATGCTGCACTTCAGTTGACACCTGCATTCTGTCTTTTCAGCTAACAGCTGGACCAACAGATGCCAGTGAACAATGGTTGGCCAATAACCCTGGAACTATTTTGTCATGGCAATCATTTGCATATTTCATATGTATTTATTGATATGTATAGCTGCTTTTCCCTGAGTAATATTCAAAATGCTGACCCCATCATAGGGGAGTAATGATTTAGAAATACTGCAGTGGTTATAAATTCTGATATAATACATCACAGACTTCAGCTGCTGAATTTTCTTAATGTTGTCTTTTTCAGAGGTACATTTGAGCAAACATCAATGTCTTTAATAAATTTAAATCCCAGTCCCCTTCCTCCTACCTCAACATCACCATCTAGCAGTGTGCAGGAAAGGATTTTGGATGGATGTTTTAAAAAATGTTGCTAATATTTCTTCAATTAAAATTAAAGATTTTCTTTGAGGGTTCTTCAGAGGCAAGGGAAACTTATTTGGCAGTACTTTAGTCAGATTTGGCTTTTCTTCCCATTCTGATATAAGGAAGTAATGTTTGGAGTCCCTTCTGACATTTTTATCTATACATTTAGGCTACTCAGTAGATCTGCCAGAACCAAACACATATGTTGACTTCAGCTTCCAATCATCAAGAAAGCAGTTCGCTTTTTCTACCGATTTAGGAGAAAATGCTCCAGTTTGTGGGCAATTCCTCTTAGAATTCCACTGTGGTATATAGCATACATTGAACTTTGTTTCCTTGGGTCATTGTTAGAATGCTTTCTCTCTGACTCAACTTCTGATCACTTTGGTTGGAAAAACTATAAAAACCTCATTCTATGCAAATATGGGAAAAACTGTATTATCTTTCCCTGTTCTCAGCAACAAAAAAATCAAAGCAGATAGCTAAGAAGTCAATTGTCAATTTAATTTCAATATTTTCAATGTGGTAATCTTATTTTTAGTTATTACTGGCAACGGTGTAAATTATTAAAGATTTGTGTTTGTGATTATTTTTCACATCTGCATTATCCAAATTGATTGGCATGCAGTCAAAATTTAATTTTCTTCTTGCTTTCTCATTGCTTTAAATGTTTGCAGAGTGCAAATGATTATATTAAAATTTTTGTACAGTATTTATAATCAGAATGTTCAAGGAAACTCAAATTAAATGCCCCAACATTCATTCCTTGGTCTCCTGGAATGTCTGTGCTTTTTCTACCTAATTTCTGTGGAGTTCAATGATTATTATTATTTTTTTAAAGATTTTGTTTAATTTTATACAAGAGCTGGGGTACAGGCCAGAGGCATGGGAGGGTGAGAGGATTCAGCAGAAACAGACCAGGGAGCAGAACAGGCAGAAGACAGAAATACACTGCTGAGGGGAGCAGCGGGCGTGACAGGAGAGGTCCGCGGCACCATGTGGGATTCTCGCCGGCTGGCCAAGATTGAACTCGCACTGTGGAGGCTGCGGACAGCTTTGCAGCAGGTTACTTAACCCGCTGTACCACTGTGGAGGTCCCCTTAAATGAGTATTTAACCCAAGGATAATGCATTCTCCTTTCAGATGTAAAACATTTTTACTGGAACATACTCTCACAAAATAAGCTTCCAAAAGCCAGTCTCCCAAAAGCGAAAATTGTCCAAATTTTCAAGTGTCCAATTCTCTAGTTTTTTTTTTTTTTTTTTTCATCATCAAGGAAATTTATTTTTTTTTTTGCATTTGGTTACTTTTATTTATTTATTTTTTTTTAAATATTAAATTTTATTTTTATATTCCCCCATACAATTGCAAACGCCCCATTCTGACCCCAATCCTTCCCCTCCCGCCCCCCACCCCCCAAAAAGTGTCTCTGGTTCATAGTTTTTTGTTGATTTTGATTTTCACTTTCTTATATTCATTTTCCTGGTCCCTTATTTAAGTTTTCTAGATTCCTGCTATGAGTGAGACCATCCGGTATTTTTCTTTTTCTTTTTGGCTTATTTCGCTGAGCATGATCCCTTCCAGCGCCATCCATGTTGCTGCAAATTGCATGTGTTTATCTTTTTTGAATGCTGAGTAATATTCCATGGTATATATGTACCACATCTTCTTGATCCAGTCATCTATTTTTGGGCATTTGGGTTGTTTCCAAAGCTTAGCTATTGTAAACAGTGCTGCTATAAACATAGGGGTGCAGGTGCTCTTTGGAATTGATGTTTCTGTGTCCTTTGGGTAGATACCTAGGAGTGGAATTGCTGGATCATATGGAAGCTCTATGTTTAGTAGGTCCAGAAATCTCCACACAGCTCTCCATAGTGGTTGGACCAGTTTGCACTCCCACCAACAGTGCACAAGAGTTCCTTTTTCTCCACATCCTCGCCAACATTTGTTGTTGCTAGTTTTTTTAATATGTGCCATTCTCACTGGTGTGAGATGGTATCTCATGGTAGTTTTGATTTGCATTTCCCTGATTACAAGTGATGTTGAACATTTTTTCATATGTCTGTTGGCCATTTGCATTTCCTCTTCAGAGAAGTTTCTTTTTAGCTCTTCTGCCCATTTTTTGACTGGATTATTTTCTTTGTTGTTGCTGAGTCTCATCAGCTCTTTGCAGATTTTTGTGATCAATCCTTTATCATTAGTGTTGGGTGCAAAAATGTTCTCCCAGTTGGTGGGGTTTCTCTTTGTTTTTGTTATTGTCTCTTTTGCTGTGCAGAAGCTCTTTAATTTGATGTAGTCCCAGCTGTTTATCTTTCTCTTCACTATCACTGCTTTGGGTGATGTGTCTGTAAAGATGTCTTTGATGTGCAAATCCCGTAGTGTTTCGCCTATATTTCCTTCTATGTATTTTATGGTTTCAGGTCTTATGTCTAGTTCTTTAATCCATTTTGAGTTGATTTTTGTGTATGGTGTGAGGTAGTGGTCAAGCTTCATTCTTTTGCATGTAGCGACCCAGTTTTCCCAGCACCATTTATTGAACAAACTTTCTTTGCTCCAATGCATAGTCTTTGCTCCTTTGTCAAAGATTAATTGACCATAAATCTGTGGGTTTATTTCTGGATTTTCTATTCGATTCCATTGGTCTGTATGTCTGTTCTTGTTCCAATACCATGCAGTTTTGATGATTATGGCTTTGTAGTATAATTTGAAGTCTGGGAGTGTGATGCCTCCATTTCCTTCTTTTTTTTTCAGTAGAGCTTTGGCTATTCGGGGTTTTTGGTGATTCCATATGAATTTCATCAATAATTGTTCTATTTCTTTGAAGAATGCCATTGAGATTTTGATTGGAATAGCATTGAATCTGTATATTGCTTTTGGTAGGATGGCCATTTTAATAATGTTTATTCTTCCAATCCATGAGCAGGGGATGTCTTTCCATTTCTTTGTGTCTTCTTCTATTTCTTTTAACAGTGTTTTATAGTTTTCTTTGTATAGGTCCTTTACCTCTTTTGTTAGATTTATTCCCAAATATTTGATTTTTTTTGTTTCGATAATAAAAGGGGTGGTTTTTTTGATTTCTTCTTCTTCAGATTTATTGTTTGTGTATAGGAAGGCTACTGACTTTTGCGTGTTGATTTTGTATCCTGCCACTTTACTGAATTGATTGATGAGTTGAATTAGTTTTTCTGTGGAGATTTTGGGGTTCTCTATGTATATTATCATATCATCTGCAAATAGTGATAGTTTGACTTCTTCTTTTCCAATTTGGATTCCTTGGATGTCTTTCTCTTGTCTTATTGCTCTGGCTAGGACTTCCAGTATTATATTGAAAAGCAGTGGTGAGAGTGGACATCCTTGTCTTGTTCCAGATCTTAATGGAATTGCTTTCAGCTTTTCACCATTGAGAATGATACTGGCTGTTGGCTTGTCATAGATGGCCTTTATGATGTTGAGGTATGTTCCTTGTATCCCAAGAATTTCAAGGGCTTTTATCATGAATGGGTGTTGCACTTTGTCGAAAGCTTTCTCAGCATCTATTGATATTATCATATGGTTTTTATATTTCTTTTTGTTGATGTGTTGGATAACGTTGATTGATTTTCGGATGTTAAACCATCCTTGTGCCCCTGGAATGAATCCAACTTGGTCGTGGTGAATTATCTTATGGATACATTGTTGGATTCTGATAGCTAAAATTTTATTGAGGATTTTTGCATCAGTGTTCATTAGGGAGATTGGCCTATAGTTTTCCTTTTTTGTGTTGTCCTTATTCGGTTTTGGTATTAGTGTAATATTGGCTTCATAGAACGTGTTTGGTATTGTCCCTTCCTTCTCAATTTTTTGGAAGAGTTTGTGAAGGATAGGCACTAATTCGTCTCTGAATGTTTGGTAGAATTCATTTGTAAATCCATCAGGTCCTGGGCTTTTGTTTTTGGGGAGGTTTTTAATTACCATTTCAATTTCGCTGCTTGTAATTGGTCTGTTTAGGTGTTGTATTTCTTCTTTATCTAGCTTTGGGTGATTGTAGAGTTGTAGGAATTTGTCCATCTCCTCTAGATTGTTGAACTTGTTTCCATATAACTGTTCATAGTAGTTACTGATTATTCTTTTGATTTCTGCTGTGTCCGTTGTGATTTCTCCTCTTTCATTTATGATTCTGTGTATTTGTGCTTTCTCCCTTTTTTCCTTTGTGAGCCTGGCTAGGGGTTTGTCTATTTTATTTATTTTTTCAAAGAACCAGCTCTTGGTTTCATTGATCTTTTGGATTGTTTTTTTAGTTTCAATTTCATTTATTTCTGCTTTGGTTTTTATTATTTCTTTTCTTCTACTGGTTCTGGGGTTTTTTTGTTGTTCTTTTTCTAGATCTTTGAGCTTCGAGATTAGGTTGTTTCTTTGAGTTCTTTCTTGTTTTTTGATGTGAGCTTCTATTGCTATATATTTTCCTCTTATTACTGCTTTTGCTGCATCCCATATATTTAGGATATTGGTGTCCTCCTTGTCATTCAATTCAAAGAATTTTTTAATTTCTTCTTTGATCTCCTCGTTAGTCCAGTGGTCTTCCAGTAGTGTGGCTTTTAATCTCCATGAGGTAGGATAGTTCCTTGCCTTCTTTTTATGATTTATTTCTAGTTTGATGCCTTCGTGGTCAGAAAAGATGGTTGGTATGATTTCAATCTTGGTGTATCTATTGATGTTTGTCTTGTGCCCCAGTATGTGATCGATCCTGGAGAATGATCCGTGTGCGCTTGAGAAAAATGTGTACTCCGTTTTTTTTGGGTTTAGTGTTCTATAGATGTCTGTTAAGCCCAAATGCTCTAGGTCCTTATTTAGAGCTTTAGTTTCTTTACTTATTTTTTGTCTTGTTGATCTATCCATTGTTGATAGTGGTGTGTTGAAGTCTCCCACTACATATGTGTTTTCTCTGATGTCTGTTTTCAGAGAGGACAACAGTTGTCTGATATATTTTGGTGCTCTTTCGTTTGGTGAGTATATGTTAATGAGTGTTATTTCTTCTTGAAGTATTGTCCCCTTAATCATAATGTAGTGACCATTGGGGTCTCTTTTTATTTTTTTGAGTTTGAAGTCTGTTTTATCTGATATAAGTATAGCTGTTCCTGCTTTCTTTTTTGGCCCATTTGCTTGTAGGATTGTTTTCCATCCTTTGACTTTGAGCCTATTTTTATCTTTTGTAGCTAAATGTGTTTCCTGGAGACAGCAAAAGGTTGGGTTTTGTTTCTTAATCCAGGCTGCAACTCTGTGTCTTTTTATTGAAGAGTTTAGTCCATTTACATTTAGAGTTAATATTGATATGTTAGCATCTGTATTTGCCATTATGTTTGTCTTTCCTTTGATTTTATTTATTCTTTTAATAACTTGTTTTTTTTTTTGGTCTTCTTTCGTTGTTATTCGTCCCTCTGAGGTTCTGGCTTTAGGATTCCTTGTAGTATTTTTTGGAGTGGGGGTTTAGTCGCAATGAAATTCTGGAGTTTCTCTTTGTCTGGGAAGGTCCATATTCTTTCTTCATGGAGGAAAGAGAGCTTTGCGGGATAGAGTATTCTTGGTTGGCATCTGTTTTCTTGGAGTCTGTTGACTATGTCCCTCCACTCTCTCCTTGCCCGTAGTGTTTCTTCAGAGAAGTCTGATGTCAGCCTGATTGGTTTTCCTTTGAATGTTATCTGTTTCTTCCCTCTTGTCAGCTTCATTATTTTTTCCTTGTCCTGGATTCTTGGGAGCTTTACTATTATGTGTCTTGCTGTGTTTTTCCTTTCGTCGTGGAAGTTTGGTGTTCTTCTTGCTTCTTGTATATCAATTTTCAGCTCCTTCTTCTCATTTGGGAAGTTCTCTTCAATTATATCCATGAATATTTTCTCTGTTCCTACATCTCTCTCCTCTCCTTCTGGAATTCCTATAACTCTTATATTTCCTTTCCTCATGGAGTCAGATAGTTCCTGAAGTCTTTCTTCATTCTTTTTCCTTCGTACTTCTCTTTCCTTTTCTGTTTTGGTTCTTTTTATTTCTGTGTCTTCAAGATTACTTATTCGTTCTTCCATTTCATCTATTCTGCTTTCATTGCTTTTCCCAGAGTTCTTTAGTTCCTCCATTAATTCTTTGATCTCCTGCATTTCTCTTACTTCCCTCTTTAGGGACTCAATTTCCTTCTTCTGATCTATCACTTTTTTAATCATGGCAATTTTAAATTCTCTTTCTGGAAGGCTCAGAAGTTCTTCCAAGTTGCTGTCGTTGCAATCTGGGGAGTGGTTTTCTTTTTGTGGTGTGCTTCTTTCCTGAGGAGTTTTTAGGTTGCGTGTGGTTCTTCTACTCCCTACTGTCTGTTTTCTAATTTGTCGTATGCGTTGGGACACTGTGTTGCTCGGACTGACTGACATCTTGGGTGAACTTCTCCGCTCCCCTCTGGCTCTTCCAGGAGCCATCTCTGTCTTCTGGGGAGCTTTCTGCTGGTTTTAGGCAGTTTTTACTGAAGAAATGTCCCTGTTCTCAAATGGCGAAGCGGGATGCAGTCCCTGCGCCTCCGGTTTCAGGCACACTCTTCTGCGCACCCGGTCTGCCCCGGACGTGGGTGCCTGCTCCCTCTGTGGGCTCAGACTGCTGGTCGGAAGGGGCCTGGCGTGGAATAACTTCCCGGCTGGCCACTGGGTCCTCCAGAAACCTTCTGCCCTTCTCAAGCAGTCTTAAGAAATGTCCTGTTTTATAGGGTGTTAGTGACTTTTTTTTTTCCTGGTCGCTAGGTGGCGCCAGAGATCTCTCCTATTGTCCTTGGGGGGCTGTTTTTCGCCTCCCCCCACCCCGTGGGACAGAGAACAGAGCGGGAATGGTAGGGTACACCTCAACAGCTTTGGGGTGCTGTGTCTGCCTTGTGCCCCACCGTCGTGGAGAACCCACGCCCCGAATTTTCGTGCCCCGGGTCTCAGTTCAAAGCCCTCAGTTCCAGGATGCGGGCTGTAGCCCAGTTCAGTGGCGCGGGAATGGCGCCTTTTGCACAGCTCCCGTGCCTGGGCGCCTGGTTCCTGCTCACTCAGGGAGGGACCTTCACCTCAGTGAGGACCTCCGTGCGTCTCCCCGCAAGCCTAGGTCGCAGGCGCGGGGACCTGGGCAGCCGCGATCCAGGTCTGCACTTGCTTTTCAAGCTCCCCGAGCGCGCAGCGTTTCCGCGCCAGCTTACCAGCAGCCCGGGCTGTGTGGGGGTCTCCCGGGGTCTTTGTTCTTCTCTAATGGCGCCCGGAGCCGTTCGCTCACCGCCGCGGCGGATCCTGCAGGGTTCGCCTCAGCTCCCGTTCACGGGGTGTGGTGGCTGCAATAGTTCCTTTCCACTCACAGTCCCGCTTGCTGCGTCGCTTGTTCTTGTGGGCCGTTTTGGTTTGTTGTTTACTCCTCTCTGCCGGTCGGAGAGTGCTGCCTCTGTGGGCAGGGGAGGGGAGCAGGGTTCTGCGCTTCCCTCCCTTCTAGTCCTCTTTTATGGCCACTCCAATTCTCTAGTTTTTTAAATTTTTTTTTAAATGTTAAACAACTAATAACTGTTGACAGGAGTGACTTTTTGTCCAAAATTCAGTGATACCTTCAACTGCTCATTTGATCGTTTGGTTTCTGTTTGTGTGTGTGTGTGTGTGTGTATGTGTGTGTGTGTGTAAAACAAGAGATACAAATGAGATGATTTACACTAAAATATGGTTTGACTCCTTTGGATGGATTTGAGACTTTGGTCATCTGAGCTAAAGGAATTCATTAGGTATGTAACTGATAGTCCGATTTTTCAATAACCAAGGACAGTTTCTATTAGAGACCAGATTACTGAAGACCCACTGCAGGATTGGTTTGGGGCCAGAGGAGCAGAAGAAAATGTCTGGATGGGGAATAGTTTCTGTTTCCATCTCTGACTTCAATATGCTTGTTTCTCTATCACTTGTTGGAGATATCACAGTTTCTTCATAGCTTTCACCATTGAAGCCTGCTCTCCTGTCCTCTGGCCCATCTGTCTTCTCCAGGCCCCAGCTTTGTCCTGCCTTGTGAAATACACCCTGACCAGCCACTTCTACCCTGAGTCACATCCCCCGTCTTCACAGGATTAGGCCCTTGAAAGCCACCAGTCATTCCTTGCTAGATCCTCTTGATAACCCTCTGTTTGTCCCTTGGGGCTGCTTCTTACTTTCTGTTAAGGCATTTTACTGAATATCATTTTGTAAGGGCGAGTTCTTTCAATTTAATGCTTTCCTGACTGAAATAGCTTTCTGATAAACTAGTTGGAAGAGAAAAGAATGAGACATTAGAAAAGAGATAAGATACACCTAATAGTATCATATAGTGAAAAGTGTATTGCCATCAGCCTCTGACTCTAACTTTGAACTACAAAGTGCTTTGCAGAGATAGAAAAGCATCTGCCCACCTCTCTTCTCCTTCCTTAACTGTATCCTTTCCAGTTTCCTTTCCTTTCTTCTTTCCTTCCTTCTGCAGCTATTGAGAGTCAACTGTTTTCTTACTAATGTGCTAGATCAAGGAGTAAAAAGCAAACACACAACACTTTTTATTTTCTCAACCACCTAATATTATGAGTTCATGAAATAGTGTAAAAGAAAGAAATAGGCAAACAATCACTGTCTGATGTCACCAGAGAGAATCTGTATAGGTCGCTAATTTCCTCACTGGTATATTATCTATTCTGACAGTGAAGTCTTCACAGAGAAAGTGTTTTGAGTTGAGATTTGAAGGATACTTGAGAATTCTCCAGGGCTTTAAATGGTGTTGGAAATTCCAGGAAGAAGGAACACAGTATGCAGAGCATGAAAGTGTAAAAGTATGGAGACTTAGGAATCCTGGAGTGATTATATGCTGCTGAAGCATATAGTCGTTGTCAAAATAGAAAAAGGTATCCAATTGAAAGAAGACACCAGATGATGGAGAGAGAATTTTGAAATGAACCCTGGCCTGGTCCCATTCCCACAAAATGACTTCATCACAGTATATAGTATAGTTCTCTCACAGTATATAGTATACTTCTCTGTCTCATACCAGTAATACAAGTTTCTAAGTAGAAATGCCCTTGGGAATGCCTTCTTGCTGGGCATCCTGTGCAGGATATTGTGGAATAGTGTAAGCTGTCAAATGGTAGATGTGCAATACAGTACATGACTACACGTGGACTAGAGATGTTCTTATTCTGGGTTTTTTATTAGTGACTAATTGTTATAGTTACAATATGGTCACTGGTATGGTGTGTTTGAGGGTTTACATGGGTGTTACCAACTGTGGATGAAAACAATAAGGCAGCAGATGGGGTTTGAGAAAATGAGTATCTCTGCATGGTCAATGGGATGATTTGGGATTTTCCATTTGCAACTTTAAGAGAATTTCCCTGCTTTCTCTCAGACACCTCATTCCAGAATTTTTACCTCTCCCCTTGCCTTCACAATTGGGTTGTTTGAGACATACAATTGGGAGGAAAAAAATAGAATATATGTAGGCTAATGTGCATGGATAATAAATAGGATTCTGATGTGATGAACCTAGAGTTGAGATTTATGTAATAGCCACATAAGGGAATCTAAAGATTATTGATTGACTATCAATCTTGAAGCTCAGGAGCCAAAAATTTCCAACCAGATGTTAGGTAGGTGAAAGTATTTTGGCTGAAAAACTATTCTTTTGGCACCGCCTTCCTTCCTGATATCTACCTTTTACCCAAAATATATTTTTAGGTGAATGGAATGGTTTTCTGAGTCTAATATCTCATAGTTTATAAACAGTTGATTTCAGAATGCAGAAATATACCTGACCTATGATTATTGTGATAAAAGTTACATGTGATTATTTACACAGTATGTTTTATGTTGACACAACAAAATCGCAAAGATATCAATTTTTAGAAGCTATGACATTTAGAACAAGCCCCTGAATTTTACTACTATATAAACCCTATTGAAATGATTTAGAATTTTTCCATTATAATTTAGAAATTTTATAATTGCTCAAGTCTAATTATAACATTTTAAGACATTTATCAAACATTTTTGATTTAACCTAAAGAAAAAATAAAAAAAAAATGGGACTTAAATAAAACACAGTTATCTTTGAGTAGAGTTGCATATTGTAAGGATTTTTAATTCTGACTTGATGTGTTATACAGTTAATTTCACAGGAATAAATGTAGTAAGCAGTATAGCCAAAACCAAAATGATGGTGTGGAAGGAGGAATGATCGCTATAGGCCTGACAGAATTAAAGCTGATTGAACTTGTCATTGGATAGTTTTGTACCCACTGAATTTACTTCCTCTATTTTTTTTCCATTTTAATACATTTTCAACCTGTCATCTTGATATAACCTTTACAAAAATAGTCGAAAGTTGAGATGCTTAATAATCATGTAAATTAGGCAGAACAGACACATCTTTGATAGAAATAACTAACAGTAAAACACATTCTTAACAAATGGCTGGTGATGTCACAAATATTTTATAAAAATGAGATTAATAGTAAAACATGCAGCAGTCAGCTAATATTTAAAAAAATCATAGAAAACTCAGCTTTATGAGCAAAAACATTTTTGGATAGATGGCTTATGCAATAAAATGTAGATTTTTTTCCCTCAGATTTTTATGTGTGGGGAGTATGGGCAAATGCTGAACACTTCAATTTTATAGTGGTCTAAATGGCATGCTTCAGAGTATCAGTACTGCAGAATAAAGTTTTTCTTCCAATCCCCCATCCCTGCATCTTTAGGACTCTTGACTATCAATCTTGTAACATTCTGAAAAATTTAACACCACCTTTCTTGGAATATTTAGGGCCCAGTGGAATCTTCTATATATTATACAATTTAATGAGCCAAGTCTGTGCTCTGATCTTTCTCTTTGATCTCAGATCTCAAGTAGTTCAGATTTTGTCTCTTGAACAAACAGAAAGAATGAAAGATGCCCTTATCCTCTGATACTCTTATACATTGAGCAAGTATGGAATGAATTTATAAAATTACTTGCCATTCACCTTGTTATTAAAAAATTGTTGAATATGACCTTTTGTGATAATGTGCGGGAAAAATAGTATCTTCAGATAAGTTGTTGGTAATCTGTGCTCTGCAGATAATGGGAGAAACAACTCCATAAAACCATTCATGGTTTGGTCTGTAAAGTTTTAGTATCTATTGGAATAGTTGACTGCTCTGCTGAATTTATCAGTTACTAAGAAATACTAAAGATGTCTTGAACAGTGTTTTTTTTTTAAGATTTATTTATCCATTCATACAAGAACTGGGGTACAGGCCAGATGCATGGGATGGTGAGAGGATTCACCAGAGACAGAGCAGGGAACAGAACAGGCAGACTGACAAAATACACTGATGAGGGGAGCAGCGGGCAAGACAGGAGAGGTCTGCTGTGCCATGTGGGACCCTCGCTGGCCAGCCAGGATCGAGCTGGTGCTACAGAGGCTTTGGACAGCTTCACAGCGCTACGCTCAACTGCCTGTGCCACCAGGGGAGGTCCTCTAGGACAATGTTTTTTAACATTTTATTTTAAAGTGACATAAGTCATCAGCCTAAGGAAAATCTGAATACTTGCTAAAGGCCCACATTTCTGGTCATAGTCCTATTGCATCACCATCTCTTGGAATCTATATTCTCCATTTAGATTCCACAGTCATTAATATTTGCTAAGTGTCCTTTATGTCTTATCTCTTTTTATTTGTCACAAACGGGATGTAGTTTTTATTGCTGTTCTACTATTACAAAGTAAGCAGCAGACAATATCACACTTCATTTCTAATTGCTACAATAAAAGGATCATTTCAACAAGTACCTCTAGAAACATTTTATATAAGCTACAATTTGGGAATGAGGCCTTTGAGCAGGGATTCCCAACTGTAGCTTGCATCAGAAGCCCTGGTAGGTCATGTTAAAACACAGATTTTGCCCCACCCTTGGAGTTTCAGATTCGTTTTACCTGGGGTGAAGACTACAAAGCTGTAGTTTGAATAAGTTCCCAGGTAATACAGATGCTGTGGTTTGGTGACCACAACTGAGGAGGAGATTCACTGCTTATGTGGACTTTGTCTGGCCAACCATGCTGGACTTCTGGGCAGTGATGCTGGAAGTAAGTGAAAGGAAATTGGTTGATAAGTACCTAGAGACAAGAACCACTCAGAGCATCTTCCAGAGGTCCCCTGAAGCATTGGTCACCATGGTCCATGGTAACCTGTTCAGGTCTCTATATTAGCCTTTTTCTTTCCCTGGTTTTCTATTCTGGGTCTTTATATACAGGCATTGCTAAGGTCCACTCAATCTCTTAGTGTCTCCAGACAATTCATCCCCAAATAACCAAATTTCACATAAATTCCCATCTCATAGTTTGTTTTGTGGGTCAGGGAAGACAGACAGCCTGTCCTGCTGGAACTTAAGTACCCTTGGGAAAATAAAGTGAACACTGAAAAAGCATTTATATAACAATTCAGACTTTTACTGATGCTTGCTGAAATATGCTTCTTATTTTATTAACAATGAATATTCATTACAGGGGAATTAGAAAATCCAGATAATATTATCTGAGTCATCTAGCATCTAGAGGTAAATATGGTAGTAAAACCATACACCAGCATACAATTCTAGCTGTGACCCACTTTGTCCGTTCTAAGAACCATGTTATATTCAGAAAAAAGTCATCCATCAATTGAGAGGAATTTCAGAGTAGCACAAGTTTCTTAGTTTCATTTCTTAGACTTTTTAAGGGTTAAGGATGTGAAACTTGTTAATTCACTTCTAACATGACTTGTTCTGGTCATGCACATTTAGCTGGGTTCTTCCCTAATAAAACTCCTCCTGAAAAAAAATAATCCACCATTCCAAATTGTCATCACTTACTTAAATGCACCTTTTCTTCCTAAATGTACACAATACTAGAGATCCAAAAGCCTGATTAGCTGGATTCTTCCTTGGAGTATTTGAAAGAGAAGGAGACTTCACAAGCTGATCCCCAGTCTCTCTTAAGTGGGGGTGGGGGGAGAAAATTCTGAAGACACTAATTGATGAATAATGTATTCTGTTGCACAGATATTTATAGCATGCATTATTTTCCTGTGACAATTTTTTTTCACTTAGCAGTGCATTATATACTTGGCTCTTTAATAGCTATGTATGCATAGCTATCATTACTATTGGATTTCATATATTCAATTAAGAATTTAATTTATTTGCCTATTCTCTTGCTAGATATGTGTGGTATTTCCATTTTTTTCTCCTACTCCAAGTTGCTCTGCATACACATTTATGTACTGACTTGATAATTTCATTAGGACCATTTGTAGGAGTGGAATTAATAGATCATAGATTAGTAGAAAAGAGATTGTACTTTTCAAATATTTTAATATATGTTGCCAAATTATCTTCCAGCAATAAACAGGCATGGTGATTTTGCTAGGACATCAAAAACATTAGATTATTTCATTTTAATCTTTTTCAATCTGATATGTAAATAAAACTACGCAAGTGGATGAATTAGTGAGCAAATGAATTAATGAAAAATGATATCTTATAAAATCTGATTTCTTTTATTACAGTTAATATTGATTTTGGGGGTGTTGTCCAGTCCTCTTTTCACTAAGTGAATTGCTTGTTTTCTCTCTCTCTAGCTTATTTTTTCATTGAGATTGTAGAATTGATGTCTTGTCAGAGTATACAAAAAAAAGTTATTCATGTGTTTGGGAAATATTTCTCAGTTTGGAGTTTTCCTTTTAACACATTAACTTTTTACAGTGGCCCCTTGAAGAATTACAATTTAATGAACTACTTTGGTATCTTCTTTTCTTTTCTTTTTTTTTTTTAAAGATTATTTATTTATACAAGCACTGGGTACAGTCAGAAGCACGGGAGGGTGAGAGAATTCACCAGAGCCAGAGCGGGGAGCAGAACAGGCAGACTGGCGAAGTGCACTACTGAGGGAAGCAGTGGGCATGGCAGAGAGGTCTGCGCGCCATGTGGGACACTTGCCAGGTGGCCGGGGATCGAACCAGTGCTGCAGAGGCTGCGGGCAGCTTAGCAGCCCAGTGCTCAACCGCTGTGCCACCAGGGGAGGACCTACTTTGGTATCTTCTTTGCTTAATGGTTTTATCTTTATTCTGTGGCTGCCCTAGGCATCAGTTCTTGTCATGGCACATGTGGTACCATCTCCCCTATGGGAGCCATCATTTATTTTTTAGAGTCTCAGAAGCAAATCACTGTATACAATTCAACACAGCATTAACTGTTTTGAATATAATGGATTTATTTGCAAATTCCACCTAAGAAATACTTTTCTCATCTCACGGTATTACACAAAACTTTCATGAAGAATTTATATGAAGATTTTATTAGGTTAATGTAACCCTATCAAAACTGGTGTTACTGACAATTGCTGGAGAATTTAAGAGAGGGCTGACCAGAGTCAATTGGGGCAATTACTTCTTAGGGGGAACCAGTGACTTGAATGGTGAGGTGTGAATAGGTAGAGAGGTAGGAAAAGACAATTCTGGGTTGATTTCTGTAGCCTTAAGCAAGAAAAGCCTCTTCCAATTCAAAGCAAATAAAGTAAGTGGCTAGGCCAGGACACAGGCCAGCTGCTGGCCTGTAGAAAGAAGATGCTACTATGTGCATAAACACCTGAACTTCTAGACCTCTCTCTGCACTCAAAGCCTGCAATGGCCTTGAGTCTTGGGTCTAACTTAACAGTGACATTACCCGATCTCCATAATGATACTCAGAGCAGATTTTGCCCTCTTCTGTATCTTGATTTCAGCATTGACTCAGATAATCATTCTGTGTAACTGTAGAAGACTGCAAATGCTATGCCTTAATATGCTGAATAGCTGTGCAGGAATATAAATGATATTTATGAGGAAGTTGGGAGTGCTTTAAATATTGTGAAAATGCTGACTTTGACACATTGGGGATAATGATGCAGAAACACTAGGCTCTTTGTAAACTGTTTAATGGCAACAATTTTCTAAATCCAAGCAATCTACACTTCCCCATTTACAAGTTCATATCCAACTACTACAGTCTATAAAGAGGTTTTCTACACTGAGTGTTACTTTTCTGAATTGTCATTCAGTATTTGATTCTGTTTTTTTGAAAAAAAAAAAAAAAAAAAAAAAACAGAAATGTTATAAGAAGCTTGAAGAAGTATAACATTTTGGTCAAAATGTCATCTTGTTAACAGACACAAATTTTTTTTAAAGAGAGGAGATTTTAAAAATCTGAATTCATTTCCTTGTTATGTTAGTGTTTAATATCATAGATAAATATTAATACTTATATGAGTAAGTTTGTGTGCTTGTATAGAGAAATAATATAAAGTTAATGTACACATGTCTCTAGTCTGTAGAGTAATGCTTTTGCAGAAGTAAATGCCAAAAGTATTACACACTGTAACTCAATTGCATTTATGTTTCAAATATGGCAAAATTTAATCTATATGTTAACTTTCGTATTTGCTAGATTGTAGAGATTAACCTTAAAATACACATTTTTTCCTGTGTTAGGTGAAAACAATTCTTGTAATCTTATTATATTTGATATTTGCCAGTGCTGTTTACATTTCATATTGCCTATATTTATACTTGTCCTGCTGTATCTTCATTTAGTGCATTTTGGGGGGAAATTTTTTCATGATTCCCTTAACTTACATCAAAAGAAAAAATAAGTTAACAAAAACTATCAGAAGTATGAGAGAAAAATGCCTGTTAGAAAACATTTGAGGGCATCCCCATTGGTGCAAAGGATTGAGCTAAGCACTGTAAAGCTGTCCACAGTCGCTGAAGCACGGGTTTGATTCCCAGCTGGCAAGGGAGAAAACCACATGGCGCAGCATTCTTCTGTCTCGCCCGCTGCTCCCCTCAGCAGTGTATTGTCATCAGTCTGCCTGTTCTGCTCCCTGCTCTGTTCTCTGGTGAATCCTCTCACCCTCCCATGCCTCTGCCTGTACCCTAGCTCTTGTATAAATAAAATAAATCTTAAATAAAAAATTATAAAAAGAGAAAACATTTGAACCTGTCTAAAGAAACCTGGGCAGAAGTTCCCTACTGTGTGCCTAGTGTCCTAGGGAGTATTTCTAGAAATAAAATTCTGCTGTTTTCTACTTGGACTCTGTATGTATCACATGTCTCAATGTTAGTAACTTTCCCTGATTCCACTTTCATTTTCATTTAAAAAGAGAGATTTTTTTTATTCACGGTAGTAACTTTTATCATTTTTGACAGTGTAAGTCATGGGAAGAAAGTAAATGTAGCTGTGTCCTCAGAAACACAATATACTGACTTTATATCTCTAGACATTTCTATAAACTTTTATTTTAAATGTTCTTCTGTGTGCTCACAAAAATTTAAGGGTTATGAAACACATATTATATATATTTTTTACCTCAAACACTGAATAAAAACTCATGCATGAAAGTGCCTAATAAAATGGATAATGTCTAAAGGAAGGAACTGGAATTTTGTGATTCTAATGCAGACCTAGTGGAAAAAATTAAGTTACAGAGCAGAGTAGTCTCTTTGAGGGACATCACCCACCAACTGAAAGATAAAGAAAGATTTGCACATTTAATTTTTGGAGATTTTAGTGTCTGTTTTTTGTTCACCCTGACCTTTTGGGTCATGGTACATACTTCCTCTGGAGGAATTCTAAGACATTTTGATTGTGCTGAAATTCTTAAAAGAGAAAGAAACATTATCTGAGTTCAAAAACTTGTTTTACTTGTGTATTCTCTGGGGATAAAGAGAAATGAATTCTAGCTTGGGGAAAAGTAGGTAAAAATTTTTCTGTGTAAACCATAATATTATCATTATACAGACTCACAGAAACTGACAGATCAACTTGGAAACAACCATAGTGTGCAACTATGAGTGAGATTAGAGACTTTCACTGAAGTGTCCTAATGAACTGTATTTATAAAGAAAGTGGTGAAAACTTTTTAGGAAAGTAAATATTTTTTTTTCCATGACTATGTTTAAAAGATAATATAAAACTGGTGATGTATGAATTTCAAGGTGTGTGTTCATGTTCAATCATATGTGATACTTTACTGCTCATTTTTAATATATGGGTTATATAAGTAACATATGGACTGTAGTTGGAGTAGGCTTAATTATAACAAGAAAAGGGAGGATAATATAGATAGGAAGAATTTTATTGAGTATCTTAACTTCATGAAAAATGTAAAACTGTGACAAAAAAATTTCTTTCTCTGTTTCCTTCCCTTCACCCTCCCCTCCCTATACTCCCTCCTCCTCTTAATTTTTTGTAGAAAATTAATTAGGAACAAGGTCAGAAATTGTAATTTTTATTTTTTTTTATATATCTTGTCCAGTTATCCTCCAGCAATAAATACACAGACTGGGTGATATTGCCAGAAAATTAAAAACCCAAGTGATGATAATGCTATTTTAATCTTTGTCAATTTGATAGACAAATAATAGCATATCTGATTTTCTCAGTCACTATTAATTATTAATACTGATGTGTTTTTGCATCAATATTACACAGTCCTTTTTTTTCATTTGATGGATATGTATATATATGTATATATTTATCTATATGTGTACTACTATTTCATTGTATCTCCATATAGCCAATATTTTTAAGCTTAAATGTGCAGTATTTGATACAATTAAATATTAGATGGAAAATTTTGTATAATGGTCTTGAACATACAGTGGGATTATTTGCTCATTTTGACTATAGAGAGTAGAGTGTCACTGTTCTAAACTTTAATTTCTTTGTTAGAATTACAGTGAATGCGGCTTTCCTGCGAGGGCACGAAGCCCTCACTGCTCTGCCACAGACACTTTTTTTTTTAATGTTCTGTGTGTCAGTTGTTGACTTTCATGGCAATGATTTTATCCTTTTATTTGTTTTCATTTCTGTAGAACAACATTGAATCTCTTCAGAGTAACACACTACATCAATGCAGACAAGACAATTTATACAGTAGAGCACCGTAGTCATTATTCTTTAGTTTAGGTTAATTGAAGCTTGGCAGAAGTTGAACTAAAATTAAGCAAATATAAGAGAAATGCTTGCCACCATTTAAAGGATAATCAAGGACAACTTAATGTTTTGCAAAATGGCCTTTGAGGCTTGTAATGTGCAAGTGGCCAACAGACTGTACCAATGAGCTAGTTAAAATAATTGAAATTTTTGAAGCAGAACTAGGTTCTTTGTGGCAAAGGGCCCTAGCAGAGAGTGGTTGTATGAGCAGCTGTGCTAGCTCCTGAGACCCTCATCTGTCCATGCATGGAGGAGGTTTTGTTGGGTGTTTATTTACCATTCCATTTTAGAGGTGTTATCATCCAAACATCTATGCCCTGTTTTGAGAAGGAGATGATTTACATTGTGTAAGGGAAACATAACTTTCACCAGTCATTTTTTGTCTGTCCTCAGTTTAATCAAAAAGCTCACTTTTGGCCACTTTTATTCCAAATGGCTTGCAGTCTTTTCAGAATATCAGTGCAAATTTTTTTGTTAGAATCATCATCATTGGTCTCATTATTCCCCAGCATACTAAGCTCATTTTCTTAAATTTGTGACATGATTCCTTTATGATTTCCTTAGAAGATATTTGAATGGCATCATACTTAAACTCCAACATATTCCTACTTGTTTATCCCCCCCTATGAGCCTTGACATGGTCATAGATAGGAATGTGAGAAATGAGCTATCTCTACACAGAGTGCTCCCTGAACTTTATGATCTCCTTACTAATTTGTGATATTTGTATGATGGTTGTAACTCTGTTGAGCTCTCTAGAATCCAATTTACAATTATGTTATATAGCCATGATGTTGACCAGGACAGTTTACTATGGGTTCATGAAAGTCTAACATTAGCAAAGCTAAGAATAACCTATAATGAGAACTGTGTGCAAAGAAGAGATATTTAGTTTTATTTTATTTTTTTTATTTGGCATTCTAAAGATAACAGATGTAATGTTTATTTTATCAAGTTAAACAAGGTAAGACAAAGATGTACAAGGGCAAAGCCAATCATATTCCTTCACTCCTGTCTGTCCCAATTTTCCCACCTGATAAAACTGACATTGACAGCTTGATTTTTATCCTTAAATATTTTTATTGCTTATGCAAATATACTAAAGTAGATTTAATTCCCATGCCATTGGTGGTGGTGTTTTAGCAAAATAAAACCGTTCTGTATATATTAATCTGTTTTGACTTTTTCTCTAACAACATATGTAAGTCAAGTTGCTAGTGCAAGACATGTAGACAGTGGAGCAAAATGTAGGGGATGTCTAGAATTTTTTAGGCACAGTTGGTAGAAATATAAGTTCGATAATTACCAAGTCTATTGAGTTGCATGTGGTCAGATGGATATGTAAATTATTAATTATCCAGTAAACATTTTCTTCATTTCTAGTACTCAAAGAAGTAGCAGTGGTTTTTGGAGCTTTAGATCATTCTCTGAAAATCAGTTTAGAGTTACTATGTTGAGATAACTCTCATCTAGTCATGAGAAAAGCAACTTTAACACAACAATAATGTATTATTTGTCTGTGATCAGAATGGCAAACATTAAAAGTTCTGATATTTCCAAAATTGAGGAGGTAGAGAAAAAGAAACCCATGTACTCCTACCAGTAATATTTAGAAAACGCTTTTTCCATACTAAAAATGTAACTGAGAACAGACGCTCTCATGTGGTTTCATTTCAGTGTGTTAAAAATTGTGGAACATCAAATAATGTTGCTGGTGTACATTTTTATCTATTAGACATTAACTTTTGTCAGTTTAAAATTATTATTTAACTTATAAACAGCAACAAAAACATAGCATAACATAAATGACATTTTTATGAAAAATAACTGCTTTGCAAAATGAAATTTAATATAAAATTATAGCATGATTTTATTTTATATTTTTAAAAAATATTTATTTATGCATACAGAAACTGGGGTATAGGCCAGAGGTGTGGAAGGTGAGTGAATTCACTGGAGACTGAGTGGGGAACAGAGCAGGCAGACTGACTGAAACACACTGCTGAGGGGAGCATAAGCGAGTCAGGAGAGGTCTGCTGCGACATGTGGGTAGTTCCCTGGCGGGTGATTGAACTTGTGCTGCAGTGGCTGCAGATAGCTTCATAGGTTGCATCTCAACCCCTTGCAACCCTAAGGAGGCCCCATGACATGATTTTGCATTTTGCAAATCCCTCAATATTTGGCTTAATATGAGACATCTAATATCTATTTATGGATCAAATCTTTTGGGGTGTGTTGTTTTTGATTTCAGTATATGAAGAATATCTGTCCCCTTAGTGATGTTTGCTTGAAAAGAAGTGAGAATTTGAGTATCCTTCTCAAATATTTATGTTTATTCTTTTTAATACTGTATCAAAATTCGGAAAATGGTTATATCGTGAAATTTAGTGACATCTAAATCTATATCAGAATTTTTATACTCTGTGTATGTTCTGTTAAATTGCATTTTGAATGAATTTTTATCCTGACATAATTTCATGTCATCATACAAATATCAAAAAATATTGCTTCCCTCATTTCTGCAGCTTTTCCAAGTGTTGACACATTTCATAATGCAATATAAAAATCTCTCATAAATATTAACACTGATTTCATCTGGAGAATCTTTGAACATTAGAAACTTATAAATTTTAAATTGGCAAATAAAGGTTTTCGACAATTCTAATTTCAATTGAAAACACAAATTTTGCCATTGGCAATATTATCAGTTGTTTTTATTTGGAAATGACAGTTCCACTGTTTACTTTCAATAAAATTTCTGTTGAGTACCCAATTTTAACAGTAAGTTTAATCTTCACAGTAAAACATGGTATTCCAAGAAAAAAAATTGAAAAGTAACTATAACTTAATTATGCAAAGGTTTTTCTAAATATCACCAGTCTAATTAGTATACAGCACAAGGAATTTATGCATAATTTTTGACATTAAAAAGACATGTATTCAAGGGTGAAGGCCTAGTAAAAATAATGATTGTTGGTGTTTCATCAAGTTTCTGAGACTGATACATTTTTTCTGCTGCAAGTGTGTGGCTGTAAAAGACTTGCTACTTGAATTTGGTATCATAATTTCAGTTGTGCTAAGGTGCACTTAGTTTTACCCATTGTTGATTTTACAGCCACGGTACAATGTCCACACAACGATATGAGCAAAAAATAGCACTCTGAGAAAGTAAATAACAATACAAACCCACATCAAAAATGATAAAAATCGGGGCCTCCCTGGTGGCACAAGGGTTAAGATGAAACCTATGAAGCTATCCATAGCCATTGCAGCATGAGCTCGATCCCCAGCCAGGGAGCTACCCACATGTTGCAGCAAACCTCTCCTGACTTGCCCACTGCTCCCCTCAGCAGTGTATTTACGTCGATCCACTTATTCTGCTCCCCACTCTATCTCTGGTGAATCCTCTCATGCCCCACATCTCTGGCTGTACCCCAGTTCATGTATGCATAATTAACTAAATCTTTAAAAATATGATAAAAATCTCATTTTATTTTTTTAAGATTTATTTATGCATAAAGTGCTGGGGTACAGGCCAGAGGTGCAGCGGGGAGCCGGCATGAGAAGATTCTGCAGAGACAGAGTGAGGTACAGAACAGGTAAACTGACTGAAATACACTGCTGAGGGGAGCAGCGGGCAAGTCAGGAGAGGTCTGCTGAGCCACGTGGGTAGTTCCCTGGCCGGGGATCAAACTTGTGCTGCAGAGGCTGTGAGTTGCTTCATAGTGCTGTGCTTAAGAACTTATGCCACCAGGGAGGCCCCACAAACATTTTAATTACAAGTAAAGGAATGAGGAAAAGATGAGTGCATGAATCTAAAAATTAGTATAAGTAAGAAAATAGTAACAATTAGGTCAGAAACAAATGAAATACAAAAACAGAAGACATTATTAAAGATCAGTTAAACCAAGAAATGTTTTATTGAAAAATAAAACAAAATTGTCAATCCTGTGTCTAGGGTCTCTTAGAAAAGAAAAGAGAAAATCCAAATGAAAATGAGTAAGGGAAGAGGTGAAATGCAAAGAAACTGGACAATTTTTTAAATTCATACAGTCTTCCAAGACTGAACCAGGATAAAATAGCTAACATATCAGTCCTATCATAAGTACAGGCATTCAAAGAGTAATGAAATTTGTCCCTTAATACAAAACCCAAGATCAAAAAGCTTTTCCAGCAAATTCTACCAAACTTTCAAAGAGAATCTAAATATAACCTACTCAACTCCTAAAAAAAAAAAAAAATGAAGAAGGTGGAAAACTACCCAACATATACTATGAGGCCAATTTTATCCTGATCCCAAAGCCAAACAAGGGCAGTAAAACAAAAAAGTAAACAGTAGGCTGATATCTCTGATGGACATAAGTGAAAAAATCCTTAACAAAATATGAACACAACTGAATACAGCTATGTAGTAAGAGAATCAAGTAGATTTCATTCAAGGAACGCAAGTTAGCTCAACATGTGCAAATCTGTGTATGTTATTTACCATGTCAATAAAAAGGAGGATAAAAATCATATGATCATTTCAATAGATACTAAAAAACCACTCAGCTAAATTCAATATCAATTTTGATAAAAAAGACCTCAACAAAATCAAAATAAACAGCACTTTTTGAAACATAATAAAAGCCATATAGCACAAATCCACAGCCAAAATCATATTCCTCATACTCAGGAAAAATAGATAGCATTTGCAGTAAGATCAGGAATAAGACAAGGATGTCCCCTGTAATCACTCTTGTTTAGCATAGAATCATAAGTCCTAACTGGAGCAACAAGGCAAGAAAACAACATAAAAAGAGTCCAAGTTGTAAAAAGAGAAGTGAAATTATCACTGTTCACAAATGACACGATTATATACATAGCAAATTTGAAACACTCTACTAAAAATATTATTAGAAAAAAATAAATGAAAACATTATAGTGGTAGGATACATAATCAATACACAAGGGCCTCCCTGGTGGCGTAAGATGTTAAGACACAACCTATGAAGCTATCCAGAGCCACTGCAGCATGAGTTTGATCTCTGGCCAGGGATCTACACACATGGCACAGCAGACCTCTCCTGACTCCCCCGCTGCTCCCCTCAGCAGTGTATTTCAGTCAATCTGCCTGTTCTGTTCCCCACTGTCTCTGGTGAATCCTCTCAACCCCCTGCACCTCTGGCCTGTTCCTCAGCTCTTATATGCACAAATAAATAAATCTTTAAACAATATGAATATAAATAAAAATAATCAATACACAAAAATCAGTTGCATTTCTATATGTAAACAATGAATTAGACAAAAGAGAAATTAAGGAAACAATCCCATTTACAATCACACCACAAAGAATGAGATTACTGGGAGTAAGGAAAGGAGGTCAAATTCTGAAACTCTGAAAATGTTGAAACTCTGTTAAAAGAAATAAAAGAACACTAAAAGAAATATAATGATACCTTGTTTTCATAGATTGGAAGAATAAACATTCTTAAAATGGCCATTTTACTTAAAACTATTTATAGATTCTCAATACCTATCAAAATCCCAATGACTCTTTCAAGCAAACAGAACAAACACTTATAAAATTTGTATGTAACCACAAAGGCCCCAAATTGTCCAAGTCATCCTGATAGGAAAGGAAAAATGGAGGCATCACATTCCCTGACTTTAGACTATACTACATAGTAACATTAATCAAAACAGTATGATACTGGGGGAAAAACACAGAAACACAGGCAGTGGGACAGAATAGAAAGACATATTAGTAGTAGTAGTAAAATTTCTGTCACTTCCTAGATTCTCTGAAAAAGGATGGGAGGCCCAATTTTCTGTGAACTACATTTTGATAAATGCCTTAGAAAAATATATGACCTCTTCTCAAATTAAATGCCCAAGAATATTTACAGTGTGTAATAATAAAATACTTAGAAATCATTCCAATGCCCATTATTTGAGGATAATCAAGTAAACTGTGGTGTAGGTAGTTACATAATAGTGTTGTATTTCAAGAGCTTAATGTTAGATGAAAGAAGAGAAAGACAAAACATTATAGCAACTTGATACTTCTAATCAAATGTTCATGAGTGTGTTTTTTGCCTATTTTATACATATTTCTATCTTAAATAAGTAAAAATGCCTAACACATACAAATGCATATTTATTTAATGAATAACTTCCATAGTAAATTTTAAGTAATGCAAAACTTAATGTAATTTTGAGAAAAGAGTGAGGGAATAATAAAGTCTTTCATCCTTCCCCACTTTTGATTTCACAATTTACTTATAGTTTAAAATGACTCTAATAGTGAGCTCAGGTTTTCCAAATAAATATTTTGCCATAATTATATAGTAACAGTCAAATTTTCTGTCTTTCACCATCCTTTTATGTTTTCTTGGAAGTGAAATTTATAGTTCATGTAATAAACCATGAAATAAGGGAATTATGTTTAGAAAATATGTAAGAACATGGTGTCTTCTGTTTTTGAGTTTGTTTTGATATCTAATCTATGCACCTTCTTTTTTCATGACCATAAATGCTTGCAAATTGTTGTGTTTATTGTACATTTTGTTGTTTTCAGCACAATTTCCCATATTTATTAAGTAGACAATGTTCAGATTCCATTCAATGGAAAAGGGAAAATTCTGAAAATTAATCTAAAAGGTTGTTTGAAACAGACATTTATATCTGGATGCTGCATGACTACATGTTATTCTGGTGAGGATATTTCTTTTTGTTGGTTTAAAAATAGCTGTGTGTGTGTGTGTGTGTGTGTGTGTGTGTGTGTGTTGAAAATACTTAAACTATGTTTAAGTTCTTAGTGGTTGAAACTTCACTGCTGTAGGTATTTTTAACAGAAACCATATTTTCCAAATGCTGGAACTCATTTTTTTGCAAAAGAGCACCATTCTTTTCCCTTTTCTCTTGTCTGTACCCCCTCCCTGCCTCAGTCTCTTCTTACATTGCTCATGAGCCTTTTTAAATAATTACAACTTTTACTAATTTTACATATTTATTTTAATTGTAGAAGACCTGGGGTATAGGCCAGAGGTTTGCAGGAGGAGGATTGAGAGGATTCAACAGAGACAAAGTGGGGAGTAGAACAGACAGATTTACTGAAATACACTGCTAGGGCCGAGACAAGAGAGGTCTGTTATGCCATAACTGGGTTAGCTCCCTGGCTGGGATACATGTCAGGCAGTGGCAGTGATGGCACTGAGAATTAACCCCTAAGCTACCAGGGAAACCCCAGTTACAGCTTTTAATGATAGAACTGATCTTCCACAGATATTTCTAAAATATCCTTGACTGGGCCTCCCTGGTGGCAAGGGGTTAAAGTCTCAGAACTATCAAGCTATCAGTCCCCAGCCACTGTGGCCTGAGTTCCAGCACTGCCCAGGGAGCTACCCCACATTGAGAAACAGACCTTTTCTGTCTCCCCCACATGCCCCCTCAGTATTGTATTTCAGTCAATCTGCCTGTTCTGCTCCCCACTCTGTCTCTGGTTAATCCTCTCATCCCCCCACACCTCTGTCCTACACCCCAGTTCTTGTATGCATAAATAAAAAAAAAATCTTGACTGTGGAATTTAAAGACAGTAAACTCAGAACACTATGTATCTAAAGGTACATTTATATATTTTAATTATACTGATTTTAATTATATAATGTAGCTAGGTAGGTAGACAGATGTTTATTTTTTTTTTTTTTGAGATTTATTTATTTATGCAAGAACCAGGGTACAGGCCAGATGCTTGGGTGGGTGAGAGGATTCACCAGAGACAGAGCAGGGAACAGAACAGGCAGACTTACGAAATACACTGCTGAGGGGAGCAGCGGGCAAGAGAGGAGAGGTCTGTTGTGCCATATGTGAATCTTCCTAGCCTTCCAGGAATCGAACCCACACTGCAGAGGCTGTGGACAGCTTCAGAGCGCTGCACTTAACCCACTGCGCCATTGGGGAGGTCCAACCAGTGTAGATATTTTTAAGTCTCATACAGTAAGGAAGTCACACCAGCAGGGTAGTATCTTCTTTGCTAAAATAGGTAATTATAGTGAGGGCCATTCTACCTTTAGTGTTCTTGAAGGTTGTAGAAACAGACATCTGTTGTTCCTTATATAAAGACTGACAATTTTTATCCCATAGAAAGGAAAGTTTCATAGCTTTAAATAACCGCCACCTAAAATGGCAAAATTTACTAATTTTATTGTCCCATTGGAACAGTCATCAGACCATTGCCTAAAATGAGGAATGGTTTGTGTTATGGAATTGTACATGATAAAATTTTAATTTAATAATATTATTAAAGGTCAAGTTAAAATATAGAATTGCTACTTTTCCACTTTAAAGATTGACAAAGTAGTTAAAGTTTTATTATAACCAGTGTTGATATTGGCGAGTATGATAGAAAAGGTGTGCGCATATACTGGGAAAATGGTAGAAGACAATTATCTAAGTAATCTGAAAATAGGCTAAATATCTAACATTAGAGCATTATAGAAATATAAAAGTGTAGATGGTTTCATATAACTATTAAAATAGAGTGAAATTCTGTAGTTATTGATACAGCAATATGTTATTATGTTAAATGAAATGATCAGGTTTGATTTTTGATTTAAAGATTACAGATATACTTGCATTGAAACAAAAGCAGGTAAGATACACACATAAGTAATAACTGTTGTGATAGAGGAATTTCCAACCATTTGGCTTTATTTAATTGTCCCATACCCTCATTTCAGACTTTTCATAGCAGTTATTTATTGTGAATATAATTTCATCCTGATGTTATTGAGGAATAATTGACAAATATAATTGTGTATATTTAAATGGCTTAACATAATTTTGCTATACATATATATCATGCAATGATTACTAAGATCAAGATAATTAACACATCCATCACCTCATATGATTAATTTTTTTGTGCATGTGATGTGAACACTTAAGATACACTCTTATGGAAAACATTTCTCAGAATATTAAAAATAGAGCTATCATGTGATCCAGCAGTTCAAATCCTAGGCATCTGCTTGAAGAATGCGAAAACATTAATTTGAAGGGATGGAAAGATTCACTCCTATGTATATTGTACCACTATTTACAACAGCCAAGTTGTGGAAGCATCCTAAGGGCCCTAGGAGAGATAAGTGGATTAAGGTTTGGTGTGTATATCTATGCAATGGAATACTATTCAGCTGTAAAAGAAAATGAATTCATGCTATTTGCACAATATAGAAAAATTGGAGGGGCTTAGGCTAAACAAAATAAGCCAGAAGCAGACAACTACTGCATAGTTTTGTTCAAATATGGGATATAGAGAAATAAGGCAAGTCAGACATCAAACCTAAAACAAACCTTAGAAATCTGATTGTAAAACTGAGGCTATCACAGAGGGGGGAGAGAAGGGTGAAGAGTAAAGGCGGGAAAGGGCACAATGAACTATGGTGGGGTACTAGGGTGCCTTGGTGGAGGGTGCGATGTGGTACCATACACCTGTAAAGGAGAGGTCCTATATTTCTGAATCATATACAGTTGTAAACCTTACAGTGGTGTGAATTACCTTAATTTTAAAAATTATATATACAAATGCTGTATTCTTCAGCAACATTCAAGGGTCAAATACTGTATTTTTAATTACAGTATTAGTTCCAATGCAGGTGTATATGTAATTACAGTATTAATTAGATATTAGATCCTCAGAACTTCTCATAACTGAAAGTTTATATCCTTCGACCTCTGCATCCCCATTTACTCCTTAGTCTAGTCCCTGGCAATCACCAAGCTAGTCTTTATTTCTGTAAAATCAGTTGTTGATTTTTTTAAGATTCCTCATATAAGTGATAATTATTATTAACATTATTTGTCTCTCTTTCTAGATTCTTTCATTTAGTATATTGCCCTCCATGTTGTAACAATTGACAGACTTCCCTTTGTTTTTATTGCTGTATGATATTTTTTTGCTGAACTCATGAGTGCATATGTCTCTTTGGGCTAATGATTTTATTTCCTTCATATGTATACATGGACTTAGAATTGCTGGATCATGTGATAGTTCAAGTTTTAAGATTTTGAGCAACTACCATACTGTTTTTCATAGGTGTACCAATTTACATCTACAGCAAGTTTTTAAGAATTTCCTTTTCTGTACATCTACAGCAATACATATTATCATTTGTCGTTTTTGTAATAGCCATCCTAAAATATGAGATCATATATTGTGGTTTTGATTTGTATTTCTTCAGTTGTAAGTGAACTTGATCACCTTTTCCTGTGTCTTTTCATCATTTTTTTTTTTTTACTTTTGCGTAGAAGAACTGGGGTGTACATATGCGAGAGGTGTGGCAGGTGAGAGAATTCACCAGAGACAGTGGGGAGCAGAACACACTGATTGATTGAAATACACTGTTAAGGGGAGCAGCAGGCAGGACAGGAGAGGTCTGCTGCATGATGTGTAGGTTAGCTCCCTGGTCAGGGATCTAACTCAGGCTGTAGCAGTGATAGCTCTGAGATTGAAGCCCTAGGCTACCAGGGAGGCCCAGGCCATTTTTATGTCTTAAAAAAAAATGCCTAGCCAGAGGTGCTTTGTCCATTTTTAATTGGATTATTTAATTTTTGCTATTGAGTTGTAGGAATTCTCTCTATATATTGGACATTCATCCATTATCAGAGATATGGCTTGCATATGGTTTCTCTCATTTTGTAGGCCGCCTTTTTTTTTTAAGTGTCTATTTATTTATTTATTAATTAATAAATTAATTTATTTATTTATACAAGCACTGGGTACAGTCAGAAGCTCGGGGGGGTGAGAGAATTCACCAGAGCCAGAGTGGGGAACAGAACAGGCAGACTGACGAAGTACACTGCTGAGGGGAGCAGTGGGCGGCAGGAGAGGTCTGTGCACCATGTGGGACCCTCGCCAGGTGGCCTGGGATCGAACTGGTGCTGCAGAGGCTGCGGGCAGCTTCGCAACCCAGCACTAAACCACTGCACCACCGGGGAGGCTCCTGTAGGCCGCCTTTTTAATTCACTGTTTCCTTTGCTGTGTAAAAGCTCTCTGCATTGGTATTGTCCAACAAATTTTCAACTTTGGTTGCCTGTGTTTTTGGTGTCTTACCCAAGAATTCATTGCCAACAACAAAGTCATAAAACTTTTACTCTGTTTTCTTCCAGTAGTCTTAATTTTCAGGTATTACAGTTTCAGTTTTATTTATTTATTTATTTATTTATTTATTGAGGCATGTTTTATTTATTTGTTTGTTTGTTTTGTTTATACATGCACTGGGTACAGTCAGAAGCGCGGGAGGGTGAGAGAATTCACCAGAGCCAGAGCAGGGAGCAGAGCAGGCAGAAGGACCTAAGTACACTGCTGAGGGGAGCAGCGGGCAGCAGGAGAGGTCTGCACGCCATTTTGGACCCTCCTCTGGTAGCCGGGGAGCAGCCAGTGATCTAACCGGCGCCACAGAGACCACGGGCAGCTTCGCAACCCAGCGCTCAACCGCTGCACCACCGGGGAGGCCCTACAGTTTCAGTTTTAATCCACGTTAATTTTTGTGAGTGGTTTAAAATTACGGTCTGGTTTCCTTTCTTTTGTAAATTGTTATCTAGTTTGCCTAACTCCATTTTTTAGGGACTAACTTCCCTTTTTGTGTTTTTGACATCTTTGTCAGAATTTTATTGACTGTATGTATATGTGTAGGTTTATTTCTGAACTCTGACCCTGTGCCTGGTTTTATGACTGTGTTTCCATAATATCAGCTAGAATGTCTCCTCTTTTCTTTTAAATTTTATTAATATGTGTTATCTCTTTTTTTTTTTAAGATTTATTTATTTATTTATTTATACAAGTACTGGGTACAGTCAGAAGCATGGGAGGGTGAGAGAATTCACCAGAGTCAGAGCAGGGAGCAGAGCAAGCAGAGGGACTGAAGTACACTGCTGAGGGGAGCAGCAGGCGGCAGGAGAGGTCTGCGCGCCATGTGGGACCCTCCTCCGGTGGCCTGGAGCAGCCGGGGATTGAACTGGCACTGCAGAGGCTGCGGGCAGCTTCGCAACCCAGCGCTCAACCTCTGGGCCACCAGGGAGGCCCCATCTCTGTTTTTTTGATTAGTCTAGCAAACGTTTGCCAATTTTACGTTTTCAGAAAACGAGCTTTTGATTTTGTTGATCTTTTCTATTGTTTTCTAATCTCTGTTTTTTGTTTGCTCTTTATTAATTCTTCCTTTTATCTTTAGACATAATTTGTTCTTATTTTTCCATGAATTATGATGTTACACTGTTTATCTTTCCTTTTTCTTGATGTGGACATCACTGTAAACTTCCTCTTAGAACTTCTTTTGCTGTATTTTGTAAGCCCTTGTACATAATGTTACATTGTTGTTTATTTCAAGATATGTATTTTTATTTCTCTTTTGAATTCTATGAAGAATTGGCTGTTTGGGAGTGTGTTGTTCGATTTTCATGTATTTATGAATTTTCCTGGTTTCCTTTTAAATTAATTTCTTGTTTTAACCATTGTATCAGAAAAGATACTTGGTAAGATTTCAATCATCTTAAATTTATTAAGACTTGTTTTGTGATCTAACATGTGATCTGTCCTGGAGAATGTTCTATGTCTGCTTAAGAATAATATGTATTCTTACATCATTCAATGGAATGTTCTCTATATATACCTGGTAGGTCCATTAAATTAACTAATGTAGTATTTGTAGCTATGACCCTAAATACAGAAGTTATTGGAGAAAAAAAAATAATAAATTTAATTGTATTTAAGAAATTCTCATAGCAAAATTCCCACCAGCAAATTCCAAAGATGATTTGGAAAAATAAGCTTCAACTTCCTATCACTGCCAAAAGGTTAATTTCTTTAAAATTGAGAATCCCTTAAAGTCAACAGGAAAAAGACCAATAGCTCAATAGAAAAGTAGACAAAAGCAGTGAGCCAAGGTTTCACAAAATGGAAGCATGGATGGCTCTTAATCATAAACAATATTTAGGATTACAAAATACTTCACACAGAAACACCATTTTTTATTGGCAAAAATGTTCCAAACATGTAATAATACCCTTAGCATGACTTTGGATAAATTTCATCATTGCTTTAGTATTGTAACTTTTTATAGGTTTTGTATTTAACTTCAATAGTTTCTATCAGGTAAAATTGACAGTTTTCATCTAAATTATCAATAAATATATCTTTTGACATCCTGGAGATGTGAGACGTGCATATAGTAGTGAGTGGTGTCTGGAAGGTCATGACTTTGCTATTCAGACACAAAGACTGAAGTCATCTCATGTTCACCATGGAGTTCTGATTAAATCTAGAGGATTGTACTTTGCATTATTACTCTATATTTTAACAAGGTGCTTCTTGATATATTCATACGCTAAAAATCTGTCAAAGATATGTTGGGAATGGAGATGATCTGGACAATGTAAAATGATTGTTTAAAAAAGGAAAGTTACATACATCTGTGTACCTTCACTCATAAACATGTAGTTTTTCTATAAAATGTTCATATATGTATATAGGTATACATGGCATATGTGGTATGTATTTAAATATAATTGTATTAAAGCGTACGTATTTCATTGAATAAAATTTTCTACAGACATGAAAAAGAAACTGAATATACTTATTGTCTCCAGGGATTTGTACTATGTGATTAGAGATAGATTTAAAGTATAAATAAAATATGACTACCCACAGTTTGTTTCAGGTGTGTTCAGTAATTATTTGCAAGTTCCTATTGAATATAGTAAAATTCATTGGAATCAAGGAATAATATTATATTTTCGCCTTCATAAAATTCTAAATCTTGTATAGCACTGCAAATAGGATAGAGCAAGTGGATTATTTCTTTCTGTGCTGATGTGTTTGGTTATTTTTTCTTTCTAATCTACAATTTCTTCTGATATATTAGGCAAAGCAAGTACAGTATTCAAATACATGAGTGACAGGCTGTCATTGGAAAAGCTCATTCTGAGAATTTTTTATGAGTTTATGACATCTTTGTTAATAAGCACTTAAAATTAACATCTTACACGATGTTAGCAGAGAGGTGTAGTGAACTCCAATGCAACTTGAACTATTTCACATGCATCTGTCTTCAAGGTAATGGATTCTTTCCTGCTATGCATAATTTATTTTATTTTGCCTAGTCTATGTAGTAACTACCTTCATTGGCCTGGTAATTTTTTATGTTGCTAATATGCTTTCCCTGAGGTGAGGGGGAGGTTTTTTGATACTAAGGATTTTACTAATTCTTAGTTACAACCCTAAAAAGGTGGCATTGTCTCCTTTTTCACTTACAGTTTCCTCCCAATTATTCATTGCTGTATAAAAATCTACCTCAAAATTAAGTGATTTCAAAACAACCATTATGTTGCTCTTGGTTTTCTGGGTGAGGATTTGAGTATGGTCTCCTTTTATGGTTTGGTTTTGATCAGCTGCTGGCCCTGGAAAATCCTATCTAAGATGACTTTGAAGGATAGCCTCCTAAAGATGTTCAGAATAAGCTTTCCCCGGCCATGTCACTTTGGCAAGTAGATTGTTTTGAGTTGAGTTCAATCAGGGCTTTGTAGTCTCATGAGAAACTTTGGCCATTCTCTTGGATACCTAAAAGCATGAAAATCGGTGGTGTTACTTAGAATTTGTATTTTTACCAGAAAAAAAGCCTTCTAAGTGGAGTCATATATCTATATGGGAGGGCAAACATCTATTATAGAGCATCTGTCCTTCATCATATGAGCTGCCCTCTTCTCATAATGTGAGTCACCCTCCTGTCCTCGAAGCCTAGGCTCTTATCCTCTTCCTCGGGGTATGTATCACCATTGTACCCTGTTGGCTTTAGAATCTATATCCATGTAGATTGTCCATATGTGTGCAATTAAATTTGATCTTTTCTCCTACAAACTGTGTGATATGAATTTGTTTTGTTGACCCATTTGAACATGACCCAGAAGTATAATTGAAAATTTTGTTTCCATTTCTAGAACTCTGTCACTCAGATGTTCCACACTTTTAATATTTTGATTCTTTCCATGTGACCTATTGTCCTACTGGGCCTTTGCATGTACCTTGGGCTTCTCACATGATGCTATCAGAGTAGTCATTCTTTTTTCATGGCAGCTGGTTTCTAAGAGTGAATTTTCCAAGATACAGGTACTCAGAGATACCATTCTCTTTAGGACTGGTTCTGCAAAATGGCCTACAATTATTTCTGCCATATTCCAATACTAAGGCAGAAACAGAGTCTTCTCAGATTCAGGGGAGGGGATACAAACTCAATCTCTTATTGGGGGTCCTATCAAGGAATATGTGGCCAATATTTCACCCACCACAACTCTTTTTATTTGAGAACCTTGGGCAAAATCTTAAGGACACTATTGGGAAGTTTTGAATGTTGTCATTTGGTTCAAACCCCAAAGTGTACCTTGCTTCCTTGTTAGCAATTAACCTGTGCTTCTGTGCCACAGCAAAGCAACCGAATGTTCTGTACCTTATTAGGAAATAACTGCCCAGAAGGGAACTCTGGAAATTGAGTTCAGCCTCTGTTCTTTCTCTTAATCTAGCAATCTGCAACCTGACCCTCAGACTCAAAGTTATGTTTATTCTTTCCTCCACAAAGCCTTTTAAAAATAGCCTTTTCTGTCTTCCATCGTGGTGTGTCAAGCAGATAGTGTGGCCTTTGAGGACCTTGTGATGCGATGCCACTGTTAAACAAGTCACTGGGGCTTATTTGCAATTCCTCAGCTTTCTTGTCATTCAGACAATGTAAAGACATATGCTTTGCACCTTACTTGTGTCTGTTCCCCCATCATCACGCACCTCCAGGAATGTGGTCAGTGTTCAGTACGTTAGTTCTAGACATGAATGGTGATTATATAATGTATTTTTTCCCTCTTTAAATTCTTGTCATCCTATCTATTTTTTATTTTCTACCCCCTTCACTACCTTCTCAGTGTGGGCTGTTATTGTGGTCATCCAAAATCTCCTAATTAATTCCTTGATACCAGTCTTTTCTCTAGTCTGTCCTCTTCATATTGCAGCTGAAGTGATCACTCTAATGTGAAAATCTAATAATGTGATTTCCCCGCTTATGCTTCTTGATTGACTCTGTTGCCACTGGAATGAAGTCACATAACTTACAAGCCTCTGACTTGGCCCCTGTTATTCTCTAGCCTCCTTGAGATCTAGACTCCTCTTGCCGGATATTTCAGCTGAGTGGACTGTTTGAGCTCTCTTGGTGTGTTCTGCTGATTCTGATGCCCAGGCCTGTGCCCAGTGATGCCTGCACCTTTGCCTTTCTTCTCTCCCCCTTTACATTGCTCTCACCCCTAACAGTTTGAAGTCTCAGGCCACAGGGTAGTTTATTCCAGAAATCATTCCTGATCCTGATCGGTACCAGCAGGGTTAATTCCACTTCTGCATAAAAGAAAGAATGTGTCCCTATTTAGCCTTTCGTTTTTCCCATGATAAATGTCATCACCCACTAGTGCATTGTTTGATCTATATCTTTGCATAGATAGTGATAGAGCCTGAGTTTTTGAGTGCTATATTGCCAGTACCCAGCACAGCGCCTGGTATTTTCAAGACCTCACATAGAGATCACTTGTGTGAATAAGTAAAGCTAATAGTAAATATGCCTTGCATAATGGTTCGTTTGAGCAAAGCCTTTTAGCTCATTGTCATTGACAACATGCTTTTCCTGAACCTGAAGCTAGCTATTTTATTTTATTTCCATTGCTTTTTACCCCCCCAACTCCCTGACTGCCTCTGTGACTCCTTTCCTCCCTCCCTCCCTTCTTCACCTCCTCTTTTCTTTCTCTCCTTCATAGTATTTGAATCTAAATGGTTGAGATTTCTATTTGACTGACTTGCAGACAAGTGCGAAATTACTGTATTTATAACAGCACCTTTCCATATTTATTTTATATTTGGAGCACTAGGAAATTTTTCTCAAACCCCCAGATCTTTGCTTACTATTCCATTATTTAAGAATAATTTCCCTGTTCTATGTCTTTATACCATGTATCTAAATCATAGTTTGAAATCCATCTTTTCTTCAAGAATTTTTCTAATCTTTAAGCTGTTCTGTTCCAACTGTCTCTCATTGTGAAACATTTTTAGATATATGATATACCTTATTATGTCCAGTGACACACATGCTTCCCTACCTAAATAATTTTAGGAACTGTTACTACATCTATCTTTTATATTTCTATGGAGCTGATACTGTGATAAATCTTTATTTGGTAAAGTGGAAACTGGATTTTTATATGCATAAGTTAAGAATTAACCTATTCACCTATGTTTATTGCAGCACTATATACAGTAGTCAAGTATGGAAACAATCTAAGTGCCCCAAATACAGAGGAGTGTTTTGGAAAAATGTGGTAAATATATTCTATGGAATACTACTCAGCTATTGAAAATAAACTCTTGCCATTTGCAACAACATGGTTGGAGCTGGAAAATATGCTGACCAAAATAAGTCAGATGGAGAAAGACAAATACTAGATGGTGTCACTTAAATGTAGAATTTGGAGAAACTAAGCAAAAGGTCAGATAAAGTCAAACCAATACCAAATCGTAGAAATTTGACTGTATAATTGAGGCTGTCAGAAGAATTGAAAGGGGAAGGGCTGAAAGAGGCAAGAAGAAAGTGGGGAAGGTGCTGTCAATGGACTCTGGTGAAGGATTATGATTCTTTTGTTGGTGGGTGTGGTGTGGTAACTACCTGAAGAGGGAGATCCTATACCTCTAAAATGCAATCAATTGTAAATCATATTGCCTCAGTTTAAAAAAAATTGAAAAAATAATTAACCTCTTTAAAATCATGATTGCCTATAAATGTGTAAGTACGGGCATGGAAATGGACCTAGGAATTATAAACCTTTTTAAGTGGTAATTGTATTGTTTGCTGTATTTGTTAGCTTTTATGTTTAGCTAAATCCTGAACACCTTTGTGACCCTATTTTTTTTCCTTACACATGAACTGCTAACCATTCTCAAAAGAGAGATTCTTCATACAGTTACCTACTTCCATATGGTTGTCACATCAGGCATGAAAAGACTTTATAAACCCTTTAGAATACAAATCCCCTAGCTTGTATCTTTATTTGTGAACATTTACATCACATTATCCGAGTCTAATGTGGGGGGATCGTGGGTCCTATGGCACTCATATGTGAATTCTGATTCTTTGAGATAGGGTGTTCTGATTAATTGAATATTCTCACTAGTGAAGTTATCATTTATATAGTACACAGATTACCTCATTTGCAATGTATGCTACAATGTAGATTCCTATTTTATGGGCTTTGTTTTCTAGTCCCTTAGCATCGAGAACAGAAGTATATTTAAAGTATTCTCTCCATTACATTCATTAAGTGGATGTGTTTCTGATGATCTTATACAGTGATTCAGAAAGTAGTATAGGATCTGAATTTGTGAATACCAATTATCATTATACCTTAAAAGCTTAGACATGAAGGTTAATGGAGAGTTTCTGTACATTAGCTGCCTCTGTGGTCACTTTCCTTTTTTTCCGAGTTAGTTGAAATCATCTAGGTAGTGTGCAAGCTCAAATAATAATAAACTAGAAATCTGACTTATTCTAGAAGTTTGTTCATGTCCCTGCGCCATACTGAGTTCCTTTTCTGTCCTTGAAGACTCTATCTGCAGCACATTTATCAAGCTCGGGTCAGATGCTATGCTTATCTTACCATGTCCTTGTGTCAGTGTTGTCTCCTGTTTTCTGTCATGTGTAAATATGCATAGCCCTTCCCGTCGGTTGGAACATGTTGGGTTCCTATAATTTGCATCAAAAGCTTTTTCTTTAGTAGGAAGTGGTTTAATTAGAGAATCTCTGTACCCTAAATTTTGTCAAATGCTTCTTTGAAAGCAGCCTTTGTGAGCTTCATTAAATCAGGTTTATGGAGGATATGGTCTTTGATCTTGGGCTTTGCTGAGCTGCTGATTGGCTTGATGTGCTGCTCGGCATATTCTCTGGAATGCTGAGTGTGTTCCAGAATTCTGTAATCTGTCTTGTTTAGTGCACTGTCTATAGGTTACCAGTCATTGCTTGGAAAGAAAATTGTCCTCTCTGTTCCTTGTGTCTGAAGTTTCACTGCAGCTGTGTTGTAAGTCAAGTGTGTGCATCTCTGAATTCAATCTATTAATTTCTGCTATCTGAGTACTTACTTCAGGAGTGTGAAAGACTATATGGACGTGGCGGTAGGTAGAAACTGTGGCGGCTATATTCATATTTCAAGAACTGGTATGAAATTGTCAATCTAGTTTATAAAAACTCAAACTATAGCTACAGACGATGGGTAATTTAAAACTGCTACTGTGTTTTCTGGTTGGCCTCCCCAGATGGGAGAACTGTGATTGGAACACTATTGCAAAATAGCTGTTGCTTTAGATAGCTTTGTTTTTATACAAGTCACTTTGGAAAAGATTTTTTTTTAAATATATATCCTCAAACATCAAAAGCACATTTGGGCTCATTTTTTAAAAAAGGAAAATAAATTTAATGGATGCCAAAATATCTGAAAACTACTATACTTGCCAGGATTGTGATAATGGTATGTGGATAGTGGAGGAGTTTCAGGGTGGTAGTGCATATAAAAAGAGATTTCAATCCTCTGCATGATGAAATGGAAAGAGGTCTGGGCCAGGAATGAGGAGAACTGATGTCTGGTCTGGACCCTGTCTAGGAAGTCCACCTTACTTCCTTTCCTTATACAACTGTCTCTCTGATTATATCTACCCATTATTGAATAGAGGGGCTAAAATAGATGATTTCTAAGACTTATCTTTGAATCTGTTGACTGCTCATGATCTTAACACAGACAATAGACAAGTAAAGAAATATACAGCACAGTTTCACCTTAAATGATCAGATTGAACAACCTCTACAGAAAACATTAGGACAAAAGTGACAACAGATTAGTCAGTTATCCCTGTGTCTTCAAGATGCCAACTCTGAATGCTTGGAAATCAGCATAATGTACTGATTTCTTTCAGGTGGGATATTGACTGTCATTGATGCCAGTAGCAGAGCACTAGTAGATATACAGAGGTGTGTGAGGATGGCATCGCTGCAGCCAGCAGTGTCTGTGCAGAAGGTAATTTTGGCTCTCAGAATCACTTTTGCAGCTTCTTTCATTCATCAGAGCTAAACTTTTCTAGTCTTGATCTGCATTCCCATTAGTGTGAGTCTTCACAACAACTTTAACTGACCATCTGTGTCAGATAATACATTTTTGTTAAGTTAGATCTAAAATACTCTATAAAAAAAATCCAAATTAATAAAAGATATTCCCCAAAATACACAATCACCATAAATTGTGTATATTTTATCTACACATAGTTCTTTGTATCTCTGAATTTGAAAATATTTCTACTTCATGATATGTTTCAATTAAAATGGGAAAACCCTTTTCTCTTAATGGAAAATAGCATACTGGTACATCTTGCAATCAACATTCTCTTAGAATTGCTGGATTATGGTAGTAACCCATATCACTAGGCATGATCTGAGTCCATTTATTCAGACAATATTTGTAATGAACTAGAGACAGAAAGCCTCCATCAGTATGTTTGGGGTGTGGGGTATTGAGCAATTTCGCTAAAAATAACCTTTTCACAAGTTGCAGTTGAGTTGAACATCTCATGACGCTGCTCTCTAGCCCTGGCTTGCTTACTTTACTATCTAGTAAAAAGTGTTTTTATGGAATTAGAAATCTTTAAGCAAATAGATTTTCCTTTTTTTTGCAAATGCACTTCTTTACAAGAAAATAGGTGTAAAGCACTTAGCCTAGAGCCTGACACAGAATAAATGGCAACCATAAAGTGCCTTCTTGGGTAAGAGCACTTTCTGGCTAAGTGCATGGATTTTACATTTTCGTATTTAGCCCACTGCGAGGGTAACCATCTCTCACCAGAGACAACGAAGGACCAGACTTCACTGTTTTATGCCAAGGATGAATTCATCTTACAAATGACTGAGCCACTCTGACAATGGAAATAATTCGGCTTTGAGGCTAGATTATTCTTGTATTTCTCATTGAGAAGCATTTTCAGACTTAGGAAAGAGTTGCAAAGCAATATTCCTGTAAACTCTTCTCTCAGGTTCACCTAACATTTTAAAACAGTGCAAATCATCATCATTATGACAAAAGATTAACATCTGAAATATACTGTGTACTAAAAATAATTAACAATAAATATATAAACCTGATTAAGAAATGGGTAGAGAATCTAAACAGACAGGTCTCCCAAAAAGGCAACAGATGGCCAACAGGCACTTGGAAAGATGTTCATCATCTCTTATTAGGCAAATGCAAACCAAAACAACAGTGAGAGATCACCTCACCCTTGTGAGAATGGCTGTTATCCAAAATAAGACAATAAACAACAAATAATGGAAAGGATTTGGAGAGAATGAAAGAAACCTTTATACACTGTTGATAGTAGTGTAAATTGGCATAGTTATTCTAGAAGGCAATATGAAGATTTCTCAAAAAATTAAAAATAGAAATTTGATATTATCCAGTTATCCTACTTGTAACTAATTCTCTGAAAAAATACAAAACAATAATTTGAAGAAATATGGGCAATCCTGTTTTCATTGAAGTGTTATTTACAATAGCTATGGACTAGAAAGTACCTGAATTCCTATCATCTGGTGAATGGATAAAGATGTGAGCTAAACACACACATGCACACAATGTATGTATGCAACAACATGGATGGACTTAGGTTTTATGCTTAGTGAATTGAGCAGTTGGAGAAGGTCAGCAATGTTTGATTTCACTCATGTGGTATATAGACTAAGCAAACTAAATAAAAGTAAACTTTCGGCTTTAAGACCAATTAGTGGTTACTAGAAGGAAACGAAGCGGTTGGATAAATCAGAACATGGGGATGATTACATGGTGAAGTATAGAAACTGCCTTTCTGTGCTGAACTTTGTGCTGTATATATACATGTATTGATTTCCAATGATGTGTACCTGAAACTTACATAATATTACTTTAATTAAAAATTAGGCTGTGATCAATATCATCAATGAACTCCAATGTCATACAATTTTTATTGCAGAGATTAACACACTTGATGCTTTTAATTTTGTTGTCTCTAAGGTCTCTGTAACGACTCTCATGTCTCTTGTAAGAGTGTTGTAGAGGATACTTAAATGAACAATAATGTTTCAAAAGTTTAATCTTAATTGTAGATGACTAGCTGGATTTAGTTTGTCAACCCATGAAATCTACAGACCTTATCTTAAATTTGGCATATTTTCTACTGAAATCTTTCTGGTTCAGAGTCTAATCGTAGGTCCCACGTTGCATGGAGTTGTCATATCTCCTTAGTTTCCATTAATTTGGAACAATTTCTCAGTTTTTATATTTAATACCCTCAAAATTTGTGAAGCATTATGGCCAATCATTTTGAAGGACATATGTCAAATCGGGCTCCCCTGACATTTTTTCATATTTATACATTGGGTGTACATTTTAGTTTAAAATGACAAAGAGATAGTTTTGGAAGCTTCTCTGCATAGCTATCAGGAAGAACATTATGTTTCTTTACCCCCATATTGGTGAGGCTGACTTGAGTCATTTGGTTAGCCTCTTATCTGCCAGGTTTTACCACCTAAGGTAATTCTTCCTCAATATGCAATTTAAAAGTTATTATTTTCCCCTTTGTAAGTATAATTTGAAATTATGTACTCATACTTTTGCCTATTAATATTTATGTCTGTTTATGATTCTTATATAGTTAGTATGATGTTATTTGCTATATGACTTTTTCCTTTCATTATTCCCTTTTCATTTTATCAGTTGTATTTTACTGTAAAGATCTGCTTTCCCTCATTCCTTATTCATTCATTTGTATATATTCATATGAGATCATGGATCCTTGCTTTATACTTTGGCCTAAAATCTAGTCCTGTCATTTATTTTGTTTCTCAGAAGTATCCCAAATTAGGCTTTTGGGAGACCCCTCTGATTGGTTGCTATAATGTTCCCATCATTTTAAAAGTAAGTTCTTGCTTATATATATTTTTAAAATTTATTTATTTATACAAGAACTGAGGTACAGGCCAGATATGTGGGAGGGTGAGAGGATTCACCAGAGAGCAGGGAACAGAACAGGCAGACTGACAAAATACACTGCTGAGGGGAGCAGCGGGTGCAACATGAGAGGTCTGCCGCACGCCATGTGGGACCCTTGCTGGCAGGCGGTGGATTGAACTGGCGCTACAGAGGCTGTGGACAACTTCACAGCGTGACACTCAACCACCTGCCCCACCAGGGAAGGCCCAAGTTCTTGCTTTTATGGCACCACAAGATGTTCCAAGCTCATCTAGTGCTTTCCCTGCCCTGCCTTGGAATCAGAGTACTTTGCCAAGGATTCCTGCTTCCTCTTTAAAAACCATGAACATAGAAATTAGGCATGTTATTGTTACTGGAGTGCCACTGGTTCCAGGCCCGCTCACCCAACAGAACTAGAAAATATATGCATGCAAATTTACACACACTTGGATACACACACAAACATCTATGTCTATCAGTGTATTTATTAAAGTTCATGTGTTCATACTGGTTCCTCCAATTTCAATCCAACCTAGCAGAAATCTAGTCTTTCTTATGCTTTATTTATAACTCCTTTCTTTCTCAGTAAGAAAGCTGACTCCCATTGTCTATGATATAATTACTTATTTGTAGCTTTGATATTGTGAACCTACACCCTTGTTAAACAAGCCTACTATTTGTGTGCATTTTTTGTGTGTGTTTTTAGCCTTAGATTATATAGTCAGCGTATTATTTTCCAAGATTAAATAGTTTACCCCCAGACTTTAATTTGGTTATTCCATTCATTTGTAATAGTTATTTATTTGTTAGCATTTGTGTACCATCCTCCCATATACATTTGCTTAAATTATTTATTGTATTATATATGAAGCATCACCAAAGTTCTCAAGTTAGAACTCAATGAAAAGTTATACTCGGAAAACTGTCATTGCTCTGTGCCTTTTACCTCAATCCTGTTTTCTCATTTCTTTCCATTCTATTCCCACTTATGCCTTGGGTATAACTATTCTCATTATTGCTGAGTATATCCTTTCCAGGTTTTATTCTATACAAGTGAGCAGATAATGGCTGTTTTTATACATGTCTCTGTATCCAGCAGTAGGAAATTAATATGTATACTTTTTTTATTGCAGCATTGTTTGTAATTGAAAAATATCGGAAAGAGTTTCTATGTTACACATAGGAGAGAGGTTGAATAAACTATTGCACAGTGCACATCGACACAATGAAATGATATGCCATGGTAAGAAAAATGAAGAAGGTCTCTAAGAACTGATTTGGAGGTAATTCTGGGGTATATTGTTAAAATAAAAAATAAAAAGGTCATAAGGACTAGTTTTAAGAGAAGGTCCCAGCTGGAAGTCCCTGTAGCATGTCTTTTCCTATAACTACTTTTTGTCTAAAATTCTTTCAATGGGAGGTTATCTCTTTAATTTGCAGTTTTTATGCAACAAAAAATAAACCAAATTCAAGGGATAACACAGTAACACAACTACCAGTCACTCTAAGTCAGTGAAGTTGAAGACTTTGACAAATATCTTAGTTGAAGTTAGTGGGAATAATTTCTGCAGATACCAGTTACTGGGAGAAAGCCTATTCCACTGAAGGGAATAGAATCTTGGTATTAAGTATAATTGATAGTTTTTTGTTTTATTTGTTTTCTAGACACAGCTAATTTTAAGAGTAGTCTGATTTGCATATGTTTTATGGTGGTTGGGGGTGGGGGTTGGGGTTATTATTAATGAACAAGAAACAGTACAAAAACCCTGACTTAAAAATTGAAATGTTTCAACTAAGTTTATATTAATTAGGGAATGAAAAAAATGTTCTCAGTTTTTGGAAGGAAGCAAAAATAAAGAGTAAGTTAGACATGAACCTAACAAATAATGATTACATGTTTATTCATAAGAAACTGAAAACAAATTTTGTGCCATTCTGCACCCTACTCACTACCCCCAACCAAAATATCATGAGTTTTGGTAGAGTGGGGAAGAGAGGGAAGAAAGGAGAGGTGATGCAATATGAACTCCTGAGTGCAGGAACAAAATGTAGTCATACTTGGAATTAAATTCCACTGTAATTACCTAATGGCATATATATATATATATATATATATATATATATATATATATAATCTGGACCTCTTAGAGTGTGTGAGGACACACAGAAGATTGATTTGATTTTCTTTTCTCCTTTTTTATCTTAACCCTTCCTCTGATACAGATGGTCATGAACTTCTGTTTCCCCTAGTGCTCTATCTCCACTTTGCCCTATGCGCTAACCCCCAAACACACATAGTCACCCTTATTCTGACTAATTGCACTAATTCTTTTTCTTTTTTTTAATTTTATTTTATTATTATTTTTTAAATAATAATTTTTATTTTTATATTCCCCCATACAACTGCACATGCCCCATTCTGACCCCAATCCTTCCCTTCCCGGCCCCCACCCCCCAAAAAGTATCTCTGGTTCATAGTTTTTTGTTGATTTTGATTTTCACTTTCTTATACTTATTCATTTTCCTGATCCCTTATTTAAGTTTTCTAGATTCCTGCTATGAGTGAGACTATCCGGTATTTTTCTTTTTCTTTTTGGCTTATTTTGCTGAGCATGATCCCTTCCAGCGCCATCCATGTTGCTGCAAATTGCATGTGTTTATCTTTTTTGAATGCTGAGTAATATTCCATGGTATATATGTACCACATCTTCTTGATTCAGTCATCTATTTTTGGGCATTTGGGCTGTTTCCAAAGCTTAGCTATTGTAAATAGTGCTGCTATAAACATAGGGGTGCAGGTGTTCTTTGGAATTGATGTTTCTGTGTCCTTTGGGTAAATACTTAGGAGTGGAATTGCTGGATCATATGGAAGCTCTATGTTTAGTAGGTCCAGAAATCTCCACACAGCTCTCCATAGTGGTTGGACCAGTTTTAATTGCACTAATTCTTTATGTCTCATTTAGATGTAATTTCTCGGGTAATTTCTTCCTGCCCTTTCAGAACTGGTGAGGATTTTCTGTTTTGTATTTGTTTTGTCAATCCATCTAGAAAACTGTACTGTATTGACTTACATAAGTGTTCACTTACCCTTCCTCTTTAAAAGTTGTGTCTGTCATATATATCATCATATCCATCCTAAAACAGTGTTCACCACCCACAAGACATTTACCAAGTGAATGAATTCCACTTGGTCCAGCATATAGTATGCTAGGTAATGTAAAACCTGAATCTTCCTTTCTCTGAGTAATTTAGAAGCTATGGATATAATTGGAAATGTATTGAAAAACAGTTAATAAAAGAAAACAGGGTTATGAAAGCATAATTACCAACATTTAAGATATATTACATATTCTACTTTGTCTCATGGTAGACAGCTTGATAAAAGCCTAATCATCTAAGATTAATGGAAATTATTTTCTTATTTCATGTCATAATAGAGATCATCATCCTAGTGCAATCTTCTTTGGTACAACTCCAAGTGGGATAAGATTAATAAAATAATTTGAAATGTGTAGCTATTTGACATGCCTATAGTGCTTATAATTTAGTGGAAGTAACAACAGGCTGCACTTCTCTTGACTTAAAATTGTACTAATAATTTTGTTATTTCAAAACTTTGTAGAGCCTGCCACATACTGCTCTTCATTGTGAATCTTCTAGAGGATACAGTATTCAGCTTTTCCAGAATGATGAGGGAGTACCTTTTCTTTCTTCTCCCAACTGAGTACCTTCTAGAACTAGTGATTATGTCTGTCAGTCATTCTGTCTACCTGAATATCTCTCCATTTATCTATCCACCCACCTACCTATAGATGCATGATTACTGCGTTCTTACCTCCTCCTCTCATTCCCCTGAATTGATGTCATTACACAATTCCTGTCTGCCATTAAACTTTCTTATAGTTTCTAATTTCTCATTTCTTCTTTAGCTATATATAGATGAAAAAGAAAATATGTTAAACATACTATACTTTGTCATCACAGCAGGGATCACACCCTTCTCACATGATAATCTGATCATAAATGAGTGATGTCAGTTGTGAATGTAGGAATGTATCACTGTATCCAGATATGCGAAAAAATAATTCTGGGAACCAAAAAATGATTGAACATGCATATCTCAACTATGTAAACTTTAAAATACTTCAGTTATGTTTGTATAATAGTGTACAATAGAAAAAAGTAAATCAAAAATTATGGCATTCGTCAGAAACGTCCATAAGACAAAATAGGCAAGAGGAAGGAATTTATAATGACAGTATAGTGGGCTGCCTCTGCCTTGAAGTTTGCTTCTGCAGACTCTTCTTAATCTCCTTGGCTTGTTTGACCAAATGAGCCAAACCAGTTCATCATTCTGTCATGTGGTGTGGGACACAGCAAAAAGGTTGCCAGTACATAAGTCATTTACAGTGCCCTTTGCTCCTTCCTTTCTCTCTACTTTATTTGTTTCTTCCATGTCTCTCTTCACATCTTTATACATTCCTCTGTTTTTAATTTATTAGCAGGCAAGTTTCCCTTAAATTATGCTTGTGTACACAGGTGCAATCTGACTTTTATTTTTAGGTGGAATTAGTAGTTTAATAATGTGGTAGAGCCCAAGAGAGAGCAAAACAATCAACTTATGTCCATTGAGTGACATATTTCCAAACGCCTGGGAAAAGTAAAAAGATATCTGAAAGCTGGTAGAGTTATAACAATAATATTATTTAAAGAATTTTGCAACTATCTTTACAGTTCATTTGTGAATACCTTAGTTGACATTCCCTGCTAAAAATAAAGGCATTTTACTAGGTAATGATCATACCATACCACACTCAAGAAATTTTCCATAAATGTAAATATTTGATATAAATTCATTTAGTGAAAGATATATATTTCAATTAAGATAATGTATAATTATATATTTTATATATAACATACATATTCAATATATATAACAATATGTATTATGTATTTGTCTTGAAATGAATATTCATGCCCCCCCCCCAAATTTATATGTTGTAGGTCTAAATAGCTATGTGATGGTGTTTGAAGGTGACCTTTGGGAGATGATTGGATTAGATGAGGTCATGAGGGCTGGGCCCCTGTGATGGGAGTAGTGCTCTTATAGGAGGAGAAGGCAGAGAGCTTGCTCTTTCTCCATGTGCATATCCTTAGGAAAGGCCTTGTGCGGAAACAGAAGGCAGTCTCTGTGAGCCAAGAAGAGAGAACTCAGCCACTCTGGTAACCAGTTCTGTCAATACTTCCAGTCTGTAGGTCGTGAAAAATCACCCAGTCTGCAGTATTTTGCTTTAGCAGCTTGAGTTTAAAAACACAATATTATAAGGTATATCACATAATTTATTATAATGTAATGTAGAAAATGTATTTAGGATACTATATCTTAGTTTTTCCTTAATTCATTTAATAATGCGAGAAGTTAAAGTTTAGATAATCACACTTGGCAATTAGATGTTGCAATGTAAGACCTGTCCTTCCCTAGAGGTTGAGGTTCTTAAGGTCAAGAGCCAGGTGCCATTTAGAAGTCTGGTGTTACTATTCTTTGTAGTCTCATCATCTAAGTAATGCTGAGTGGAGTATGGACAACATGGTAATTTGAGCTATGTCTTGAATTAATTTAATAGCTAGAATGATGTTCCTTTAGCCACTTTTCAGAGCCTTTGAAATAGAATCCAAGCATATACACACTGCAGGGATAATGCTTTCATTTAGGTGGCAAACTCTAGTAGGGACTCCTTAACAAGAAGGATTGCCTAGGTTCTTTGTTCCCTAGAATTTTAATGTATTCCTCAGATAAGGTCTTCTGTCATATTGTTTGTAAATCCAGTGGTGTTGAGAGCTTGTGTATTTGACTGTTCTTTCCATAGACGTTGACCTCTTTGTTGGTAAGCAATTCCCTAGGAATAGGCATGATGGCTGCTGTGACATGGTTTTTAGCCAATTCTAATTTTGTCTTCATTTTCCCTAAGCATAAACTTTAATGAGCAGACATGTGTCTTTTGAGTTTTATAGTAAGGGTTTCATTAGATCTTGCTCTGCCATAATTCCCCGTGTGTTCAATAATCATTGTGTCAGTGGCAGATAGGAATGGAGAATTACAATCTACAGTCACAGTCCAGGCGGCAAATTTTTGTCTTTTAACTTCACATTTGTCTTTTAACTTCCTATATTTTTTCTTCTCACCTTCTGAATATTACAATAGTTTTCCCTTTCTTCTTTTTCCCTTCATTTGTACCTGGAGAGCAAGTTAGTGATGAACTTTTAATCCAGAATTTCTAAGGCCCTAGCACATTGTTGTTGTTGGGTAGGAGGCTTTGTCTGATTAAATTATACCTGTGGTCTCTCTATCTCAAACCTAGTAAAATATGACCATGATAATCTATAGTGTCGAATAAATGCCATGTATTAGCTACAGCTATTCATTTCCAAGGAGGGTTTTCAAATAGAAAATTAAAAAAAGCTTGGGTGCTCTGCCACGGCATATGGCAATGCTAAGATAAAGAAAAAATATAGTTTGTAGTAACAGATGGATTTGAACCACACTTGGATCTGTTGAACACTTTTAAATATTTAATTTACAATGAATCTTTAATATAACATTTAACTAAGTGTTCTGTCATATTCTTTTTAAATGTATGAAATCTTTTCAATGTAATTGTGTCTAGATGATTTCATAAGAATATTGAGTGCTTAAAATTAAAACTGTCATTGAAGAAAAAACAGTAATTTTCTCAAGATTTGTATGTTTTGCTTTTTATTTGTGCTGTTTAGAATGTTGTGTATTTTTTAACCGTCTGTCAGCCTCTTCTTTATTTCCTCTTAGTTTAAAAAAAAAAAGAATCAAATAATGAAAGTAGTTTTTAGCCATAGAAATGAAACACACAAGCAAAGTCACGTTGAGAACGATGAACCCATAATGCTTATTGATGGGGAGCCAAGTTTTCTAACAATATAAGAAATTATGGTTGTAGCATAATCAGGGTTGCTATCCTTCAAGAAGATTGGCTGAATAAATAAAGTCAATGAGCAAGCGGGAAAACAGCCTTGTCAATCACATCTAAAGAAACCCAAGAAGTTCTGTAGAGTTACTTACAATGTACTTGTTAAAATATTCATACAAAATTTATTTTTAATTTTTTTCCAGAAAGCGTATTAGTAAAGATGGAGAGCATAGCAATTAAGATGTGTTCTGATTTGTACCTCATGCTGCTTTGCCATTGGATTGCTACATCTTAGTCATGATTGTAACACCTGGGTCCCATTAATGTGGAAGAGAGAAATGTAAAACAGTATGCCTACTTTCAGGCCAATACTTAAGCCGTTCCTTCCCTCGCATGTGATGATGTTCCCTATTTTGGCACCTGTTGGGCTGAAATTATCATTTTTTAAAAAATATAGGTGATGTTAAAGATTTGCAAAGCACATCGAGCATTATTGCTGAAAACCATGCCTTTCTCTGGTAAACACCTGTGTAAGAGGAAATAACAGTAATTGAAGGTCTGCCTTTCCTGGCTTGGTAAGAGGAACTTGAACCTATTTAGAGATTATTGTGCACTTAGAGCTGTCATCACTTTAGAAGATTCACAGTGGTGGGGAGGGGGGTGGAGTGGGGGGGATTGGTCCAGGTCCAATTCTTGAAGTATGTATCTTTGTCCATCTCTCATACATCCCTTTATAATTCTGTGTCCTAGAGGTGTTTTGTTTATTTTTAGTTTTATTTTGCCTCATGGTGTATCATAGTATTCTGCATAGTGTTCCATTATGAAATAGACATTCAATGTCATACACAAAGGTAATGCTTCTTCTTAAGTAGAACTTCCAGTCTTATAGTCTGTTGGGAAAGAACAACCAGGGAGGAACAGTGAATACTTGTCTAGTGGGGTAGGGAATGGAGAGACCAGCACATGTCGTCATCTACTCTTTGGATCTGTGCTCTTTACCTCAGACCTGAGTCTAGCTATTCAGTTCACTTCCCTCTCCCCACAACCTGACCATTTGAGAATGATGTGATAAGATGTACTACTTGATTTGGCTAATCACTATCTTTAGCTCTTTGATACTGCATTAATCTTGTAATTTTCAGGGGTTAATATTGTAGAATTTCACAGAGAAGCAGATGGGCTATCTTTGAAGCTGAAATTTTAGAGCTTTAGAATGAAAAGTGCATAAGCACCTACCAAGTTTCATAATTGGTCAAATGGTCAGAATATTTTAATTTTACTTGTTCCACTCCTTTTTCTTTGGATTTGTCTCTTTGCCCACCCAGCCAATACCAGATTAGATAGTCCCACAGATCCAATGGCTTCATTTCTTTTGTGGGTCAGCTACACAGGACCTCAGTTCCCTCTGCCTGGTCTTTTTCCATTCTCATACCTGGGCTTACTTAGCCTTTCCGGTAGGATAGGCTGGCTTGTATTTCTTCAGTGGCTTCATACGTAAAAAATAATAACTTCGGGCCTTGGCGCATTGAGCGCTGCGAAGCTACCAGTTCGGGCTGCTACAGGAGGAGGGTCCCACATGGCGCGCAGACCTCTCCTGCCGCCCGCTGTCAGCAGTGTACTTCAGTCCTTCTGCCTGCTCTGGCTCTGGCTCTGTGAATTCTCTCACCTCCCGCGCTTCTGACTGTACCCAGTGCTTGTATAAACAAACAAATAAATAAATACGGAAAAAAAATAATAACTTCACTAGTGTCTATTTTGATTCCAAAGGACATCAAATGGCAATGTTGTATTTCAGAAGAGTTTTACTTTTTATACAAATGGGAGTACAAAGTGAAATGAATTGTGAGTTATTTGTGCCCCACTGTTCAGTGACATTACCTCGCCATATGGTGCTACGCTGAATGATTTCAAACATATTGGGAAATGTTACCTACTCCACAGCACAATAGGCATTTCCTTAAAAAATACATGTAGCAATAAAGTATGGACATATTTATCCTCCTCTTCTCCTGACAGGCATATTCTTTAATACAGCTTTTATTTTCTAGTTAATAAGCATTACATAATATGAGGCTTGTTGTGCTTGCACTGGGACATATTGTGAGCTGGTGAAGATTTAATTATTATCTCTAGTGCAGTAAAGACGACAATTCATGCAGTCCAGCGGCCTCCTGATACAGCAGATGAGGTTATTTTGAATTTACTCTGTCTTGAGAACAAATCAGTATTGTATATAGAATTGCTTACGCTGGATGGAAGCTACAGAGTTGATGGAAGAGACTCTAATGAATTGTCTACAGTTGTACTACATTTGAAAATTAAAACCTGAGAATTAACTCAAATTGTGAGTTGAAGCTCGTCTTTATATTTTTGATATCTTTATAGTAAGAAATTAATGTTAATGAATACATCAGCATCCTTATCTCAATGGACTATCTGGTTTTCAAAATTCAAACTGATCTTACCTGCTTTGCTGTGCTTCATTTTCCAAGTGGGTTGAGAATAATTCTGTCTTAAGGGATGGAATAAGCAAATGAATGAGCGATGTGGCTTGAAAGGCTATTTTTAAATGTAGTGGATTAGTTTTAAGTCATACTATGAGCTTTGCAAAGAAATCATGTTTGTTCTGTTTTTGGTGATGTTCTAGTAGTTGTATGTACATCTTAAATGTATGTTAATGATATTGCATTTCAGTTGGGGAAATTAGTACTGAGACTTTGTTTTGCTTTAGCCATAAACTGCTCTGTGTTTTATCAGACAAGAAGTAATTCATTTAAATGATAATGGAAGGTATATATTTTTAAATAGTTTGTTTGGTGCTCTTAACCAAGTGCACATAGATAATGATGTAACATTAGGGGTAGAAATTTGCACTGGACAAAATAAGCTGGAGGAAAGAAACATTAGTGAGAATGATGTTTCAAGGTTATTTGTCCATTTCTGTTCGAATGAAAAAGTGCTTGATCACAGTCTCCTGAGGTGTTGCCAGAAGGTGACTAACAGTTTAGAGAATATATGCTGCTTTTCTGTACAAAAAAATCCCCAAAGTTTAGTGGAGCTGTGTGTGTCCCAGACAGAGAACAATGCCAAAGGAGGATACTAGAATTAGCGCCCCTTTGCTCCCTTCCACTTCCTCCACCTACATTCACTTCCCTGTAGAACAAGCTCCCACATGCTTATTTATTATTGCTTTAATAGGACACAGTAAAGTCTCACTTCAATTATACTTAATCTTCCCTAATTCTACCTTCTAACAGAGATTGCAGGCACAGAGTCTGGATCTTCACTGATTCAGATCCTTTGAGAGGGAAGTGGAGCTGGGGACAGTTTGGGATTGTAGAGTTTTAGACATGAAACCTACTTCATTGCTGTGAATTACATTGAAAATTTAATGCTCACAATTTTTTTTTAATATTCTTTGATGCTCTCCTAATAAGAAAGTAAGACTAGTTTTAATTAGTGAGTAGATCAAAATTTCATATATAAATGAAGCTTCTGAGAAAAATGAGCAATTGTCTTTTATTACAAGGAACAAAATGTGCTCGTTGTGACCTCTCTATTGGCTGTTTTCAAAGTTAATTTTTTTATCATTTATAGTATAAAGATGGACTTTAGTTAATGATTATATTCAAATTATTAGAGACTGCAATGAATGGTTGAAAGTATTGAGATTATGTCATGGGGCAAATACATGTTAACTGCAATCTAGGTTGGAAAAGAAATTCTAATTTAAATTTGAGTTTATACCATCTCTCCCAAACTAAAAGGTGAGGGAAAAAGGATCTGTAAGTTTGCTTTCTATATAAGAATATGAACCAAGGAACAACAGAGTTTGTGAAATATGAAATGACTGTTGTCAATACTTTGATAAAGGGACTGAGATAATTAGTATGAATCACCAAAGTGTCCCTTCCTAATGTCTCATGTATGAGCTTTGCCCACTCTTGCTGGGTGCAGGGGAAAGAGAGAGAGAGAAAAGAGTGTGAAATGTCCCAGCTGTAGAAATTAGAGATGGTTTCTCACATTTGAACTCTCATCTAATAAAAGCAACAATATGCATAGAAAAATAAGCCTGAGTTACAGTGCACATCATGAGCACTGTTGGCAAGCCAACACTTAAATAATAACAATAGTAACAAATAAGATTAATGGTGGTGGCTCTACAATCTATATTTAATTTTAACAGCGGAAATTCCATTTGTTAGAAATCACCGACATTTTAGAGAAAGCTATAGAATAAATAAAGGTCATTGAGAATTTTCTCCTCTAATCCAAACTATTGATTCAGCTGAATTTCATGGAGTCTGCAGTTCCTAAAGCTGTAGAAGAATGGCTTGGCAATTAAATTTGTCCCATTAGTTCAACTGCAGTTTTGAAAAGTGAAATTATATTTTTAATCCCTGTGGAGCAGGAATCTGTGGTGAAATCTCCAAAGCTGATCAATTTTAGGTTTCCTTTCAATGTGAAAATTCCAGGTAAATCCATCTCATTGCATTCTCCTATATCCTGAAGTTTAGGAGAAATGTGAGACATTCCCAGAAGTTAGATTGTGCTGAAGAAGTTTGTGCATTTTAATTACATTGTGCATTTTAATTACAAAAAAAATGTATCAATTTCAGTGGATTCTCATACTAGATAATGAAGTCTATGCAAAGCCTTCTACACTTTAGTTCTAACTTAGATCTATTGCTCTCCAGTGTGATATATACACTATGTAAGCAGCCTTCCTCTTCCTCTGCACCTGGTTCATAATATTCCATCAGCCAAAAAATCATTCCCACCCCAACAGTAGTCCATGTACTTCTCATCCTCGAGGGCTCAGCAAAAATCCTCACTTTCTCATAAAAATGCCCTGGTTGCCTCAGCTCATGAAGTCTTTTCTACTTGCCTTTTTTACTGGCCTTTGGTGAGTTTGGATTTTCATCCATTGAGCCCTTAACTTCTGTTTATGTGTTTATTTTGTGTACCTAGCATCATCTGCTCCAGGTGGATATGAGGCTTTCTGCAAAAGATGTGATATTTCATTTTGTCTCCTGAAATCTTACACTGCATGGTGCCTAGTCTCCCCACAAAAACTTTTTGTTTGTCCGAATGGATCACTGTATATCTTCATCCCCAAATTGTTTTTGGACAACCCCCCTCATCTGGGACACAGTGTTCCTCTCATCTTTGTGATGGGGGAGGCTTTCTGGTAGGACCCTGACCCAGCTCATATTTGGAGTGGCTGTTGTTCTGTGCTGTGGGGCACAGGTATCTTCTCTGCATTTCAAATCTTCCAGGATCTACTCAAGCCAGCTCCCAGACAGCACAGCCTCCTGCAGAGCGCAGCAGGAACACAGTGGCCAAGAGTGTGTGGTATGTCTCTGCAAGTCCTGGGCTTGGGTTATTAAAGCAGAGTGTACTGTAATTGTAGCACAGCAGGAAAGCTCCCCCTGTCACCTTCCTGCCTGCTGACCCCAGAGTCCTGCTAAGCAGGCTGGAATGTATTAGCAAACCACTCTAGGATTTGAGTCCCTTTGATTCATCTGCCCTTGTTCTCCTGTTTAGCTGTGTTTACATAGACAGGTGATACTCTGTATTAGAGGAGTCTCTGGGTGCGCCACGGGGAAGCATTCATCCATGTGGACACTGCTGGATCCCTGGGACATAGTGGGTCACTTTTGTGAAGTTTAGCAAAAGGGTTAATCTGAACTTTTTATATGTTCTTTTTCTGAGTCTTTTCATTTGCTTTGAGCTTACAGTTAGTGTTCCCCAAGTTGTCCATTTCTATTGTATGTACCTGATTTCTGTTTTCCTTTTTATGAGGTACATTCTTTATGTGCTTACCATATTGCAAACATTTCTGTGTCATCCTGAACTTTGGTCACCTTTTAGAGCTCCTCCAGAGATCCTGAAGCTGTTGTGATTGTTGGAGCCCAGTGATTAGGTGATCATGAGCCCCTTCTGGCTCCACTATCCAATCACTTCTCTTCATCTATATCTATCACCCAACTTTTTTCTAAGAACTCTGTTGTGTAGATTAACATGCCAACTTCCTAACTCTCATTCCATTGTCTTCTTGATACAATGTCTTATGATACAATGTCTTCTTATGAGGACATGCACATGAGGTCCCTAAATACATCTTTCAGTTAGAAAGACCTATATTTGTACCATTTTTTAGCCAAAACAGGAAATTTTACCATCTAGTTAACTTTTCACTTGGTCTAAACCTACCGCTTTTCTACTACTACTTCCCTGGAGCTTCAACTCTCATGCATGGGTTCCAGGCAAAGCAAAGGGATATGAGAAAATCAGCCCAGTTCTGAAAAGAAAGGCAAGTCTTCCATTTTATCTGGTGATGCTCAGCACCATATTTGAGGCACTTGTGCTCTGGAATCAGTAGCTAGGCTCTATGTGTGCTGTTTATGCCGGTTTCTCTTGCCTGTCCCAGTCTCTACACCCAGGCATTTGCCTGACCTTCCTCTTTGAGACTGACTCTTGCTTGTGCCCTTGAACTACAAGTCTAGTTTGGTGATGAGTTCTCCCCTTCCAGTTTGCCCCATCTCCAAGACCCTACCCAACCCTCTGTGTTTGCACACTCTGGTGTTTCATGCTAAAGTGGCAAAGCATCCCTCCCTCAACCCCCATGCCTGGCTGCCGTGTTCATGGCTGTACTTGCCTGAGCCTGGCCTGATTTCTGGGTCTCACCCACCTTGGAAAGCACCACTCAGAACTTGGTGCATATTGTTAGTCATTTGTTTTTGAAGACATTCTACTAGGTTGGCTCATGGAACCATAGAGGGAGCTGAGAAGGTTGAGTATTTCTGTTACACACCTGGATTGGGAAGGTGCTATAGGATGGTAGGGCACTGTGTGGAAGAAACGGTGAGGGACAGAGTGGGTATAACCTGGGCCTCCATGTTCCCAGTAAAATTGTCTTGTTCTTGTGCTTCATTGCAGCACTAAGAAATGAAAGGTCAAGTCCCCAGATGTGTCAGGTTGCAGATGTGGAGGGGCTCCAACAGCTCTCCTAGGAAGAGTTGTAGAAACAAGGAAAGAAGAAAATTCTCTGGTCTTTTTAGAGCTACCTTCCATGTCAAGGGGAATAGATGTTTCTTTTGATTTTCAGCATTGCTGATTGGGGAAATAGGAGTGATAACATTAGAGCTGTGGTCTCTTGGGCTGAGGAGAGAATAAAAGTCAGATAATTCAACCTGCTTATTTGACAAGAGATGACTGAAGCTTGGGGTGATTTATGATGACTGAAGCTTGGGGTTATTTATGTGTCTTAGCAAGGTCACACCATTGCTTAGTGGGAATACCTGTTCTCAGTGTCATTTGCTATGACACTGTCCAAAATGTTTACTTACATTTCAGCTCATTTTCCACCGAACTATTAAAATAGTCACCTTCCTCTTTTCCCTCTTTTTGCAAATGGCATCACACCAGCTTCTTACTGCTCCAAGTTGGAGGCACAAACATCCTCTTTACGCTTTCTCTTTATACCCTGTCAATCACTAAGCCTGGTGGATTTTACCCTCTCTGGAGCTGTTGTTATCTGTTCTGGTCTTTCCGTTATCTTTGTATTCTGTTTACTTGGCACTTAGGACTGCATGTCCCCAGAACAATTGCAGTAAGTCAGGGATTTCCTGACTTGCTGGGGCATCCTGCCTTAAAATCCCACTCCCAGATCCACCTACCAAATGCATGGCTGCATTTCTGTCTGTCTTCTGCATCTTTTGTTATCCGAATCTCCCAGGAATCTCTGTTGCTTCAGCCTCTGAGACCCCAATTGGGGAAAACCAGTGACTTAATGAGGACAAATAGACACCATAACTTGCATTTATGTAAACAAAGGCTCATGTGAGGAGATACAAAGGGAATATTGAGGCTTCATAAAATTCAGTTTTCCTTTGCCTAGTAGGAGCCTAAACATTGTACATTTTGACATGTAAGAAGACTCAGTGTTTTCAGTCATTAATGAGCATTAATGAAAAAATTGGCAAAACTATTCTAATTTAACAAGTGAATTCTAATTGTCCACATGAAGAAGGCTGCCATTTTAAAATACATTTATAGGGCCTCCCCAGTGGCACAGCGGTTGAGCGCTGGGTTGCGAAGCTGCCCGCAGCCTCTGCAGCCCCGGTTCGATCCCAGGCTGCTCCCCGGCCACCAGAGGATGGTCCCACATGGCGCGCAGACCTCTCCTGCCGCCCGCTGCTCCCCTCAGCAGTGTACTTCAGTCCTTCTGCCTGCTCTGCTCCCCACTCTGGCTCTGGTGAATTCTCTCACCCTCCAGCGTTTCTGACTGTACCCAGTGCTTGTATAAATCAATCAATCAATCAATCAATCAATCTAAAAAAAAAGTACATTTACATTGTATACTTCCATGCATTTTGTATACATATATACTTACATATCAATAAATATGTATGATTATATTTGAATATATTTTAATAAGAGACACAGGGACACTCATGTTTGAAAGCAGGGTCTTGCTTTCTAATTTGTGATCTTTATTTAGAGAAATGCTGCAAGCTTTTCTTGAGGAAAAACATTGAAGGATTCTGTGTATGATTTTTATTAATATTGATTACACTTTTACTATAATTTCATGCTTATAAGCTTCTGGCTTCCAGATTAGGAAGTTGAAAGTAACACTTATTTGAACCTGATCTCTTAAAGCAGAAGTGAAAAGTTTACTGTAAAATTAAAAATCAGATGAAGGAGAAAGATATTGGATCTTACATATTTAGCAATGACATATATAGAACATTACAGCATTCCATCAATCTGAGTATATCATGTGGATACTAATAGTATATATGCATGCATTTGAGTTGTGGTTCATAATTATGGTCAATGTACAGCAGTTTTTTTGTTCACCTTAGAAAGAATGGAATAAGCACTTCAGGTAAGTGATTTATCTAACATCACATTTCCCAGGACACTGCTGGCCATCTTCTTGCCCTAGACTGTAGAGATTACCTTCTAAGGACATGAAAAATATTCTCTAGATATCAAGTAGAAGGAAGGTATGTTAAATTTTGTGGATTGATAGAGAGGTGTATGTATGTATGTGTTATTTGGGGGAAAATGCAAGAAATAATGTTTGATAAATTAAATATGTCATTTGAATTAGTCTAATAATCAGCATTAAAAATCAGCTGCCTTTATGTTCCCAGTAAGAGGAAGCAGAAACTCAGGAATTAGAATGAGGTCTGTGTGCATTGACTGGGGTGATGGTGGACAATTGTAGAGCAAATGACACTTAAGTTTTGCCATTGGAGTCCAAATAGTTTATCTTGTTCCTTTTTTACCTCTCCTTGTTCCAGCACCCTGATTCCTGGGTGATTTATAGCCACAGACTTGCATTGGAGAGGAGCAGGCTGGTTCTGTTAACAGGTCCTTCTGGCTATTGCATCCCACAAACCTTCAGTCAGTCAGCCAGCGAGAGGGAGATCCTAATATAATCAGGGTCCTGCTTCCCAGTCTTCCATGGGACTGATCTGTGGGTTGTTACCGTGTTTTTTCACCATTATTATTTAGAGTGAGTACTTTAATTCAAGGGCAGATGATCTATATTTTTAAAGTTTCATTAAGTAGTCATTAGCATGATTTGTATCTTGTATCTTTATTTCCCTGTCTACAGCACTGCCATTAGTTTAGATAGCATTTATTAAATTCTTCACCTTACAAAGCTGCTATGGTAACATAAAATATTGAAGTTTTGCTCTTCTGATTCTAGCATAAAGCCTTATCACAAAGCATGTAGTCGCCCTGCACTTTGCACACTTGCGTGGGCATGATTTAACAGAGTTGGTGCTTCCTTTCCTCTTCATGCTTTCGTGTCACAGATTTCCGTTCCTTTTGTTTTGTGCCAGGATTTTCATTTCACATTAAACCTTCATTAACTTAAAAAGTAAGTGAATGTAGTACATCCCTGCCAGGATAGCCTGTTTGAAGTTTGGATATGATGTCAAAAATGAGTGTTGCAGTGTTTTGAAAGAATTCATTTGCCTTTTGGGATTTTAAACTAAGTCTGTAATTATGGATTTTTAAGTCAAGAGTTTCTGAAAACCTTGACATAACAGAAACAACATCAAGTGATCTCAAATGACCTTGATGAGTTCTTCGCAATTCTGCGCAGACCAAGATAAAACCTGTCAAGGTTAAATGAAAGGCATCTAGAAATCTGAAAAATTTGAGGTTCTGTGTTTTCCCCTTCAGCCTTTCATGACTTTTTTTTTGTTTGTTTGTTTTTTGGATATGTCACTTGGGCTTCTTATCATCATTTATGTGTCTGTGATGTCCATAAACAGAAAATAATAGAACATTGGAGAGACTTGCAGAATTGCCTCAAGTAATTTTTTGTAAGAGTAAACAGTATTTGTTCCTTGTCTTTCACTTCCACAATTGTGGACAGATATACCCCTTTTTATTTTTTTTATTTCAAAAACCGTAATGCTGGGGCCTCCCTGGTGGTGCAAAGGGTTAAGCCTCAGCACTATGAAGTAATCCACAGCTACTTCAGCATGAGTTCAATCCCCTGCCAGAGAACTACCCACATTTTCAGCAGACCTCTCCTGTCTCACCCACTGCTCCCCTTAGCAGTGTATTTCAGTCCATCTGCCTGTTCTGTTTCCTACTCTGTCTCTGGTGAAGCCTCACATTCCCTGAACTTCTGTCCTGCACCCTAGCTCTAGTATGCATAAATAAATAACCAAAAAAAAAACAAAACAAAACCATAATCCATAATGTTTCCTTATGATGATTTGGGATTTCAATAATATATTATTTACTTTAAAAAATAAAGTTTTCTTCCACCTTATAGTTTACTGACTAAAGTATCTTTCATATTGAGGCTAAGCTTTAATATTTCATTGGTAATAAATTCCAGAAGATGAGTAAGAATTGCAAAGAAGATTTTTGCTTTGTAGATTTATAGTGACTGTGTCTGGACTTGGTTCTTATTGTCTTACCTCGAGAAAGACATTAACACCCTGTAGCTTTAACATTGCTTGTTTATGGAGTCCAGGATGCTGGTGGGGTTGTGCAAGCCTCTGCACTAGGGACTGTGCCATTGATGCTCCCATTAAAGTGTGTGTCTCTCTCTTTATATCCTTGGCCATGATGATTTCTCTAGTGTATAAATATCACTGATACTTTGTGAATATTTTCATCAGCTAGTTTTGACTGGAAGTACTAATAATTCTGTGCTAAGCTAAGGTTGTTGCATGGAAGCTTACTTGGAATATTTGCTGTTGGAAATTACCAGAGAAGAATGTGCATTTAGTGATGATTTGACAGCCCATTACAATTGAAAGAATGTTCTCATATCAATGGTCAGATTTAAACAATTCAATAAGAGAATAATTTATCTTCATCGTGATTTTTCTGGGTGAGGGAGGAAACTTCATCATAATAACATGATAAAGTTTGTCCGAAAATTTACTACTGATAAAACCACAGCCCAAGCTGGAATCCACATCTTTTTATTTCAGGGCCAGTGGTACTTCCATTAATCCATCAATCATAGAGAGAATAAAAATTATGAGTTAAGTTGAGAAATGCTATTGAAATTAGATAATTATATACCCATACCTTTCCTTTCATAGCGGAAAAACTGATGCTATCTGAGAGATTTCCTAGGGAAAAGAACTTTCAATAAGGGTTTGAAAGATGACTAGGTAGATGAAGAACATTTCATGCGGGGGGTGTATTGGGGGCAAAATCATGGTGATATGAATGACTGCGGCCTATGGTTGAATGGTGGAAAATGAGCAGGACAGGTGAGATTTAGAATAAATTACAGACAAAATCTTAATTTCCAGTTTATGACCTTGTTTTGTGCTTATAATGTCCTTAATTTTTTAATAAAGTTAAGTGCATCCTTCATGCGTGTGACAGCAATAAAAAAAACCTAACTGTATTAAGACAACGTGTTTTAGAAAATTGTGGGTATGCTTATAAATTAACTCTGATTCCCACAGTATTTAGAAAAGGCAGTGCTTATAAATTAACTTTGATTCCCACAGTATTTACAATAGGCTGTGCACAAAGACTAGGGGCACAGTCGATATTTGATTTGACGTAAAATTTACCATAAATGTGGGGGCACCTGAATGCATGTGTTCAAACATGCCTTGCCTTATGTCCCAGTTTCTCCCTCCATCTTCCCCATTTAACTTGGAAATGGTTTGTGTTTTTCAACTCCACGCTGACAGAGTCAACCCTCTAAAAGGGCCTTCTGTTGTTAATGCCCATTTATTTGGTGGAACTTTGCTTTGGAATGAGTCTGCTTCCTTCCCTAAGCCCTTTTGGCTGCCTAATGAAATGCAGAACTCTAAATCAAAGTTACAGATGGTGGCAGTTACACAAACCAAACTGGGACAAAGAGAAGTAAGAGGTGAGCGATTGACCCACATTTATAGATTGTGCTAATTAGTTAGAGGGTAAACGTTGCAGTTTATTTCTTTCTCATTTTTTAACTTGACAGGCTGAGTGAAGATATTTGTCCCCCAAAAGGTTTATCTCCCTACTGTAAATGTAGGTCTGGGCTTTGGTGTGACTAAAATTTCACATCTCTAGGTCCCTGAGTTGCCTGCCATGCGGGTGTGTATAGGCTCCCTGAAAAGTGTGGGATTTAGCTTTAGACTGAGTGAAAGGGCGGTAAATCATGTGGGAGCCCTTTCGGAGAGATGCTGGAGTTGAGGTGGTGAACAAAGTCTAGATCCTCCATGCCATGTGTTGAAAATGGACCCCCCAGTGGTATTCTGAGATTGCCAGTGTGAAGTCAAAGAAGATGGTGGCAAGAAGCCAGGATCACAACACGCTGCTTCTTTAGTGAAATTCTCATGTCTTTGCCAGTGCTGTGGAATCATAGAAATTAAGATGGGAATGGTCTATTTGATTTCTTCCATTCCTTTTCGCGTTGCCAACCTGGGGATTATTCCTTACAGTTGACTCTCTAGTTCTTTGTCCAGTCCACTTTTAAATGATACAAGTGATAAGGTATTGATCCTTACCAGGACTAAATTTCTTTTGATTAGTTCAAGCTGTCACTCTGCACACAAACTCATGTAGCTCCTTGTTAAGATACTTACACCACCTGAAATCTACAAGCCACCAAATTTTCAACAAGGAAGGTTGTTCGATAAGACAGGGTCACACCAGTCTCTGTTCACATCCCTCTGCCAACCAATTTTCAACACAGACAATAGTATATAACTCTTCAGATTTATGTAAGTATTTAGCTAACATGAAGGGGCATTGTCTTCTTTCTTGCTGATAATTCATCTCATGTTTCACAATAATTTCTGGCCATATCCAGTTTGCAGTTTTAAATTGGTTATAGTAGATAACCTCAGTTTTACATCTATGATGCAGTGATGTCTGTAATTTGTTTGTTTGATTAGTTTGTTTGATTAGTTCTCAGGTATATCTTGCAGCATGAACAATTTTTGTACAAACTCAACATTACAGAGGGGACTATTTTCTATTTGAAATGCCAGCCTAATTTAATATTTTTATATTTCATCTTGTTGCTTTTTTCCAGTTTACCTTTTTTTTTTTTTTCAGTAAAATCATTCAAGGGGAAGAAGAATCATAAAGTCAACTGTCACTGATTTTCAAGCCATTTCAACCAAACTCTTCCAGAGCCTTGTATGTTCAAATTTAACTTTTGAATAAGGAAGTATTAAAATTGTTAGTTCAGAGCAGAAACATGTTATATCTTTCTTCAGGAGAAAACAAACACATGTGCACACATGCATACACACCTCACAATTGAAATGAGGAAATTACTCAGCTCCCAGAGCCTGTAAATCAATGACTTGCCTTTCTAACAACAGTTCCTTGTTTTTTAACTGGAAGGTTGAGTGATTTCTTCTGTTAATTATTTTTTTGTAAAAGGGGACTCAGTGCTGCTGAAAGGGAAATCGACTAAAAGTCTGTGGAGGGAAAAAATGCCTAGGTTATAATTTTAGAAGAGCCATCACTGCATTGTTAACCAGACTCCAGCTGCATCAGGTGCACTGAATCTGTGACCTATGAAAAATTGGTTGGATTCCCCCCATTTATCTTGTTTGAGTAGTAAAGAAAATATAATTGAAGAAATGGCATTGAAGAGTATCCTGGGTTATTTGTTATCAATGTGTCATGCAGGCTCTTTCCATTTTAAATTTAAGAAGTGGCTAAATCTGTGACAATGAAAAAGGGACAATTTGCGTTTACATTCTCTTTGAAGGTTCTGGTAGAAAATGATATAAAGACTTATTATTTTTTTTTAAATCAGAGACATTTTTGAAGTAGATGATGAAGAGTAGATGATTGAAAATGAAAAGTGACATATTAAATGTGAGTATTGTAATTTGTAAATAATGCATTGTGAAAAGCAATCCACCTCCATACACACCATAGCAGCTTCAACATCCTCTAGAACTCGTTAGAAATGCACATTGTCAGGCCCTCCAGGTCAATCTGATGTACTTGAAGTTTGGGAGACTCTGGCCAAAGTAGTTTGTATAGACAGACCCTTCTTTCCTCAGTCTTCAAATTACTTACTTCACCTGCTCAAAATGCTTCTCTCTGTTCATGCCACAAAATTTATTACCATCAAATAAATACTCTCAGCAAATACAAAGAAAACAGAGAGACAAATGGAATTGCTATTCAGTGTGTGGAGCCTGAGGCACATCATTGGTTATTTGCATCCTCAATTAAGGCCATTTGGTGACTGAGAGTTAATGGACACATATTTAACCTCTGTGATATTTAGCATCTTCATGTGGTAGGAGATGGATGATGCAAGAATCATTACATTCATCCTCATTTTGTGAGTGTGTATATTTAGAGATAGTGCCTGGGATCTAGTAAGTATGCAATACAAATCAGTTATTGTTGTAATCAATAACTTACAATAAAAAACTTTGGAAGAGGTGACCTTTATTTTTAGTATTATAATACTGTATTAATAAATGTTATCTGACTTTTTTTTTTTTCTGGAAGCCAACTTAGATGATGCACACAATTAAGAAGAGACAGTATACAAGGTTTCTGAAAAACTAGCAGATAAATGTCTGAGGAAAGGCCAAGAATGGGTGAGGGGTGATAGCAAAGAGGAATTTGTTCAAGTCCTTGTCAGGGATCAGTTCTATGTTTGAAGGAAGATTTGAAAATGAAAGCTAATCTTGAGCTCTTTAAACTGGCTTCTTTTCCTCAGTTGCTGAGCTCGTCATCTTGAGTTTGCCATGGGTTAGTATCTTCAACTTGTAGCTATAAAAGTGGTATGTTTCATGGATTCACAGCTCCAGGGGTTGAAATCTAGTCTACCATCTTGCAATAGTAACCCAAATGTAAGAGTTGTAATGTCAAGTAGATTATAAGCAAGTTCACAGCAGGCTAGATTTTTGGGTGGGGTAAGTGCGAATACCAATCTGTAGGCATAGTTACAGTCAATTCAATTCAAGGCAATCATTTGTTCTATGTGTCCTCCTCATGGACAGTGCTAGTAATACAAAGCTGTTTGAAAGGGGATCAATTCTGTCAGTATCCTAGTGTGTTATTTCCCTGAATGACTGTTCTCTTTTATTTGTCTGAATTTTTAAGTTTTAAGGCACTGGTTTGTTCCAGGTGTATTTGAATTAATTACCTTTTGAGGTAAAATTTAACTATTGAGAAGGAAGTCAGTGTTTAGAAATGAAAAGCTACAGGTCTCATGTTGAAAACCTAAGATTTCACTCAGTAAAAATGAGTCAGACTTTTTTTTTTTCAGGAGACTTCAGCACCTCTTAGAGTGAATGGACAGATTCCTCTCACTAATACATTCAGAGTTCATGGTTGCATCTCTGAGTTAACAGACTGAGGACTGTTTGATGATCAGGTGAGAGAGAGAAAGAGAGAGAGAAATTATTTCTTAACTGGATAGAAACAAGCTTCTTTACACATTGATCTGTGACTTTCAATACTGACTACACATCAGAAACAGCAGTAGAATTTTCTTTACAAATACTGAAACTTGGATCCATTTCTACAGATTTTGACTTTGTGACTGATGTTTTGCCCTGGTGTTTAATAGATAGCTAGGATTGAATAACCCTGCATTATTCTCAGTTCCTGTGACTTAGGGCTTTTTAAAGATGTAAGAGAAAAAAACAAACTAGGTCACTGCTCTCAAATTTTAATGTGCTTGCCAATCACTTGGGCATCTTGTTAAGATGGGATGGGGTCTGGGACTCTTCATTTCTAAGCACTTGAAGGTGATGCAGTTGGAGATTCTTTGTCCATAAAGAATTAGATTATGATTTGCATTTTGGAAAATAATGCTATATTATGACTTTTTTTTTTTAAAGATTTATGTATTTATTTATACAAGCACTGGGTACAGTTAGAAGCGCGGGAGGGTGAGAGAATTCACCAGAGCCAGATCAGAGAGCAGAACAGGCAGAAGGACCAAAGTACACTGCTGAGGGGAGAAGCAGGCAGCAGGAGAGGGCTGCCGTGCCATGTGGGACCCTCGCTGGCTGGGGTTGAAGCGGCGCTGCAGAGGCTGTGGACAGCTTCACAGCACGGCGCTCAACTGCCTGCGCCACCAGGGAGGCCCTATACTATAACTGTTAAGAGAATCTGATGCCCACTATTTAACTTACAAAATCCCATATCTTTCCCTTCCTATTATATAACAGAAAAGACTCTTGCAAGTTTTTAAATAATTTTTTCTCTCATTACATGATTAAATATATATTATTAAGCCTGAAAACTGCTTTCCAGTGTAGAAAGGATTTTGCAGCCACGGTTCACCTCCTTAATGGAATTCTAGAAGTTAATGTTCTGACAAAAAACTCAGTCTTGTGGGGCAATATAGAGAGGCAATGAGAAGTTAAAGGAAATGAGAAAGAATATGTATGTTATAGTCAGATACAATTCTATCTATGTAATTATAACTATAATTATTGTTGCCTATTAAGAGATGACACCTACTTGTTATCCCTACCTATTAAGAGCATTACCTTAAAATTTGGTTTGAAAAAGCTTTGCACACATGGGAGTTTCATAATAAATAGTCGTTAATACTATCATTATTGGTGGCATTGGTCATGGTGTCATCAATGATGGTAATGCTCCTTTTTATAAGATTATTTTATCAGAATTTTCTCATTATTGGTAACAATGTAAAAAAATTCTGAAGAGGAAAATTCTGACAATAAAAATCTTTAAGGAGGATAAAAATGAAATAGTATATATTTTTTTTTAAAGCAGTCGTAGTATTTTTGTTACATAAATATCCAAAAGATACACTTTTCCTGTTCATTGATAATACTCTGGCATTTTGCTAATCCTAGCAAATTCTGTCTAAATTTACTGATGCATGTATTCCATTTTCAAATATCTCATTAGTTCCTCTTTGTGGAAAACCCAGTTCCAACTGACAGATATAATTTGGACATAATGGATTATAACTCTTCTTTATTATTATCAGAGCTGGTTAAACTAATGCATCAATCCACTCTCCTTATTGTTCTGAGAGAATTAAAAATAAAATAGTAAAAGAAAAAAAACTAAATTCTTCATGCAGAGAGGTAATTGACTTTTATAAAGATGCCCAATTGCTTTAAGGCATATGAGTCTTGTTTCTTGTGAAGTTGGAGCTCATGTGATTTAAGCCCTTTGATCTATGAATGGCAACCAGGCCCCTACTGGAGGGAATGAAAACTGGGAGAGAGATAAAAAGGATGTCATCTGCCCGAGGTATGTGTGGAACAGTCTTAAAGAAGACATTTGTAAAGAAACTGGGCTTGACTGTGGAGGTAAGACATTTGTTCAGCCTTAGCATTGTGAAACCAAGAAGGTATGAAATGGGAGCAAAGGCTCCTGCTGTTCTTTCCCAGATGGACCTAGAGGCTTCTTTATCACCATTCTTCAGCTCCCTATTCAGTTCTTTAGGTCTGAGCAGCAGAAGCCATGCAGATTATTCTTTTGGAGATGGATTTACCATGGTATTGCCAACAAATAGATCTGAAAATTGAGTGTAGAATTAAAAAAGAAAAGAAAAGAAAAAAAGTGTGGTATTCAGTCATTGTACCTTTTTATTTTTATAATTCCCTTGTATTTCCCCTCTCTGTTGAGCAGGCACCTATAGTAAACTCTGGGTCTGCTTTTCTTTACCTCTTTAAAGTCAGCAAAGTTGCATCTCTCTGAGTATATAAAGAAATGTCCAGTGATGCCAAAGGAAGAAATGTCCCATGTTATGTGTGACCTCCTCCAAAATAGGGAAGACTGTTGATTAAGCAAAGTAAATAAGGGAGGATATCAATTTGAGCAGTCTTACTGGCCTCTCATAAGGAGGAAAAAGAAGGTTTTTTTTTTTTTTTTTTTTTTTTGAGGCAGGTTTTATAAGATGACATGCTGGTTAATGATTGGGCAGGAGGGTACAGTGAAGTTAGGATATGGATATGAGTATTGGTAAGCAAGCTTTTGCTTTTAATGATGGAGAAATAATATCTATATAGTGTGCTATTGTTGCCATAACAGATCACCATAGTCTTAGTGACTTAAGACAACACAGTTGTATTATTTCAGGATTCTGTAAGTAGAAATATGGACTTGGGTCTCACAGGTCTCAAGGTGTCACTGTATCTGCATTCTTTTTTGGAGGCTTTTCTTAGAGATTCAATTTCCTTGAACTTGGCAGCTGCTAGAGGTTGCCCACACATCTTATCTAGTGACTCTCTTCCTTCATCCTCACAGTCAGCAAAGTTGCTTCTTTCTGATAAGTTTTTTTGAAGTTTTATCTCTATTTTCCCATTGCAAGTCACATCTACAAAACCCTTTTGCCATGTAGTAGAACATATTCACAAATCCTGGGGATTATGTTGAGGACATCATGGGGGCTTACTATTTGGCTTATTGCATGGGAGATGGATTTCACAAATTGGAAAATCTTGTCTACTTCAGCCTTGGGCAACCAGAATGACCTCATGATCCAGGTCATGATACATGACCTCATGATGTGTGTGTGTGTATGTATGTATGTGTATTTATTAATCTAGTTAGCACTGATGTGCATAAAATGAAAGAATTATTAAGTTTCTCCTTCTTGGAATAAGAATGCATATGAATGGGATCTATGTGTTATCATTCTTACAGCTTGTTCTCTTAAAAAGTCTTTTCTGCATTTTTAAAATAAAAAAAAAAGTACTATTCTTTGTATGCCAGTTAGCTTCAAGAAGACATGGGATACCTCCTCTAGATGATTATGCAAATGCAAGTAAAAGTCTGAATACCTACCTCTTCCTGCTTTTTATTCTCTGTCATCTCATGACTTCTTTGACACAATACTATTTCAAATTATCTTTACTGAGAAATGACTTGCATTTAGCTTTTTTATATCACACTGTCATATAGATCATTCTCCTTAATGCTTTACATAAATTAGAATTCCTTCTTTCTTTCCAGCACATTGCAAATAATACTCAGCAAATTAAACACGTCAACAGCATAGTCTTTGCCTAATTTGAGAAGCACCAATGACATGCATAGATTTGAGTGCCCCATTTTAGTTACTGAAAATGAAAAGCACTTGTGATTCAGGGGCGACTCCTTCTCCCCTTGCCATTTCCATGAGGCCTTTCTTTCTACATGAATGCGGTGTTTTAAAAAATGCTTTGTATCTGTCAAAGAGGTGTTTTTCTATGGTAGTTTTGAATTAGGTTGTAATAACTCACTGTAGAACTTAAACCAAGATGGTATCGTTTTTAAACTTCCATGTGGCTAGGAGAAGAAAAAGCTTTCAATGTATACCTGTAGAGACACATTCTTCTTCTCCCTTCTCCTTCCCCCTAGTCCTGCTGTGTCTTTTTGATCTTTCTTCTCTCTTCACTCCCTCTCTCCTTCCCTGCTTCCCCTCCCCCCCATCCATTTCTCTTTCTCTCCTTTCTCTTCTCAGTCCTAGTGTGTATTTTAAGAAACCACTTGATCACTCTGTAACAAAAAGATTTGTATCATAAGAATAATTCTACCCAAGTAGAAGAAAATTATATGTATAAGGATATTTATATTATTATTTACATGATGAAAAATTAGAATGACCTCAATGCGCATCAATAGAATTGTCAAATAATTTATGAAAATAGTGCATTACTGGGCCTCCCCTGGTGGCGCAGGCGGTTGAGTGATGCGCTGTGAAGCTGTCTGCAGTCTCTGCAGTGCTGGTTTAATCCCGGCCAGCCAGCGAGGGTCCCACATGGCGCAGCAGACCTCTCCTGTCTCACCCGCTGCTCCCCTCAGCAGTGTATTTCATCAGTCTGCCTGTTCTGTTTCCCGCTCTCTCTCTGGTGAATCCTCTCACCCTCCCGCACATCTGGCCTGAACCCCTGTTCTTGTATAAATAAATAAAAATCTCTAAAAAAAATAGTGCATTATTATGAATACCTGCTGACATGGAAAGCTGCAGAATAGTAGACCAATTTGTGTTATATTTGTAATGTTTCTTCATCTGGAACTATTTACAGAGTTATGAAAATGCAACATTTATGCACTAGTGATGTGTGCACATTTGTTTGTATTTATTTAATTTTAAATAATATAAAAGTCATGTAGCTATAGAAATGCTGAGAAGAAGGATGTGGAAGAATATATTTAAATATTAAAAAAATTAAACATAATTTTGGGGTAATGTAGGGAATTTTATTCACCTGCATAATTTGAAATTTATGATGAGCATTTATTTTTACTCTTTAAAGAAAGAAATGAGACTGGTGAATTTGTGGTGTATAACATATACATCATTAAAGCTCTATGAAGCAAACAAAAAAGAAAAAGAACTATGAGATTCTTCTACAAAAAATAGGGGGAGCAAACTAATATCAGTTTCTATGTCATTCATATAGCATGGAAATTAAGGAAATAGCAGGAGTTTTATGTAAGTATGAGGAGGTATTACTTCTTTTATTGCAAGAAATCTTGTCATTATAGTTGTCAGGTCACATTAGTCGTGAGAAAAGCACAAGGGACTATCTTTAGATCAAGGGTAGTATAAATTGGTTTCATGTTCTTTTCATATCTCCAGAATCTAGCAGAGATCCTGATGCTTGTCACCTAACGCATTTGTTGGATGAATAGACACATGGAGCAATGGGAATACCTAAGCCAACCTCAGCTTTCTTTGGCTGATATTTGTTTTCCCTTTTAAGTGCTTGAGATGTTTATATTTGTACGAATGAGAAGCACAGGGGCTGTTCTTCATTCTTCATAGAACTTGCGTAAAATCACATTGGATACTTCGAGTTGAGTGCTTTGGGAACCTCTGGTCAGAAGGGACACCTTTCACTCAAACAGTGGTGTTTCCACTGTTAAGATCTTAAGGATTGATGCTGATTTCTAGTTTTTTTTTTTTTTCTTTTTACTAGTATCTATCACTGTAATTTAGAATATCAGGACAGTTAATAATGCTATTTAATTATAAAACTGAGGAAGAGATAAATATTGCTTTGCCCGAAATATATAGCTATCAAATATAGATGACTTCAACCAAATAAGGAATTTGTGAATTTGCAAGGTAAAAGACAACACTCATTCAAGTCATCTTTTCAACCTCATTTAAAAGAAAAAAAGAAAAATAAAGCTAGTCAGGAGAGACTGTGGGGTCAGCATTACAATATAATTACCCTAAAGCCTGGAAATTTTTGCCTCTTTTGCTAGATTTGTTGTTTTGTATTAAAATATTATTGTCTCTAGAGAACTTATTTTTAGATGTAATCCTAGAATATAAATCACTTTAAATGCATGGAGAGGTCATGAATAATCAACACACCATCACCTGTACCTGATCAAAATCCACTTCTCTGTGTTTAGATAGATTCAACTCCCTTAGTGTGCAGAATAGAAAGGCAATGGCTAATTCTTTATTTCCACAAGATAAGAAAGCTTTTATTCAGAAGGGAACCCACAAACATTTCTCAGCCTTGACAATATTTCTTAGACATCAGCAAGTCCCCATCTCCCGCTTCTGTCACAACCACCATGCGTCTGTTTGGCTCACAGCTGGGGAATTTAACCTTGATCTTCAGCAAGCTGTAGAGCCATGGCAGGGGAACACTGGGAACTTTAACCTGAATTTCAAGAAAATGTTTTTGCCAGTAATTTCTTCTTTGGTGTGGTGACTTTATCTCCTTGGGAAAAGAAAGGAAGAATATGAACATGTAAATATCAATTTGGAGAGCATTTATCATTTAGTATTTATTAGACTAAGTAGTCCCTGTATTCAGATCCCTGAAGTATTTATCCCATATTGTTCACTCTCACTTTTTGGCCTCTCATTATATTTTAGTTGTGAAATCCACATTTTGGCATTTGATCAGCGTTTGGGGTCCTCAAGAACACCCTCTGGCCTGATGACTCACTGGGAAAATTCACAGGATACAGCACTTAGTCTTCTTTATGGCAATGATGTATTGCAGGGAAAAGTACAGCAGGTCCTTGAATACCATCATTTTATTCAAGGTCATTTTGTTACAATGTTGATGAGGAAAAAAAAAATAATCGATTTCCTGCCAGCTCATTGTGTGGAGTTTGCTCGTTCTCCCCATGTCTTCATGGATTTTCTCTGAGCATTCCAGGTTCCTCCCATATCCCAAAGATGTACCAGTTAGGTTAATGGGGTTTCTAAATGACCCCTGTCTGTGTGAGTGTGCATCCTGTTTAGGGTTGGATCCTGCCTCATCGGCTCCACTTGCAGTCCTGAGCTGGAAAAAGTGGGTCGGAAAATAAATGAATGAAGAAATAGAAATGATTGTTTAATATTAGAAGGGATGAAAGTTATTTGAAATAAGTTTGGTGTTTTGTGATCAAATATATGCCGTAGTAATCCTTATTCATATCAATTATCCTATGGTAAAATTGGTTTTGTAATGGGTTGTTTCTACTTAAAGTTGCAGTTTCCAAGAAGATAGACACAATTAAGTGGAGACTTAATATACTGAGCAAATCCACAACAAAAAAAGATGCCTAGGGCTAAGTCCAGGGCAAATCAGGTAGGAACATCCCAAATTCTTAACTTCAAGTAAGGAACTGTGACCATATATGTAAGGTGAATCCAATCAAGGAAGCTCAATAACATCTCAGTGCAAAGGATTTAAATAAATATATATATATGTTTATTCATTTTTAAAAATAAAATATATGTTTATTCATTTTTATATAGTATATAAAAATGAATAAACATATATTTATATATTTTAAACATATATAAATGAATACATAAAATGAATAATGATATACATGCATATGTACATGCATATGTCTATATATTTTATATCATTATTCATTTTTTATACAATGTATGCTTTCTCCTCTCAGATATAGTCCCCCTAAAATCCCCACCACCAATTCATCCATAAACCATCACCATAGTCCCTGGTGCTCAGTGCAAAGGATTTTTATTAGATGTTGGTAAGGTAGGCATATTCTACCTGTTATCAACCCAAATTCCAGAATCCCATAAGGGTAGCAGTTGTTCAACATAAACCTTATTGTTTATACACACAGTGTAGGCACGGTGAGCCATTAAATCAGTTCTGGGAATAGTGGGAACCTTCTGGAATCTAAATTCCCAGCGGCCAGTTAAGGTCCAACCTGGTAAACAGACCTTTTAAAATACAGCAATCTGGCCTGTTTTGTGAACCCATTTCTGCACAATCATGTATTAATTTACAATCTGCTCAACTTGCTTACCAGTGATATTGAAACTATATATGGCAGGCATTTCTTCAAAATTTTTATTGTTCCAAACATCTTGCTGAACAACAGTAAAGGCATTTCAATGGTTTTTCTTCTCTGTTCCCTCATCCCAACATAAAAGCCTCTGCTGAGTATTTTTTTCCTCTCTAAGATGTGTCCTGAATCTGCCTGGTTTCCTTGGATCCCCTGCCATATTGAAGTTCAAGTCACTCTGATCTCTGGATGAGAAAACCACCATGACCTGCAAACTGGTTTCTGTGTTCAACATTAGCTTTTCACTAATCCATAAGCCACAAAGTGTGCTCTGAGATGGTTTCTTAAGCTTAAAGTGGACAACTTTATTTTACTTGAAATTCTTCATGACTTCATGTTGTTCATAAGATCAACTCCAAAGTAATTTAACCTTAGCTAACCCCAACCTGTCCAACACTACCTAGAACCATTCTCTGTTATTTTACAGTTGCACTGGCTGCATGGGGTCTTCAAACTCACCAAACTACCTTCTATAGGCTTCCCACAAACTCCTTCATATTCCAGAAATGCTAGTGTGTGTTTTTTAATTTTTGAAAGATTTATTTATTCATGCATGTAAGAAGTGGGGTATGGGCCAGAGGTGTGGGGCAAGAGTGTGGTGAGAGGATTCACCAGAGACAGAGTGCGAAGCAGAACAGGCAGACTGACTAAAATACACTGCAGAGGGGAGCAGAAGGCGAGACAGGAGAGGTCTGCTGTCCCATGCGTGTAGTCCCTCGTGGGCCAGGGATCGAACTCATACTTTAGAGGTTGCAGAAAGCTTCACAGTGCTGTGCTTAACACGTTGCACCACCAGGGAAGCCCTTTAATATAAACAAGAATCGGGGTATAGGCCAGATGCACGGGAGGGTGAGAGGATTCACCAGAGACTGAGCAGGGAACAGAACAGGGAGACTGATGAAATACACTGCTGAGGGAGCAGTGGGCGTGACAGGAGAGGTCTGCCATGCCATGTGGGACCCTCCTGGCCAGCCGGGATTGAACCGTTGCTGCAGAGGTTGCGGACATCTTCACAGTGCTGCGCTCAACCACCTGCACCACCAGGGGAGGCCCTTAAAATAAAAAAAAAAATGGCTTTTCTCCTATTGTTAACCTAACATCTATTAATATGAGTGCTTATCTTAAAGTTGGAGTGACTGTATAATTTATCATTCAAACCAATAATTTTTTTAGAGTAAAAGGTAGGGTTTTTTTTAATAATTTGTCCAGATCAATGATTATAGACTTCAATATGTTATTCTGCTAATGGGTCCTCCCTTGGAGTATCCTGTCTGGACCCCTCCTCTCTCTTTTGAACAAACTATCATTTTCCTAGTATCATAATAATTAATTATATACTAATTGATGTGACTAGTTGTGAAACATCTTTTATCTCCATTGTGCTGTGAAGTTTCACAAGTTCATGTGTGTGACACAGCCAACATCTAGTAGTGCTAGTACATATTTTATAAAATAGACTCTAAATTCATAATTGTATAATAGCAGTGCTTCTGAACAGGCATTTAAAAAAAAATGTTTCCTCTTCATCCCACTGCTTAATTTTTTCCCCGTACTGAGGTTATATTTAGTAATCTCTTCATTTAATTATTGGGCTTAGTATTCAGTTGTTATCTATTGAACACATAATGAATTAACCTGGCCAGGTATTAGAATATTTCTCCTGTGCAAAAATGTTCAACCTTGCTTATGGTTTATATACATTATAAATAAATGGTCGTGTTCCAAATTTCATTTAGTTCTTTTTTTTTAAACAGGAGTACTATTCAATAAAGAGAAGAATTCTTTATGTATCAATTAATTTATTGCACCTTGTAGGTATGAATTTTCTCTCATCTCCTGAAAGTAATCAAGCACAAAATAGAAGCAATAAACTCCAAAGACTGAGAAGATTCTTTGGCATTTTGCAGCCCTTGGTGGTGATCCAGACATTGCTGCCTTCTTTTTCTTCAGAGGCTTACACAATTCACATAGTTCTACAGTTTCTGGGTAGAATTCAAAGTTGTGGCTGAACAACTGTCAACCTGCACTTCTGACACCATATCCTCTAGAGAGTGAGAGCTTTCATTTTGTTTCAGATTCAACCCAAAGCCAAGGGTTTGCATATCAATGTGCTTATCATTTTTCAAACCACATATTTTCCACTCTCTTTGGAAATTTATTTATGTGCTGATGTCTACATCTGAGCATCACAAACTTCTATACATATCTATGTCAAAAGTTAGTAGATTTAACTTCTATGTATCTGTAAGGGATAAGAAAAACAGGAATTGGAATTGAGGCTGCTAACAAAGATTTTTCATTGCTCTTAATTCACTACACAATTTAAATTTTAATTGTGAAAGCTGGGCGTGGACATAGTTGATTGCCAACCCATGAGGGTTCCTTTTTGCCAAAAGAGCTTCTTCATCTACAGTGCTGAAAGATGCATTATGTACTTGTACAAAAGCTCCAGCAGGAAATAAGCCTGTGGTACATGGGACTTGAAGAGAAGTCTCTTTCCCTAACCTGAAAGGAGGTTTGGCAGACATTGGGCTAAAATGACTAATCCTTGCGCAGGCTGAGATCATCACCTGATTCATATCTAGAACAATTTAATGAGAAAACATGCCGAATGTTTCTGCACTTTTTATAATATTGCCTTGGATGAAGATATATTGCAAAGACCCTTTCAGAAGCCTTCAAAAGAAGCCAGCAAAGTCAGCATTACCCTGTGCAAGTACTGCCATCTTTTATGCTTACTTTCAACTGCTGGACTGTACTCTTAGTGAAATGTGAGAAATATTGATCTTACTTTTGCCTTGTAAATAATGGATTTAACCTAGAAAGCTCTTGCTCACTTGCATACCCAGGCACTCTCTGGTTAGTCTTTATATTATTGCTTTTTTATTTCATTATTCTTGCTCAAGGTGTATCATTAAAAGGCCCCACACTTCTGAGTGTTAAAATCTAATGTGTAAGGAAAGGAGTTTGCTGTGTTTATGCTCTGTTGAGGGACTTATAGAAAATTGAATCTTTATCTGATATTTCTAGCCTCTCCTATCCTTTTAAGGCAGAATTTGAAATTTATGCAAACTCTATGTTCTCATGAGGCACTAGGAAATCAATTTCCTTGTACCATTCACCAACTTGATCACAAATTCAACTGTGTGTTGATAATAATGACTTCTTATCTTGACTGTGCAAATGGAGGAGATTTTAGAGTTATCTATTGGGAGTCTGATGACCATTCCTTTTATCATCACTACTCACTTTTCTTACCATCTTCCTTACCCTTACTATTCTTCCTTATTAAGTCCCAAAGAAGAGTGAGAGGCTGAGAAATATGATCTGTAAGAGACTGAATAAAGCTTGATATTCTCAAATCTTTGTGTGATTCATTCTTTGAGGGATTCTCCATGTTTGTAGCACACTAGATTGTAATGATCTAACGCTCACTCGTAGTGTTGCCCACTCTTGAAAAATTACTCCTGCATAATATTAATTTCCCTTATAGAACTGTCCTTTCCTTCTTGTATCACAGGTTCTGGTAGGTCATTGAAAAACAGGCTTTGTCAGGTCCTTGGAGTCAGGGAATACATGAGCTAACATTTGCTAATTTTTTGCTGTTCCCGCACCCTGTCATCTGTATTTATTAATTAGGCCAAGCCATCACATTATCCCATGTAAATCATGAAAGTGAAAGCCAGAGCTATTTATAATGTGCTCACTTTGTGCTGAGGCTTGTCGGCCAGTCACCATGTCACATTTATAAAATGGCATTCAGATTACCTCCTTAGCAGTGATGTTGTGTTAACAGCTTTATGTTGCTGCCTTCTCTGAGCAGTCTGGACAGCTGGAGGTGGTGCTGTATTCAGCCTGAAGTCTGGCTTTTAGAGCTGTGGTCCCCTTCACTTTTCCAGGAGCCATCTTGCTGCATCTTCTGTGTGGAAGACACTGCAGTAGGTACTGGGGTAAGCAGAGTCTTGAAAAGTACCCAGAAATTGAAGAATGTGAAGATACAGTCATGATGTTCTTTATGGTTGATGATGGGCTGCATATATGATACTTCTACTTGGCTGTATCATATAACCTAAGTGTGTAGTAGATATGCCATCTAAGTTTGTATTATTACACTTGATGGTGTTCACACTGTGATAAAATGCCTAATGACACATTTCTCTGAACGTGTTCCATCATTAAGTGACCCGTGACTGTACCTCCATGTCTTGAGTTCATTTACAATAAGAAGATTTCTGCTGTTCATGTGGAAGATTAGCTCAAAAAGGATCATCATCACTGTCTTCTGCTATCCTCTGAGAGACTAGACTGAGCTAATTGTCACTCCCAGCAGGGCAGAATGTCCTGTTCCTGCACTGTGCTCCCCTGTCCTCTCTCCATCTCTCCTACCAAATCTCGTGTCAGGCCAGCTCTCTCGTTTGCTTATGTGGAGATTACAGTGTGGGTGTTGCATGTGCTTCCTGCACTTGTTCCTCAAGCCTGAGGTCCTGCAGATGGTGTTTCCTTCTGCAGTCGTGCCTCCTTGGGGACTGGAGACAGCCAGTCAGAGGACAAGAAGTCCCTATAGCCTTTCTTGTGTTGAACACAAAAAGATAATGGTTCTGATAAGTGGTAAATTCTGGTAGTTCTATTAGAAAAACACAAGAATATGGTCAGAGGGGAGAGTTTATTTAACATAGTTAGAAATTTCTGGAAGAATATACCTCTTAATGACATTGGCAGAGGACAAGAGATCCATTTGGCATTGATTTCCATGTCTGAGATACATACTACCATCCTGGTGCCCAGCATTGGATTTAAGAAGGAAGAGAAGAAATGCTTGTTATAAAAGAAGTTCAGTTGTTGTCTATACTTTTGCTTCTCAAAGTATGGCCTGAGACCAACTTTTACTTCTCAAAGTATGGCCTGATGTCAACAAAATTGACATCATCTGCTAGATTCTTAGAAATGCATATTCTCAGGTTCCACCCCAGCACTTTATCATGCTTAATAAAGCTGTAAATTTAAATCAAGTTTAAACTTTAAAATAAAGTTTACTCTGAATGTTAATAAGATTCCCCAGATGACTGTTCTGCACATTCAAGCTTGATAAGTATTGGGTCTATACTAATAATGCCTAAAGTGACTTCATATATAAAGCTCTTGATGCTTCAGCACTCTTATCAACAAAAATGAAAGTTTAAATAGCTCTTTAGCTACTGTAAATTATTTTTTAAATAATATATTTGAAAGCCCTTATATAATCATAAAGCATTTTTTAAGAAAGTATGTGAACAGAGAACTGTGGAAACCAAGATTCAGAGAAGTCCTACAGGGAATCTCATTTCCAATACCTGCAGCTATTCCAACACAAGCATTATTATCTGTTTTCACCTAGATAATGGAGAAAGGAGAGGCAATTAATAGACAAGTTTGGGAGTGTGTGGAGGATGGTATGTATAATAGAAATCAGGGGGTATATGATCAGAGTATATTGGTTCCCCATGAAAACAAACAAGATAATATGTTGATATGCTTTTTATTCTAGAGACTGAGCAGGCAAAATCTTAGAGATATGTGTGGATTCAAGGTGAGCCTGTAGTTCACATAGTTCTTGGTGTCAGATTTTATCAGCTGGCTTTAAATCGCTTAGACAGCTGACTGGGTGATGTCAATATGCATTGAAGCCTTATGTACCTCCTGATTTCTATTATGCATTCCATCCCCTGCCCGCTCCCAAACTTGTCTTTTAATTGCTCCTCCTTTCCCCAATGGTAAGTATGAAAAAAGTTGAAAAGAAATTCCCCCCATATTCTTTATTTTCATAAAGACACATGTTTACTTGGTGGTGAAGTTCCCCTACAGTTACACTGTTTCCAGGAGTTGACATTCTCTATTCACAACTTTTTTTACAGGTTCCAAAATCGTATTATCACAGTTGATTTGTTTTCTAATTTTCAACTTCATTTCTAGTTACAACTCTGACCAGCTTTTAGCACCTCTCTCCTGTAGGAAAATATTATTGCATGTGGCTATATATTTCCTTTTGGCTCACTAAGTTGGAGTATGTAAAAATATTATCAATATGAATATAATTTACTGAATTTAGAACCCTGACATATGTAACTCAAGGCTTTAGGTATATTCTAGGTTTTCATATTTAAATGGACAGAAAGGAAGGACAATTGAAAAGTAAATGTTTTCTAAGTATTCAACATTTATGAATATAGCATTAATTCAGATAATGATGAAGTACAAATAATTTAGTGTGTTTAGTGAGATTTCACCTCTCCTTTCTATTTATCATACTTCAGGTTTGAAGGTTAAATAGTGCCTAAACAGGATAGACTAGAAATAACAAACTTTGATCCTCCAAATAATAATTACCTTTTATTTCTTAAAAGCATAATAACTGAATCCTCTCCAATACTATAAATTGAATGCTATGCCAAATGATGATAATTGATAAACTTTTATTATTTTTATCACTGCATAATGAGGTATTGATAAGTTACATATAATCTTAAGAATTATAAGTATTTCGGTACCGAAATACATTGCTGAGGGGAGCAACAGGTGCGGCAGGAGAGGTCTGTCCACCATGTGGGACCCTCGCCAGTGGGATTGAACCATTGCTGCTGAGGCTGCGGGCAGCTTCACAGCCCAGCCACTGCTTAACTGCTGCGCCACCAGGTGAGGCCCTAAATTTAACTTTCTAATAGGCAGAAACTGCTGTCTCATTATGGCTTTAACTTAAGTTTTTCTAATTCATGAAGATGAGAATATTTTAATAGTCTTATTTGGCATGTATGTCTTCTTTGGAGGAATGTCTGTTCAAATCTTTGCCCATTCTTAAATGGGGATTTTTACTTTTGTTTTTTTTATATAGTTGAATTTCGAGAGCTCTGTATATTCTGAATACGTGTGTTTGTTTTGTCTTTTACCAGATAAGTGATTTGAAAATATTTTCTCACAATCTGTGGCTTGTCTTCATTTTCTCAGCACTATATTAGAGTAAAAGTTGTTAATTCAATAAAGCCTGACTCAACAAGTTTTTCTTTTATGGTCATGCTGTTGATATCGTATCTAATTCCAGCATCATCAAACCTGATGCCATGTAGATTTTCACCCCTGTTTTCTTCTAGAAATGTTACAGTTTTATATTTTACATGTAGGCTTGAAATCCATTTGAATTAATTTTGGTATAAAGTATGATTTATATACATAGATTTAGTTTTTTCAGCATGTACTGTCTAGTTGATAGAGAATTATTTGTTGAAAAACTATCATTGGTCTACTGAGCTGCCTTTGTATTTTGCCAAAAATCAGTTGACTATTTGTGTGATTCTATTTCTGAGTTTTCTGATGTGGTCCATGGATTCTAGCTATCATTTCACCAATATTACATCCTCTTGATTACTGTTATTTTACAAATCTTAAATCTGGGTTGTATATGTCTTTCAACTTTGTCAGCACTATTGATGTCAGAATTGTTGACTAATTAGTGTCTTTGACTTTCCATAAAAAATTTATATTCAGCATGTCAAAATCTATAAGAAAAGTTGGGATGGGGATTTTGTTGAATATATAAGGAAAGTTGGGAGAATTGACATTGTAACAGTAATAAGTTACAATGAGAATAGGTGACTTTCCATTTGTGTAGGTCTAGGATTTCTATTTTATTGTGGATTGTTATTTAACTTGAGAATCTGCTTAATTCCCAAGAACAACTATTGTTCAGTACCTAATATGCATTCAAAGTGTATTATATATAGTAGGAGCTTAGCAAAAAAACTGATTTTACCTTTCCTTCTTAAATGCAAGGGAATCCATTGGGGTAAAGGAAACTACACACTTTATTTTTGAAAGAGACAAAAGAAACCTTTATGGGGAATTCATCCAATGATTAATGAGCTCAGATGCCAAAATAAAGTTTTGGTAAAACACGGAGGAGTCTTCTACCTTTTTTTTTTTTTTTAAAGATTTACTTTTTTTATTTATTTATACAAGCACTGGGTACAGTCAGAAGCACGGGAGGGTGAGAGAACCCACCAGAGCGGAGAGCAGAGCAGGCAGAAGGACCAAAGTACACTGCTGAGGGGAGCAGCGGGCGGCAGGAGAGGTCTGCGCACCATGTGGGACCCTCCTCTGGTGGCCGGGGAGCTGCTGGGGATCGAACCGGCGCTGCAGAGGCCGCGGGCAACTTCGCAACACAGCGTTCAACCTCTGCACCACCGGGGAGGCCCAGTGTCTTCTACCTTTGAAAATGAGAAGTCACCAAGTGGCTTTGTGTGGCAGGGTTAAGAGCTTATTTTCAAAAACCTTCCCCGTTCTTATCCAGTTATCACCTCAAGTCTGATGGGTAGTTTTTGGTTGTTATTAGGAACAATGGTATTGTGGAGTAGAAAGATAACCCAGAAACCATATCTTCCAGTGATTATCAGGTTGTTGTTGTTTTTTCCTCTCATGACATCTGTTTTTCCAATGATATACTCCCAAGAAAGACAGTGAAAACAGAGCTGCTCAGATTGAACTGGATTCTGCAGAGATATTTGAAAGCCTCATATCATTACAGTGATGATGAGAAAAAGGAGTTTCAAAGACATTATGTAACTTGTCCAAGGTTACACAACAAATTGATGTAGAAGCGTAAATAGAGTTCCCATCTTCTGATTCTTTGGACAAAGCTCCAAATGACTGCCTTTTCAGATTTCCCTCAAGCTGGCTTATATGTTTCTATGGGAACTGCGTGTTTCATTTTTTTTTTTTTATTTCCTTTGAACACTATACTGAGAAATGTAACCGGACTTTATCTTAGATTCGATATTTGAGTGGAGACGAGTATCTGGGATCTGTCCCTTCCCCCCTCATAATAAGATGCCCTCATTGATAGTGAAGTCTTCACTATCAACATTTTATTATGTTATGTTATTCCTGTAATCCACATGAAAATTACTGACAGAATGGAGAGAGAGAGATGACTGAAAACTGGTTATCAGGTTAGTTCTGGAGGCCTCCTGGTACCAGACAATGCTTTGGGCACCCTGGGCTTCCAAATGCTTCAGCCCTTCAAAATGTGTTTATTAGTTGTTTTCAACTTTGGGTAAAATATCTACTGATAATTCAGAATGAATGAGAGCCATTCTGAGATTTGCAAGTTAAGCTACTTAAAGCTGTTGCATTTGTGTTTCCTTAAACCTATGAATTAGGATTTTCTTGATATTTTGCTAAGAAACAAGAAAACTGCAAAAGTAAATTGCAATGAGTCTTGTATAAAACTACTAGTGTTGGGCCTCCCTGGTGGTGCATGGGTTAAAGACACAGTGCTATCAAGCTATCTCCAGCCAGGGAGCTAACCCACCCATCTTTCTCTGGTGATTCCTCTCATACCCTGCACTCTATTCTATACCCCAGTTCATGTAGGCGTAAAAATAAATAAATCTTTAAAAGTAAAACTACCAATGCTGAGCCTCCCTGGTAGCGCAGGGGGTTAGGCACAGCACTATGAAGCAACCACAGCCTGTGCAGAACCAATTTGATCCCTGGCCAGCCAGGAAGCTACTGGCATGGTGCAGCAGACCTCTCCTGTCTCGCCCGCTGCTCCCCTCAGCAGTGTACTTCGGTCAATCTGCCTGTTCTGTTCCCCACTCTGTCTCCTGGGAATCCTCTCACCCCTCAAACTTCTGGCCTGTACCACAGCTCTTGTATACATAAATGAATAAATCTTAAAAAATAAAAAAAAAACTACCAATATCATTCCTAATTTCAGATTTGCAGTATTATCTATTCCCTTCTCTTTCCCTCCCCTCCCCTAGGTATTTCTTATGAGCAGCAGTTTTGTGAATGCCATTTTGTAATGTATACTGAGTGTCCAGATCAGTACTAACTCATGGGAGTCACTGCTCAGATTTTCTTATAAGTCCAATGATGGAATGAATCAACTTAGATCTCACGTAGAATGTCACCAAATTAGAGAAGTCCACTTTTGCTCCCTTTCCTGTAAACATAGTCCCTGTTACTTTTAATTTCACAAACCAGACTTATTATTTTTTTTAATTTAAATATCTAAATAGTGCTGGGATTATATTATATATATATATATATATTATATGTTAATTTTCTCTCTTCTTCCTCTCCAGTATATTCAGGAAGGCAAGTACTAGCTTTGTTCTGTTCAGCAATACATACCCTTAGTACCTGCAGAGGTCCTTAATGGGTTCTATTAAAAAAGTGTTCCATGCATATTTCTTGATTGAGTGAATGAAATAATGCTTGTCTACTTGGAATGACTAATGACAGTGAAAGAAGAGATTATATGTCACCTGATGGACTGGCCTGTACCTGTGACACTATGTAAGAATGGAAGGGGAAGAGGTAGGTAGTCTTCCATGTAACAGAACATCTTTTATTGAAAAAAATTTGTTATCTGCTATATTTTACTGTCTTGCTTGTCCTGATGATTTTCATCCCTCTGTTACTTTATTGGTGTCTGCATTGCTTCTGGTAAATGTCTGATGTGCTACTTTACATCTACTGAGTATAAATGCCTCAGGTATCTTGAATGCAGTATTGGCTGTTAGGTTCTCTGAGCTCCTGCCACCTGTCCTAGTTTTAGAACCCTCTGATGGTTAGGAATTTACTTAAATTGTCCCCACTGGCAGCAATAGGGATAAAGTGTTTTGCTCAGATTAGTGATATTTGCTTTGATCTAATCTTATGCTAAAAATTATAAGTGCTATTGTGTTAAGTAAAAACAAATGGTTTGGCAGAAATTTCTGAAATGTTCCCTCGGGCTAAGGAGTCTCAGTGTTTATTGACATGCCCTAGGTCCTTTGCTTTTTGTATGCAATGACAGAAAAAACATGAACTACAAATCAGAAACACCTGATTTCTAATCTCAAATACACATTCTGTATGACCTCAGACAGAATACTTAACCTCTTCATACCATTGTTTTGTCATCTTTAATATATCAAAATGGTGGCTTCCTTTTAGGACCGGGAATTTTAAAGAATGAGGGATACATGTAAATAAAATATTATGCGTTTTTTCAGAGGAAATCCTCATAATTAGATAAGACCTTGGTATATTTTCAATTCTTCTCGTTCTGATGAGCCTTTCCTACTGAGAACATCGCTCATTATCAGATAGGAGAAACTGCTCTGGCAAAATACTGTTTATCATGCATAACTAGTTAGATGTTTATTCCAGCTCCCAAGACTAGTAATCTAGAAGCAGAACCAAACACTGATTCCTCTGAGAGCTGCAGAAAACTCTTTAGAGAGAAAGGCAGGTATGCAGTCTACAGAGACAGCATTATAACACATGTGAGGGTCTCAATGGATTCTTTTTCAGCACATAAAATGACTTGGTTCTATTGAATTTCACTGTCAAGGTAGTTTCTTGTTTACATTGTGCAACAACAAATGCACCATGTAGTAGATTAATGTTAGGAGCTGCATACAAAGTTGGCCATTACTGATTTGTTTACTTCGAAGAACAACCATGAATTACACTGTGCCATCAGTGCAAAGCCAGTGTACATTAGTTCTCCGTCCTGCCCTCTCCTTGCATCTTAGATTTCTGAAGATACCCTAATTGGTTTTCTAGCTAGAGGTTGTGATTTTCCTCTTCTTTCCTTCTTTTAGGTAAATTGGAGATGGGCATCTGGACAGTAGAGTTTTAATAGACTTTGGGGAAAAAAAAAAAAAAAAAACCTTTCAGCTGTTTGTTTCCTCCCCTCCTAAATTCATTAAGTATATAACCAGAAGCTTCAAGCTACTGTTACTGGACAATCCCAGAGGGAAGTGGGATGGTGGGTGTGAGTTCTCACCCCTTGCTTAAAGAAAAACTCAGGATAAGGGACCTCCCCTGTGGTGCAGCGGGTTGAGCACAGCGCTGTGAAGCTGTCCACAGGCTCTTCAGCATGAGTTTGATTCCCGGCCCACCAGGGAGCTACCCACCTGGCGCGACAGACCTCTCCTGTATTGTTCACTGCTCCCATCAGCAGTGCATTTTGGTTGTCTGTCTACTCTGCTCTCCACTCTGTTTCTGGTGAATCCTCTCACCTTCCCCTGCCTCTGGCCTGTACTCCAGCTCTTGTATAACAATAAATAAATCTTTAAAAAAAAAATAAAAGAATCCCCTACTGTAAAATAAATAAATAAATAAATAAAAACTCAGGATAAGACCCAAAAAAAGGCACACAAAGAAAGATTAATAAAAGGTTAATTTACAAGGGAAATGAAAAGAAAGGGAGGAGAGAGAGATTGCTGGAATGCCAAGTGCACAATGAAGGTAGGTAAAACCAAGTCCCCTCCAGGCCCACATGTGCTGGGTTTTATACCAAGCATGGTGGCGTAATGCCCAGAAATCAAGAAGGTAAGACTCATGGCAGATTTATGTCTTGATGCAAGTTGTGGTCCTCAGTGCCTGGGATCTCTTTGGCATTGAGTTGGGGTGGAGTCTGTGAAACATTAGTGAACGGAGTTCAGTTAGGACACTGTCCTCCCTACACTACCAAGAGCCTTGTACTGTACCATTTTAAATATAAAAATACCAGCATTGTAATGCTGATATGTATTAAATGGGCTAGTGATGATGATGATGGTGGTGGTAGTGGTGACAGCTCTGGTGTAGATGATGATGATGAGGATGATGATTGCCCTTTCACATTCTGTCATCATCCAAGTCACATGACAAAATGTAAAAGGAGACAATTTGATCTTGATGAAAGGGTCTATCTACCCAGGGAACTTATAATGGTGTGCAAAGCCTGAAATACTTATTTCAAATTCCTCAAATCATCCATTCAACCTAGAGAATGGCTAAGATCTTTTTTCAAATGCCTTGTGAAAGTAGTGAGGCCAGACTAAGAAATCACAAATAGTGGAGGAAAGAGAAGCTACTTAAATCCATCTCTGAAATTGGTAGCAAAGTTGAATTTTTTCCTAGTAGAATAAAGCTACAATTTTTCTGTAGTGTAGAATTTTATAGTTTCCTAGACTCTGTATTATATATATATATATATATATATAATGTTAGTGCTGGCTGCACATTAGAATCATCACCAGGACTCTTAAAAAATACCTTTGTCCTTGAGTGACCCTCATATTCTTGGTTGAAATGGGGCTTTCAATGTGTTGTTTGCTTGTAAAGCTCCCCAGGTTGTTTAAAGGTTGACAACACCTGCTGTAGCATTAATCAATCCTACAAGCTCAATATTTCCCTGGCTCTATTAATCTTTCCTGAAGGTCTGCAGTCCGAAAGAGATCCAAGAACCTCTGATGAAATTGTGATTATCCGTCACTCAAAGGCAGGACCCATGTCTTTGTGTCCTGCTGAATACTTATGTCATATAGCTTAGTGCATTAAAGTTCAAAATGGTGACTACTTTGTTGTCATCTAATTATGTTATGTGATTTCTTATTTCCATCTCTTCTCAAGTGGTAACCTTCTTTTTCTACCTTTAATATAGTCTCATACTTTGTCCTACTAATTAAAATAAAACTTCTACCCAGTTGTTAGTCCAGTATAGGTCTACCATGTTCTTATTTACCAATCTAAAACTCTAGAATGAAAACAAAAAGCCTGATTTACTATGATGATTTCATTTTTAAAAAGCCCTGGGCCTCCCTGGTCCCGCAAGGGGTTAAGCACCGCAATATGAAGCAATCCACAGCCTCTGCAGCATGAGTTTGATCCCTGGCCATCCAGGGATGGCATAGCAGACCTCTCCTGTCTTGCCCACTGCTCCCCTCAGCAGTGTATTTCAGTCAGTCTACCTGTTCTATTCCCCACTTTATCTCTGGTGAATCCTCTCAACCCTCTTCATCTTTGGCCTGTACCCCAGCTCTTGTATGCATAAATAAATACATCTTTAAAAAAATAAAAATAAAAAGGGAGACTTAAGAACCTAAACAAACAAAAAAAAGTTTATCATGTTGTTAGTGTGCCAACTTATGGATGCCCTGGAGCTCCAAACTTGTGTGCTCTAAAGGGGTCCTATCATCTGTGTGCACAAGGACAAAAGCATGCTTAGTGTAGAAGAACTTAAATAGGATTTGTGTGCATAAAGAGAGAGAAGACTTGATAATAGTTTCTAAATAAAACATCCAAACTTACCCATCTCCTCATGGGTAAATGCCCAGCCAAACAAGCGTGGCCGAAAGTTGGGCTGCTGAGGCATGAAAGGTCACTGTTGCCTTTCTGACAGGGATTCATAAAATGGGGCAAAAGAGGCCAAATAAATCTGGGAGGAAATGAGCAAGAGTAAGGTACAAATTAATATAAAGGCTGTCGTGTCAGCCTCTCCAAGTGTCTCACCCAAGTGTCTCTTCCAAGTCTCTGTGTGTCATCTCCGCATGTCTCCTTCACTTTTCTGAAGTCCCTGTGGAAGTTCAAAGCTGAGAAGCAAGCATGTCCTTTGTTCCCATGTGTCTCTCTTCTTATTTCTCCTCCTGAACCTGTCTGCCTTCCCTATTACAGAGCTTCACCTGGCTGCTCAACTCTGCCCCTCAATGGGTGGAGCAGGGTATATTGTACCTCCTCATTTTCATGGCAATGCCTCTGAAGTTGAAATTTCAGAGGAGGCTGATCTTCTTGAAAAAATGATACATTATTTGTTTTGTCACATTGTACCACAATTTAATGCAAATGCTCACCTGGACAGAGGTCTTAGGACTTGCCTTTGAAGAAAATTTTCATTCATTTTGTTTACTACTAATTTTCTTTCAGCTTTTTAAGGTCAGTTTTCCAAATTGTAATAATGTCAGTCTTTTTCCAAACTCAGTAATGGACAAGGAAATATATGCCCTGGATTTTCAATAGGGAGGCTCGTTATTTTTCTCTTTCCCATGTCTTTTATTAGAAAATGATTTCTAATAACTGCCACAATGCTTAATGAAATTCAACTAAGAGTATAAATTTAAATTATCTCAGAAAGTTGCTTCAAGGTACATATGGCTAGACTTCATTTTAGATCCTTAAATCAGAATTTTGTTTGGGAAAGAGGAGCTTCAGGATATAGGTTACTATATTAAAACAAAAGTATTTGGGAGATTCTGCTTGAAAAATTTTGTCTTTCCAAAATTAATCCAAACATGATCAGGGGTTTTTTTGCTAATGGTTTTATGGTTGGTTTTTAAATCTATAATTGAGCTCAACAATTTTATAATATAACATAAATTTATAATGTAAATATGTTCTGACAAATCTTGCTTTATTATTTTTTTTTTTCCTAAATGGATAGCCAAGTGACTCAACATGACTAGGTAATTTTGATGTGAAGTGGATTAAGAAGAAAATTTCTAGACCTTCCCTGAAAATGCCATTCATTTGACTTAGTTTTTTACAATTTACTTATTTGTATATTAAATAAGCAATAAATTACATCATGAATTATTCAAAATCTTTTTAAAGGTTTTAAAGAAATCTTTTAAAGAATTATTTTAAAGAAGTCTTTCTGTCCACTGGCTGCTTAGTTTTCCACTAATTCCCAAAGCAAGCGATTTTTGGTTTCTAGAATATTCTTCATCTATATCCTTTTCTCTTAGGTAGCTATGTATCTAGCCTTTTACATGTTGAACATCTAATTTGTAGGTAATGTCCTCTCACTTAATAATGGAAATTAATAAGTTATTTAGAATTTCCAATCATCAGCTATTTATGTTACTTTCCTGGTTTTTGTGCCCACTTTTAGTTTTTAACATGTATTTTGAAAGGGACATCAACAGTTGTGAAGCCATAGATAGCTCCTTCTTTAAACTCTCTGTTTCCCTATCAGCCATGTAAACTACATAAAATTTGGATTTTTTTTTAAAGCATCAAAACAGTGAATTGTATTGGAGCAGGGAGATAACTAAGCTGATATGGAAGGATCTAGTTTGATTTTTCTGGGATTATATCTTGAAAACAGTAAAGTACTGAACCAAGTAAAATTTTGTATTGTTAATACTGTTACCATCACCTTTAGATGATAAAAGATTTCAAGAAACTGAAAGGGTACCTTGCTATGTAGGTAGGTGGGTAGTTAAGTAGATAGGAAGGTTGATTTGGCCTAAAGATTATACCTGCCGGCTACGTTATTAGTTTAATTGCCAAATTTAAAAAGAAGGAGTAGATTTCAGGCACAGAAAGAAGATATAGAAGGCATGGTAGAAAAACCATAGATAGTCCAGGAGGAAAAAAAAAAAAATTGGTTTCATGTTGTACTCCACTGATTTTTATTTTTATTTTATTTATTTTTTTGCACTTAAAAATGTCTCATTGAGAACATATTTGGATATGTTTTAGTCAGTATTTCATAAACAAGTTGATCTGTAAATGCCTGGTCAATGTAATATAAAAAATCACTAGTCATAAAAAGTAAACTTGAGATTGAGTTTAAAAATATCTAATTTGAGGGCTCCCCTGGTGGTACAAGGGGTTGGGAGGTTGGGACGCAACCTATGAAGCTGTCCGCAGCCACTGCATCACAAGTTCGATCCCGGGCCATGGAAATACCCACATGGCTCAGCAGACCTCTCCTGACTTGCCCACTGCTCCCCTCAGCAGTGTATTTCAGTCAATCTGCCTGTTTGTTCCCTACTCTGTCTCTGGTGAATCCTTTCACTCCCCTGCACCTCTGGCTTGTACCTCAGTTCTTGTATGCATAAATAAATATTTTTAAAAAAATATCTAATTTGATAAATGTATGAAGAAAATATAGGTGACCTCACAATTTTTCTCTTTTCTGCTTTTTATCTTTAGTGTTTGGCATTCCTTTCTCATAGTAAGATTCAAGTAAAAGTAACTGATTTTCTAAGGGGAGAGTCTAGATAACAATGAGTCTAGATAACAATGACATGCTACGGTTTGCCTCATTTGCCACAAATATCTTTTGAAAGTCAGCAGAATAGTAGATGGCAATATTTGTATAGTTTTTAATGTCCATGGTCTGACGAAAGCTCAATTACACTGCAGTGGAACTTGGTTATTTGAGGGTTCTTAAATGAACCATGTAAATGAGGGGTCTGCATGAAGGAGCAAACGTCCAGTCGTGGTGAGGGGGAATGCCTACCGTGATTGCACATCAGATGGAGTAGGGCAGGATGAGTGTGGGTTCTTGCAATGGGCTTGGATATACATTTTAAGTAGGATTGATGTGACTAAAGAGTGGGCTGTACAAATGATTTATTTTCTCCAGCAGAGCCATTTGAAAAAAGTTAGTGTGCAGAAAAGCAATATAACATGGAATGGATTAGCCAGTATAGCTCTCCATTCTTATTTTGCTTGAAGTGACGGGTCAAACATATAGATTTTTTTAAAAAATGACAGAAGTCTAGGTGCTACACAAATGAACTTTCTCCTTTAAACATGCTAATGTCTTTTCATTTGCTTATTTATTATGACATGTACTTAACTTTTGGTTATTCAATCTTCCTGATAAAATTGAGACTGTGCCTTTAGTTTCAAAGTCTTTCCCAAAGAGACACCCTGAGCACTTTATTTTTCTGCTTCCATACTGCTAAGCAAACCTACAAGACAATCATTATCACAGATTCACAGATGTGAGCGCATCCTGGGAAAAGTATTTGTGTGACACAGTAAATCAGTGGCGTGAAGACAATGTGGCTTTTGACTCCGATTCCTGGTTTTAACTATGCTTATTTTCAACTCCACTGAATAGTGCTTAGGTGAGCTATTTAAATGAGGTGAGTGTGTTCATTTCACCTCGAAAGCCATGAGCTATCCACCTTTCAGACACTGAGCCCACTGTAGAGAGATTGCTGAGGTTTGAAAATAGAGATGGGGATAGAAACATCTTGGAGCTAATTGGTTTTAAATATATATTTTTATTTAATTAAAAACATCTACCCTTTTCCTTTTACCTCTTTCTGCCCAGGGCTTATGTCAGTAGCATTCAAAAGTAATCTCAATGGTTTATTATGGTAACCCCTGCCTCTCTTGGTTTGCTAACAGCAATCTTACAGCCTCCAGGGAGCAGTTGTTATCAGAGACTCAGCCTGTGCCTCCAGGGCAATAGAGCCGCTGCTGACAGCATTTCATTTCATTTTCATTCCTTCTGCAGGTGCCAGAAGCTTGCTTCATACTTGACATGTAAAGGCATTCCAGGCATATTGTTGTTAATCTCACTGTATATTAATGATGACTTAAAAGCCCCTCTTGCAGCATATTTTCCTCATGCCATAGCCCTGTTACAAGGTGATTGAACAAGAAAGTATCTCTGTTGAATTGGACTTTAGCCTTTTGCTTTCCTGTCTTTAAAACAAGACTGCCGTCCAAGGTCTGGTCTGAATTCCTGATTGTGCTGCAAAAAAAAAAAAAGGGGAAATTAATTGAAAGAACTATGTAAAGAAAGCTCCACCTGCATGACCAAACCCTGGCTCATCAAGAGCCTCGTTTTCGACACAAAACTAGTGTGGAGTAGACTTACACCTGCAGACTCCAGCACATTCAGCTCCTTCCTTTGACTCTACATTGTCTTAAAATTTGTGTTCTAAAATGTTTACAAATATCTAAAACTTTTATTATTGAGTGAGGGTGTAGTTGAGTGTTGAAAGATGAGTTGGCAGAGGTGGGGGATAATATTTATCTACTTTTAAAGATTTTTTTTATTTATACATGCAAGAACTGGGGGACAGTTCTTGGTACAAGAGGTGCAGGGGGTGAGAGGATTCACCAGAGAGAGAGTAGGGAATAGAACAGGCAGATTGACTGAAATACACTGCTGAGGGGCGCAGCGGGTGATACAGGAGAGTCTGTTGGGCCACGTGGGTCACCTGCCTGGCCGAGGATCGAATTTGTGCTGCAGTTGCTGTTGATTGCTTCATAATGCTGCAACTTTACCCCTTGCACCATGAGGGAGGCCCCAGGAATAATATTTAGTGACTGGTTTTGTGTGGGATTGTCCCGAGAACCTGTGGGGTGGTCAGTGACTTCTGCTGGCTTTGAAAATCTGAACAAATTCTTAGCGTGCATTGGCAGAAGCAGTCAGACATCTTGAAGAATCACTTATTAGTGGAAAATTCACAGCTCCATGTGATTCCTAAAATATAGCGCCAGGGTATCACAACAAACTGGCTTATTAATGCCTACTTTTAAACTGATGCAATTCTTCGGCGGCATCACCACTTTGTGTCAGTATGATCCAAATTGCATGTGGATTTCTGTGTGGCAAGAATGTTTGAGCTTCACAATTCATGCCTATTAAACCGCTGACTGGACTTCCTATGGGGAGGAATGTCTTTTATCTTTGTGGCCAACTGATGAAGAATCATTTCAGCCCCTACTTTTTCTTTTTTCTTTTTCTTTTTCTTTTTCTTTAAATAAGACTATAAACTTTTGTACTAGAAGCCTACAGTTCTTTTTTTAATCAGTGCATATAGAATTTAACAGTATTCACAAATGTAGTGAATAGCTCATATATAGCCTCTATATTAGAGATGTAAGAACAGAACTTACCTCCTAGGAATCTTCTCATTAGAATCACAAACATAACATTTTCTTATTTGTTTCCTCTTTATCAATACTTTCCTGGTTCTTCATAAAGGTCATCACCAATGTGCTACTGACTATGTGAGCTGCCATATGAGTTATATTAAAGTAAGATATGAAAATAGAACTCAGGACAGAGTGCCCACTACCTGCATTAATTTAATACAGTTAGTCTAGAGTCTGTCTAGAAACCACAACTCAAGAATTGTCTGGCAGATGCAATTGTGAAGAAAGCTCACCCTTGGGGAGCCAGGGATGCTCTCTGTGCCTCCCTTTCTCGCTTAAGCCTGCAGTTTAGGACATAAGTGAGTGGAAAAGTCATACTGATGCCTTATTAATTAAATGCCTTAATACCAGTGTTTTTTTTTTTTTTTCCTGTTTTTCTGGAGAGACTGCTATTTCAGTACCTTGAAGGGGAGTGTATATATTTCTTTTGTGCACTACTAGAGAAATGGTAGACCCGAGAGAGCTATAAAAATCACCATTAAATAAAATGTCTGACGAGGCAAGTAGGATATAGGTCAGAAATGATGTGTGGCTCCTTTGTTCTGGCATTACCCAAGATTGACTTAACTTATAGCTTGGTTGCCGCTGTCCTTCTTTGTGAAACTGGGCCTCAACTAACTGTAAAGGGAAAGCGTCTCTCTTTTCCCCTTTTCCACCCTAGGTTGTGCCTTTCTTGCTTCAACACCACACCCCCCCAACCCATTTAGGGACTCTTTGCCTCAATGCATTTTTTTTAATATATACAAGAACCAGGGTACAGGCCAGAGGGGCGTGTGTGTGTGTGGGGGGGGGAGATTCACCAGAGACAGAGCGGGGAACAGAACAGACAGCCTGAAGAAATACACTGCTGAGGGGAACAGCGGGTGAGGCAGGAGAGGTCTGCTGTGCCATGTGGGTATCTCCCTGGCCAGCCATGATCAAATCCATGCTGCATAGGCCACGGACAGCTTCCTAGCGCTGCACTCAACCGCCTGCACCACCAGGGAGGTCCTGTCTCAATGCTTTACTTCTTTCACCCCCCCACCCCACCCCATCAACATCTGCTGTAAGGAAAGGTAAAAAGATATTAATGTTGACTTGAGTATGACTTGGTATTTTCTCAAAAGCATTGTAGGACTAGGTGAGGGAGCAATGGCATTTTGGGGTCAATCATGGCTTTTGGGCACATTTAACATGGCACAGGCCAAAATGCAATCTCCTCCACTCCTCTGTACTTAAAGAGGAGACATGCTCCACTCCCCCAGTCTGGCAAGGGGCATCAGCTGTGACCCCAGGGCTGCACCTAACTTGCTGTATTGTAAAGGGGAGAAGAGAATAAATGAGAGGAATGGGTATATATGTATATATCTACATCTATATCTATATCTGTATCTTTATATCGCCACTCTTCAGTTTAGATTTTGTCTAAGTTTTTCTTCATAGTTTTTAGAAATAGTGAAATATTGAAAATATTGAGAACCCTGAGATATAGCATATATACATATATGTGCATATACATGTACATATATGACACACACAGCTATTGCATGATACACATATTTTCTGCATTAGGCCTTTATGAATAAATTAATTTTTCTTGACATCCCCTGGAACACACAAGATAAAAACCAAACTCTGAACAAAGTGATATCCCTCTGCCTTCATCATGTCTATTCAGAGAACTGGCTTTTAACAATTACTTTTTGACTGTTATAGCACTACAATGAATTTGTGTGTGGTTAATTGAGTGTATATGTCCTGGAATTTTTGGTGTTTCAAGTACAGAGAGCCTCACACTTCATGTGTTCTAAGCTGCTGCCAGTTGTAGCCGACCTCGATGTGGCCCCTTTCCTGTCAGCTTATGGCACATCATCACGGCGACCGTTGGACTGCTCTTAATGAGACTCTATGCAAACAGCAAAACAGAGAATGTGCAAATAAAAGTATTTCTGAAGTTGGTGAGGAGTGTGTTTCTTTGGGAGCACTTTGTCTCAGTTGCTCTTTGTTTAGCTGAGCAGAATGTGTTTGAATTGGTCCTGTGTTGAAAGAGGCTTTGACTGCTATGGAGAGCTGTGTGGAGATTTCTGGACCTACTAAACATAGAGCTTCCATATGATCCAGCAATTCCACTCCTAGGTATCTACCCAAAGGACACAGAAACATCAATTCCAAAGAGCACCTGCACCCCTATGTTTATAGCAGCACTGTTTACAACAGCTAAGCTTTGGAAACAACCCAAATGCCCAAAAATAGATGACTGGATCAAGAAGATGTGGTACATATATACCATGGAATATTACTCAGCATTCAAAAAAGATAAACACATGCAATTTGCAGCAACATGGATGGCGCTGGAAGGGATCATGCTCAGTGAAATAAGCCAAAAAGAAAAAGAAAAATACCGGATGGTCTCACTCATAGCAGGAATCTAGAAAACTTAAATAAGGGACCAGGAAAATGAATAACTATAAGAAAGTGAAAATCAAAATCAACAAAAAACTATGAACCAGAGACACTTTTTGGGAGGTGGGGGCGGGAGGGGAGGGATTGCGGTCAGAATGGGGGGTTGCAATTGTATGGGGAACATAAAAATAAAATTTATTATTGAAAAAAAAAAAAAGATGGGCAGAGCAGACAGAAGGGTGCCTGTGAAAATAAATTCCTTTTGGCAATTTAGTCAGAAATTAATTCATTAAAAAATTCATTCATTTAAAAAAAAAAAAAACAACCAACATTCTTCCGTTACCAATGAAGGACTCAAATCTTAGCTGCTGTTCTTGGTAGGCACCACTCATTGGATTCAGGCACTAATAAGTGGAAGAAATGTCTCAATAATGAAATGACACAAGAGGACATGTCTTTCCATGAATGTGGTTTCGTTTCTCCGTAAATTTCATTATCTTTGCTCATAGAGAATTATTTTTTCATATTGGACTAAAACTAGTGCTGAGTTTTGCATGCATGAAAATTTGAATGTGACTTGCCAGCCCTTAAAATAGCAATGATATTGGGGAGAAGTGCCCTATCATTTATATAGTACCTACTATATGCTATATATAGTACACTCATTTAATTTTTATAACAACTGTATGAGATATATGGTATTTCAGCTCTTTTACAATTTAGAATTGAGAAAAGTTTATTTAATAGTCTATCTCCAAAGTCCTCACTCCTTCTAGTTTGCCATGGCAGCATCACTGGAAATTAAAATGGCAAAGGGTACAAATGTCTTATTTTAGTGTCTCAAATATTCCACAAAGAAGGACACAAAGCCTCCCTGTTTTAGTGACTTGCCTCGAGTCATACTTACAAATTGAAGAGCTCTTGCTAGAGTTTGGGTCTTGTCATATAGTGTCAATACTGATCCCTGTCAAAGGAAGATTATCCATTTGCTTTTAAGAAAGTGCTACAGTGCACCTTAACTCATGGTATCTTAGTTCATTATATGGTAAGATGTAATTCCAGTTACACAGAGAGGAGTGCTTAGTCATTGAGTTGGTGAGACAAAAATGTATGAGATGATCGTTATTGAGTAGGACACCTCCTCAGAACTTACACACTCACCCCTTTGGGAACCCCTGTCACCATAGGGGTGTGTCCTTAGGCACCTTCATAGGACCCGACAGCCATGTTGCACCTGCAGCTATATTCCTCACTACAGGCTCCTGACCTCCACTCCTGATAGTTCTCTCTGAAATATCCTCTCCCTCCCTGCTAAGTCAGCTGCTCTTACTCATGATGATCTCTTACCCACAAGTGCAGTTGTCTTCCTCTCTGATGAAACTGAACATTCTTCAGCTTAGAAGCCATGTAACTTTCCTTCCATTGATTAATGGACATGTGGAAATTTACCCAAATTTTTAATGTTTGGGTACAATAAATAGGAAAGTGCTTGATCCACTTTAGGCAAGTAGTAATTTAGCACCAAATTTATAATTATCATTAAAATTTTAATAGGTGCTATGTTTTGAAGAAAAACCCATCAGGAAATATCTCCTGAAGAATGGGAAACTGAAGGTAGCATCATTTGCACAGAAGTATGAGGAGGATCTCTTGCTTTAAAATGAAACTAAAGTGCTTAAAATGCAGCTGGAATGAGTTGGATATAAATGTACACTAAGGGGTTTAAAAACAGAAAGAAGTAAATTGGCTATGGTTCTAAGGGAACTTGAGTGAGTTCCTTCTGTTATTTTGTATAGATAGTGAGATAAATGAATCAATGTATGTGAAACATCACTTTGAAAATATTGAAATCTATAGAAATGTAAGAGATAGCACATTTTTTAAAATAATTTTCCAGGTACCACCATTAAAAAAATATAGAAAGGAACAAGAGCAAGCAATTTTAATGAAGTATTTTATTTAACACAGTCTATTGAACATATTATAATTTCAACATGTAATCAATATTTTACAATCTCTTTTTAGGACTGAGTTTAGGGAATCTGGTGTGTCTTTCACAAGTACAACACTTAACAGTTTTGGATGAGCCATTTTTCATGTACTCAGCAAAGGGGACTACCATATTGGATATAGGGGATCAGTCTAGGAATGAACAACAAACCCTGTGATTCTTGTGTGAGCTGCAAAATCATTTTAAAAGCTCAAAAAATAAGGTTCCCTAAACCACATTCAGGGAGGTTTTGGCTTGATAAGTCTGGGACAGAGCCTGTTCATGAAACTCATGTGGTGATATGGAGGTAACTGATTCTTACTCCCAATACTAACTACTCTGCTTTTCTGGAGTAACTCAGTATATAACAAATTTATTTTTTATGTAAGCAAGGGATTGGTGCATTACTGAAGGAAGCTTAAATTGTGAATACTCTAGGACTGGTGACTTTTTTTGCTTAACCCTTGATTGTCAGGTAGTAGTGGGATATTTGTTAGAACGTGGGTGGTACAGAAGAATTGAAACTGTCCTGTGCTGGCAAAGTCAAGTGCTGGGAACATTGTCTTCACTTTGCTTTAGCTTTGTGTAAAAGCCCATTACTTGATAACTCTCTGTGTAGAAATGGTCAGTAAAGTGGCAGAAATCTGGGAAAGTTCTATTTCAGCCCATGGCAAAATGCATTATTCTCTAAGCTAGCCTTTTAGCTTCTTGTTGCTTCTATTTATCCAGCCACAAAATGTGGTAAATGCTAATGCATACACTCTCCAGGACCCCCCGGGTTAAAACACTGCTGTGTTCAATATACCGTGTCACCTTAGGATTATGGTAAGCTACCCAGCATGTCTGTAAGTTAAGTAAGTTTTTATAGAAATTTGAACAAAGCTGTACTTTAGAAGGTCAAATTGACTAGCTTAAGGACAATACATTTCTTCAGGACTCTGCTTCTTCTCCCTCAGAGCCAATTGACTTTCTCCTATTTACTACTCCTTAAGCCATTTGCTTCTTTTTCTACCAGCCCTGCCCCTGCTTCCTTCAGAGGTGGGGAATTGGCAGGCTTTGAGTTTGTGAAGGTTTGCTTTTTTGGTTAAGTAACCGTGACCTGTTCTCTAATCCTCACAGGGTTGGAGGAAACCTAAAAGTCATCTAATTTAACCCCTAATCTAATTTTGAACACCCTTTTAAATAGTCTGACATTTAATCCAGTTTATTTTTTAACAACACCAACAATAGAAATTTTATCACCTCTGAAGCACTTCCTGTCATGTATCAACAGCTGACTTTCTGTTTTATTTAACTGAATTGTGTTTCTCCCTCTAACTTCTATCTACCCTTCAAAGCTGAATAAATCATCTGAACATAACAACCCTTCAAAAATATTTGAAAATAAAGATTTTAGTCATGACTCCTCCTACCTCTAGCAATAGTTTCGAAACCACCTCCTTTCTCTTCTTTAGGTTAAGGGATTCTGAGTTCTTTCAAGTGTTGCTCAAAAACATGGTTCTAAGTTGCCTTATTCTCCTTTGAGTGAACTTCAAGGACTATGCCTCAAATGTGATACTTTAAATATAGTCTGACCAGCACAGATTATAAAAGATGGAAAAAATAATGAAAACAAAGCAGCAAGAGAAACCTATGTGAGGTTTTCTTTTTTACTTAATAATCAGACTTCATGATTAGAAAGTGCATTCCACTTCTTGCATTATTTTTGTGAAACCAAGTGGGTGACAAGGGACATCTTACCTTCACTAAATATTTCTGTATAGTATTGTACAAGAAGACTTATTTTGGAGTTAACTACATATACTTAGTAAAATATATTGTGATTGTCTCATCTAGGTGTCCACACTTGTATTTCTTGCCTGGAAGGCATATATATCTCTCAACTGTACAGTTCAATAACCTAAAACTATTAAAAATATGGTATTTTTAACTTCAGAGTTTTGTTGCCCCCACATGCCTCTTTTTGGTGTTTGAAATTAAACAGTCGGGAGATTTAGGCTGAATGTTTCAGGACCATTATAGTTAGCTAGACCTCTGAGCTGCACTCGGCTTTGCAGAGCTAACAGAGTACTTAATCCACATCATGGCCTGGACTCTAGGGTGTGCGCCCATGGAAGGAATTTATTTACCAAATTAAAAGCACAGCAAGTAAAAGTTAAGGTATTATTTAAGCACCTTTATCGACTCCTATTCTGCTACTATTTACTAAATTTCTCACTGATGGAAGATGATGAACGAGTCGATTCTTGCAATCACTTGGCTCCACTAAAGGTGAAATACATCTTCCTTGATTTATTCCTCTTACATTGACAAAACAGCTTTTGGTAGAATTGGAGGTTATCCAGTTCTAGCTGAATATAGTATGTAGAATTCAGGGTGGGATTTTTCTTTCCCTTTTGAATTATTCTGTCAAACCTGCTCAATGAAACTACCTATAAAAGGATGCTGCCATGCTTGGGATTCAACACAGATCCTCACTCTGCTTGCTAAACTCTTTTTTTCTTTTCTTCAATAGGTGTTTGTAAACACCTATTGCATGGGTGAACATTGAGCCTCAAAAATCTCACCTATGGCTATCTTGGGCAGCATCCACCCAGAGGGGAAAACAGTGATGTCAGGGGATTTTTTCAGATGACTTCGAGATGAAATTCCACTCACCAAGCTTCTCTTATCCTCAAAAGTTTTTTTTTTTTTTTTTTCTCAGCAGATAGATGCCAAACAAAGCAGAGTGTCTTTGTCCAACATCAGACCTGAGAGACAAAGGGTATTTAGACTGCTCTTTGAAGAATGAGTAAGGATGATATAGTGGTAATCAAATGTGGGTAAAGTAGTGAGAACATTATCACAGGTTATTTCAAGTCAACTCTTTTCTAATTTGTGATCTCTGCCCTTCCTGGTATACTGACTAGGTTGGAGTAATTTATCCTTGGTTTCTTTGACAATTTTGCCCTTGCTGATAACCATCAATATGAAGTTAACCTGATTAATCCATGATCTTCTTTAGAATGCTCATTCATAAGGCACAAGCTTCTGGGATATACTTGAACTTTCACGGTAATAAAACTACAAGGCATTTTCTTAGAAACCTATGCATCTAAAACTAATTAATGTGGTAGGATTGATGACTATATCATAGAGTTGCAGCTTACAAACACTTTCAATGGCAAAATTTGTTTTCCAATTGAATCATTCAATTGGAAAGCCAATATGATACAGATAGAGGGAAACCCAGATTGAACTGAGTGTGGAGAGTACAGAATCCCTAGGCACTGATATGCTGAGAATTTTGCTCATGTGGCTTCTTCATTTACTGATATAAGTCAGAGGGATTAAAGGGTATTTCAAATCCTATTTTTAATCCTTCCTGTAGAATAATATTTAGTGCTCATCTGGCTCTCTTCTGCCCCCCTTTGGACATATTTATGTAGTACAACATAAACATCTCACCTTATGCTGGTGTTCAGAAACTACCTAGGGCACACACACACACACACACACACACACACTCACACACACACACCCCTATACATTCTTGTTGTATATCCATGTATCTTACTGAATACATAAGATTAAATTAATAAGGTTGTGTTGAGCCCTTGGCCTTCAGGCACTCATCCTTCAGAGTTTTCTAAGGTATCTAGACTTAAGCAAACAAAAAAATAGATAACTGGATGGATGGAGAGAGGAGAGGGGAGGGGGGGAGAGGGGAGAGAGAGGGAGAAGGAAGAGGGGAGAGGGGGGAGGGAGAAATCTGCAGTAGTAAGAAAGAGACAACTAGCTAATGAAAACATGACCCCTCCCTGGGAGGATAGTGACTATTTTCTTGACCATTTTCACTTTTTGTTAAAAGCTTTACTGCCTTAAAATATAGTAAATAAGCACTTGGAAAAGTAGGCAGTTTACAAAGAAATCTAATGTGATAATTGATTAGTCATTGAAAGAATGGGAGATGTTACTAAGCTAGAGTAAATCCATCTCGTAAAAGCATTTCCCCCATTTTGCTAGTTAAATGGAAAATATGGTAGCAATGAAAGAAAATATGTTGGCTATTTAATGCTTCGTTTACACTGTATAAAATACACATCATATCTGATTGTCAGTATGAATATGGACTGTTTTCAAAAACTGTATTTGTCCCATTTTTATCCCTTTCTTCTATAATTCAGAACTCAGAAACCATAGGAGTTACTATCTTAAGAACGCAAGGATTGTTGTGCCAGAGATTTTGAATTACAGATTTTTCAGAAATAAAAATGAACTGAAGTTTTAAATTTCAGCGATTAGTTGAAATTTTTCTTCAAGTAACCTGCTCTTCCTATATAATATTTCAGTAGATAATCTGAGTACAACTCACTGCTTAATATCTAGAGGAGACAAAGGGAAGCTTATTTTTTAAATAATGTCAATCCCCAAATTTTAGATACTTAAGCCACAACATCTCTTATACCTTGACTTCAAAACCTTCTTGAGTTTATTATCTAATCATTGTTCTTATTGTTTAAATATACTTTGGGGAAATAAACTTTATTGACTTACTTTACAAGGAATAAAATAATATGCCCCATTCATTTTATCAAGGTCATCATAGTATAATATATATGTAATAAACTATTCAATACATCTTTTTTTTTTAAGAAATGTTTGTCTCCCTTTTTGGCTCTAGTACTGTCTAAGGGTACTCTTTAGTGAGTTTTGACACCAGTATAGTCAAGATATAGAATTTTTCCATCAGCTACAAAAATGTAATGGTTTCACATTGTTGTCAATATACTTGCCCTAGTGCCCAGCCTAGAACAACTACTGATGCTATTTTTTGTCACTGTAGAGTACAATATTTTGTTTCATTTTTCCCTAAAAGTACCTTTTGAATTTCAAGACCCTGGGTGTTTTGTATTTCACAAACATTGATAGAAAGAAAACTATAATAAAAATTATATTTAATTAGTTTTTCACACTGGAATATATAAAAACTATATGTACTCACATATGTACTTGTGTGTCTATAATGGGGTGTTTCTAAAGAAAAAATTGAAAATAGCAGCCTAAAATGTCAGTTGTGTCATTTTGAAATAAAACCAAACATTATAAATTTATATCAAATTATATTTGTTAGGAATAAAAGTACAAGAATCCTAGCAAAGAGTAATACAGGTAGTTGTCCGAGGCTAGAAGCTGGGCTTGCATAGACTATAAAGTGAAACCAATGAAAGAAGTGTTATACTATTTTGATACGGTAGTTCATAGTTAGATTTCAGTCTACATTTTTATTTGTATGTTTGGTTTCCACACCAAAAAAAAATGTAATATTTAATTTGAGAGTAATTTATAAATTGTGCTTTTTCTTAAGTAATAATGTTGATGTTTTTCTTGAAATAAATGAGGCAACCTGCACAGCTTGTTAAGTCTAGAGAAAGTAAACAAGTTTAGTATGTTATGATAAATGTTAAATAGAACAGTAAAAGGAATTTTATGACATTATATTTAGAAACTTTGATTTTAAATTAGTCTTTCTTCTGTATTATGCCACAGATTATTAGGAGTATGGACTCAGGTGTTAGGATATCTGGCTTATAACTTTAGATCTGTAATGTACTAGCTCTATGACCTGGGGCCAATTATTTAACCTTGGTGCACTTTTGTATAAAATAGGGAAAGTAATGTCAACCTACATTATAGTGTTGTTGGTAGAATTAAACATCTAGCCATATAAAATATTTAATATGTTATTCAGCACATAGACCTGCTATTACAACTGCTCTTACTACTTATAGTTTATAATTCTTTCAGTTTTGATAAGACAACATATTATTATTATAGTTCTAAAAACAGAAAGGACCTCCCCGGTGGTGCAGCGGTTGAGTGCTGGGTTGCGAAGCTGCCCGCAGCCTCTGCAGCGCCGGTTCGATCCCCGGCTGCTCCCCGGCTGCTCCCCGGCTGCTCCCGGGACACCAGAGGAGGGTCCCACATGGCGCGCAGACCTCTCCTGCCGCCTGCTGCTCCCCTCAGCAGTGTACTTTGGTCCTTCTGCCTGCTCTGCTCCCCTCTCTGGCTCTGGTGAGTTCTCTCACCCTCCCGCGCTTCTGACTATACCCAGTGCTTGTATAAATAAATAAATCTAAAAAAAAATAAAAAATAAAAACAGAAAAACTTGGAAATGCCCATCTGGAAGATCTTTAATTTTCATTCTCCATTTTTTTTTTTTTGAACGTAATGATGTTTTATGAAATACTGCCTCCCTTCCTTACTCTAGTATTGTCCAAGGTTCTGAAAAGATATGTGTCCTTTTTTAATTTTCACATTGTCAATTATCCTGAATATTTTAATTCCAACTAGAGTCATATAGTTAGAGCGTCCTAGTGTTAATTTCTATGAAATTAATGTTTTCTGCTTGGCGATGGGAAGACTTTGGAAAGTGGGTCACTGGTGAGGTAAATAACAAACCATCTCTTATCTCATTTGTGTTGAAATCACATTTTGTATATTTTTCATATTTGCCTGGGAGTAAATGTTTCCAATTTCTCAATTCAATTTGCCAAATAGTTGGCTGTCCTGCCTGAGTTCTTTTGATCTGCAATCATTTCCAAGGCCAAGGCAGCTTTGTCAAGTGCCAGCCACAATTAATTTCTTGAGATTGTAATAAAGAATGTTTCACTTGGTTACACGGGTAAATAGTGAATTTTCAGTTAAACAAAAAACACAAATAAACAAAAGAATATCACAAATTATTTGTGATATCTTTGGAGGTCAGTGTCCATATCTTATACATTATTATATCATTGAAAATTAATACTGTTGGCACACATTAGGCACATACATTTTTATCTAACTGAATATTTAGTTGATTTCCAAAGCTGAGTCTGAAAGCTTAAATTTATCTTCATCTACCATCTTCTTTACATGAAGACTTAGATGATAAATTTCCTTTGATAATGCCAATTTTCTCTAAAAATATCAAGAATCAATCCGTAGCATGAGTACTCTAATGCAGTGGTAAAGGCTAAGATGGCTCCATCTGGTCAGTATATGCACAGATACCTTGGAATCTTTTCTTTCATCTGAAAATGTTTATTTCCTTGGTCTGTTGGTTAAGGATATAATGTACCAACAGGCACATTAAAAAAAAAAATGCTTATCACATATCATCAGAAAAATGCAAATCAAAACCACAATGAGATACCACCTCCCACCACAGGGAATGTCCTATATATCAAAAAGACCAGAAAGAACAAGTATTCATGAGGGTGTGGAGAAAAAGGAACCCCCTAATATACTGTTGAGAATATAAACTGGTCCATTCAGCACCTATGGAAAACAGTACAGAGTTTTTCAAATTATTAAAAATAGATTTATGAAAACATCCAATATCCAACAATTTCACTCCTTGGAATCTGTCTAAAGACTACAAAAATATATAAAAATTGCAGCTATATGTACTCTTGTGCTTACTGAAACACAGATTATGAAACCTGTCATTGTGCCCAATGACAGATGACTGGATAAAGATGGGTTATATATGCACATTGGGACACTATTTGCCTATTAAAAAAGATGAAATATGGGCCTCCCTTGTGACACAAGCGGTTAAGACACGCAATCTATGGAGCTGTCCACAGCCACTGTGGCATTAGTTCAGTTCCCCGCCATGGAGCTACCCACTAGTACAGCAGACTTCTCCTGACTCGCCTTCTGCTCCCCTCAGCAGTGTATTTCAGTCAATGTGCCCGTTCTGTTCCCCACTCTGTCTCTGGTGAATCCTCTGAATCCACCAGAATCCACCCCTGACACCTCTGACCTGTATCCCAGTTCTTGTATGCATAAATAAATAAAATCTTAAACAAATGAAAATAAAAAAGATGAAGTCTTATCATTTATAACAACATGGATAGAATTGGATGGGATATGCTAAGCAAAATAAGTCAGAAGAAAGATAAATACTGGATGATTCTACTCATATCCGGAATATAAGGGAACAAAATGAAAGAACAGGAAAAAAATAAACAAAAATAAATCCTAGAAATATGAATGCAGAATTGAGGAAACCAGAAGGGGAAAGTAGAGTAGGTAGCAAAGGGGGAAGGAATGCTAGTGGTCTATGGTGGAAGAATTTGAGTGTTGTGGTAGCTTGGTTTGGTAACAAACATCTACAGAGGTGTGGACTTGTACTCCTGAGTCATATACAGTGTTATAAACCAATGTTATCTCAATATAAAATGTTACAAACAAAACCACAAGTGCATCTACAACAAAATCATTGTAACATTGAACCATAAATTATCTACAAACTCTATCTAGATTTTCTAAAAATTCTTTCTTCATTTGTAACAGGAATGATATCTAAAAAGAAAAAAAAAACTAAATAAAAAATAGTATTTTATTAAAGTTTAATGGGATTAACTGCTATCAGTTCCCCCAACAAAAACATAATCAAAGGTTTACTCAATTTTGTTGTGAAAGACTGCTTTACAATAGTTGGATATTTTACTAGTGTAAAGTATGGACTTAAATGAATAGATTACCTATAAACAGTATATTAATATTTAAATTTTATATCTTTTTAATTGGTTTATAATTCATCAGTACTTCAGGGCAATAAGAATAAAGAAAATACCTTTGTGAAATTTGTAATATAAAACAGTGCTTGATTTTCTATCAATTAATTAAAATCAATTATTTTCATTGATAATTACCTTGTTTTCTAATTTATGTTAATTTACCAGTAAAGTAATATTGATGAAGCTATTTTTCTGTCCCCTCCTCTATTTTATGACATGTGTTTGTAGTAGATTCTATTATTCTCAACTTAATATAACATAGTTTCCTTTTTTCCTATATTAAAACTTTAATTATTTTTTACATTAAGTGATTAACACATATAAAATAATGGTAAGTTGGATATAATGTGCTAAATTCTGCTACTTGTTTTGGGAATGTATATATTTTAGCCTTTATTGAAAAGCCTGATAAATTTTATGAAACCTTAGGATGGAATTGGCAGTAAAATAAATCTAATCAATTTCCTATGTTACCCATCCATAAAACTGAAATATGAATATAAATATCATACAATTTTAGTGAAAGTATAGCGAGTTTTACTAATAAGAAGCAATGGTACAATTTTAGAACTCAAAGACATCAGTTATTACCTTAGACTCACCCCAAAAAGAAAGCAGTTTTATTTTTGTAAGGGAGAGGATGTTGGAGATTAAGGATTGATTTAAAAAATATTTCAGTTTTAAGCAATTTCTATTAATGACATCAATCATGTCCATTTACTTCTTACATGGAAATATAGTAAAAAACATTTACTTTCAGTTTTTCATTCAATATTGACTTTTTAAATAAGAAGTGCTCTCACAGAAATAAAACTTTATTTTTTTCTTCTCCCTCTTCAGTGTTCTTTCGGCTTCCTCCTTGCTCATTGTTATTTCTAGCTATAATTCTTCACTGATTCTCTACTACAGTGCCATAATTTAATTTAGAAGTGGTACATATACCATTTATTAAGGAACATTTTAGTGATATACTATAATTTATAATCACGGTAGGACCCTAAAACCTTTTATGAAATTTTTACTAGATTAAGTTCCAATAATCAAACCAAAATGCCTATGATGTATGTTGTAATATTTTCTTCTGGCAAATGATAGACTAAGTCCAATTATGCTATCAGTTATTAATGAAAAGACAGTAATCACCTCTATGTCTGTTATTCAAGTTATGCATATGCTTGTGTCTGTGTGTGATTTTTTGCTTTGTATTTTAGTACTCTTCATGATTCTTTTTATATTGATTAAAACTAAATTAAAAATAAATAATGAGGAACTTCAAAACTGGAAAGACTGTGGAGTGCTCTGTTTCTGAAGAGGTGCAATTATTTGGTGGCAATAATTTTGTTCTTATATGAGAACTTCTCCAAATCATTTTATCTTTATCATTTTATCTTTATCATTTTATCTTTATCTATATAGCTATATAGCTATATGAGAAGCTATATGGCAAGGTCTTAATTTCGTTTCAGAATATTTAAAATTTTACAAACAGATTAATTCAAGAATACATAGTGAAGAATTAAATATGATTCATATATGAATGCAGATATTAAGGATTCATTCAGAAATAACGGAAAACTATGTTATAAATTTTCAGTGGCACCAAAACAGTGTTTTCACTCTTACATTCCAGGCATTCAGTTCTTTCATGCATTTGTAAAATAAAATCCAGCTGAAATTTGACTGACTTGGTAATAAATTTGTAATTCCTAAGAATTGGACATTATGGGTTGAATGACCTTGGAAGTTGTATGACTATAGATAGTACAAAACAGTCATGTGTGATAAACATAATTCTATTGGGTATATAATTATAATGTTTATTATAAGCATCTGAAACAGTGCAAAATTGTAATAAGAAGAAAAATACTTTTTTGGAGATAACATGAAAACATATCTAAATTCGAAGAAATGTAAAATCCAATTAATTGATATATTTAAGAGTTATGGGTAAGGCAATACACTAGAAAACTTCAATTCCAGGTGTTAGAACTCCCTTCTTTTGGGTTATAGAGTTATTGACATAGAAAGTAGAGTTGAGTTTTCTCTTGCCTTGAATTTCTGGTCATTTTGTGAGCAAAATCAACTCCTAAGTCACATTGTAAGGTTATGGGCTGAAATAATTATTTCTTTGGGAGAAAACATTTATCAAAATTCTAGAAAATGTTAACATGAAGTAAAGTTAGCATTGATTCCATCGTACTAATTGTATATGAAAAAAGGGAGGTATAGAAATTTGTACTTAGACTATTTAAGAATATTTGGATTATTAGGTTAGCTTGTGACTCCAATTCTAACTTAATTATTCAAATTTGTAATTTGAATAATTAATGTGGAACCATTATTTTAAATTGAGTCTTAGGAAGCTTGTAAACATTGGCACACTTGATTTGTAAATTTTGCATTTCTTCACATTAGAGTTTTAGTATATTTGATTCTTTTTTTTTAAAGATTTATTTTATTTATACAAGAACTGGGGTACAGGCCAGATGCGCGGGAGGGTGAGAGGAATCACCAGAGGCAGAGTGGGGAACAGAACAGGCAAATTGATGAAATACACTGCTGAGGGGAGCAGCGGGTGAGACAGGAGAGGTCTGTTGCACCATGTGGGATTCTCACCAGCCGCCTGGGATCGAACCCATGCTGCAGAGGCTGCGGACAGCTTCACAGTGCGGTGCTCAACCGCCTGTGCCACCAGGGAGGCCCTAAGTATATCTGATTCTAACAACAAATTAATCACTCACTAAGGTCTATCCGTGGGGCTATTGAAGTATTCAAAAATATCAAATGTATAAATGGAGTTATAAATTTGAGAAGATGTTTATATACTTATAATGAAAACAAACATTATTTAAAACAACCTTGTAGATAATAAGTTTATTAGCTATATAATAGAAAATTAAGTTCATTTTGTTGTTTAAAAGTAAATATCAGGATTTGGAGCTTATGTATTTTGTATTGAACTTCATAGAAACTAAATCAAAGCTCTCAATAGCCTTTTTTTTGGTAGTCAAAAATTACCCTTGAAGGCACCAAGAGAAAGTTTCTGGTATTTTCAACAATTATTATTCAGTTTGTTTACTGATAAACTCACTTGGAAGTCTTTGGAACTAATGTTGAATATTGCTATAAGAAAACCTAATGAAAAAACCTTTGGATGAGTCACATTAGGGGAGAATAAGAATGTGTTCAGTAGATCAGAAGGCAAATGTTTCTGGTAATTGTCAAATTCTTTAGGGACTATAACCTGAATGTAATGACTGCTAAGAGTCAGAATCCCAACTGTGTTTCAGGTTCCAGATATTTTTCTCTTCTTGAAAAATTTAAAGCTGAGTGGAATATGATCCTAAATTGGGGAAAAAGGAAAGCATCTAGGAACTATTTTAAAATGCATGTTTAATAACGATATCTAAAAGTTGTTCAGTTTACTTACCATCAATTGCAATCATGGCTCTTCATTAAAAACATCTCATTTTCATGCTTGGTTATTCAAGGTGACAAAGCATGCCCTCATGTTCATAAGATGAATATTCCATATATAATCTTTAGTATACTAATCTATATATATGACATGACTAGTAATTGTTTCCTTGAAAAACATCATATGTTGCCTGTGTCATTGACATCCTGATTCATCAATGTATTAAATTTCCTCACCAGCAATAAGTGGATGTTATGTCTCTAAATACAGCCATAATGAAATAAAAATAAAATATATCATTTTAATGTGTGTAGAATGGTCAAAAAAGTTCTTTTCTAGTAATAGATACATGGATATCTTCCCCTGTATCTGTCAACGTAAAACAGAATGAAACAACATCTAGAGATGATTTCCTAGTGAATACCCCCTTAATAATCTAGACCATTAATTGTGTTAGTATGCATTACAGGATTAAGCCTAGCCAATATTGTTCTCTGAATGATATTTTATTAGTTTCCTATAACTAGCCTCTCTTCCTCACCCTCTGTATCCTCTCTCTTCTGAATTATGCTTTGGAGTGGTGTCATTAGCCAATATCAAGGACACTTTAGAAAAGAGACTAATAGAAATTTGTCAGGTCTACTGTAAAGATGTTGTGATCTATGTTCATTCTATTAGTGTCCCTTCTGTGATTATGCTTATGGAAAAATATTTCCTGCTTTCTAGGTATAAAAACAGTTGGATTTCTTCTGGGAAGTTTTTTTTTCCTCTTCTTTTTTTATTTTATTATATATATATATATATTTACATCATTTTTCATTTTTGCACAATGTATGCATTTTCATCTTGGTTATAGTCCTCATACAATTTCCACCCCCCCTTATTTTGACCATAATCCCTCCTACCCCTCCCTCATAGTGTGTCTCTGGTTTATAGTTGCTTGTTGATTTTGATTTTCACTTTATTATAATTAGTCTTTTTTTCTGGTCACTTATTTAGGTTTTCTAAATTCCTTCTCCGAGAGACCATCTGGTATGTTTCTTTTTTCTTCTGGCTTATTTTGCTAAGAATGATCCCTTCCAGCTCTATCCATGTTGCTGCAAATGGCATGAGTTTATCTTTTTTGATTGCTGAGTAATATTCCATTATGTATATGTACCACATCTTCTTGATCCAGCCTTTTGGTCTGTAAAGTGATTAGCTTCCTCTGAGTGAAACCAGAATGTTAAATCATATGGTAAATAAGTCAATACTACAGTTGGTCTCCGTTCTAATTTTCTACTTTGATTTTTTTTTGGTATTTTTATTCCCATTTCATCACATTTAAATTATCTTGGTATATTCTATGGCCTGTTGTTAGCCACCTTATATCCAGTTTTAAAACAGCAAAAAAAAAAAAAAGTCCATTGATTATTGGACAGACAGACAGCCTACCAGATGTTCTAGAGGTTCTTAAGGAAACCTTGTTTGAAAGCAATATGACAGAATATGAAGACTGCTGGAGGCTTGATTTCAGATTGTCCTGGTTTTGAATTTTGCCTCCATGTAGTACTCATGTGACTTTGAATCACTTATGGCAACCTTCCTGAGTTCCATGAACTCATTTGTAAATGGCAATAAGGTGAGTTACATTTTTAAACTTGTGTGAAAAATTAAAAAAAAAAGATTAGGCTTGTAGAGTACCTTCTTAATTCCTCATAGCACACATGATTAGGATAACCTTAAAGTTTATCACTCAAACTGAGACTATTTTGAGCGTTAAATGGGGCACCATTAGTAATTTTATGCCAGTATAATCAGCATGAAATCAAGCCTGTTCTGGACAAAGATGTAAGGTTACCTTGAATATAGGAAACTATAAATAAATAACTTTATACTCACATATTCTATCAAGCATCACTATATATATATATATATATATATATATATATATATATTCCATAGAATATTTGGCATAAGACAAATTACCTTTTGTTGCAGGCTTATACTGATCCTGACTTTCATATGGTTTTCTTTGGCAAAATATTCAGCAAATAGATTTAAATATAAAGTTGAAGTTCAGGTTAAACCTCTAACTATTGATCATCCAAGAGCAGGGGACATTTATAAGTCATTTACCAGAATTAGGGTGTGAAGTTATAGTCAAATATCAGGTAGTTCTGAGGTCAGATCTGACTTAAGAGACTTCGAGGTGAAGGTGGGAGTGAGGATAAAGCAAAGTCTGTTTCGGGAGAGAGGGATGCAAAGGCTGGAAATTGGACCTGATAAATTCTATCCCTGATTCAAATAATGATTTTGCCAAGCTGAGGGGCCACGGGACAGTTATTTAAACTTTCTGAGCTCCCCTCTCTGGATCTTATAATGTGGATAATAATGACTATCTTATCATTGCCTTAAAGCTTTGAAAAGAACTTAAAACAGTGTCTACTGCCCATCTGGCTGTCAATAAATAGTCATTATCATGGTGGCCCAGCACCATGACTGCATTCTGCAAGCTGATCTGCTGTGTGTCATTAATAAAATAAATAACATGAGAGTCACCTTTTCTTAATTTGCAGGAAACCTAAATATGTTAGGGATATTCTCAATTGACAGTTTCTCCCAGATAGATGTTTTCACCCTTTGCTGTTTACTGCTACTTGCTTGCCAGTGGGCGGCAACAGATGACAAAACAAATGAATGAATAGTATCAATATTTCATGCTTTTCTTCCCAAATCAACAAATTCCAAGAGTTTTACTACTTGGGCAAGTTTAAGAACCAGTGTCTGGTTTTAGAACACTATGGCTGTTTTAGCAGAAGTCTTTGGAGGCTATGGAAAAGCAACTTTTTAATTTCTCAGGCTTCATTTTTGTGCCTGCAAAAGCAGTGGTTACACAAAAGTATATTTAAGTTCTCTGTCATTCCCAGGAAAAGTGTAATTTTCTAGATAAGGTAGGGAAAATGTCTTTTCCTATGTTGAAGATTAAAAGAAAAAAAAAACTACAATATTACTGAATTCCTGACTGAACTAACGTATCAAACATCTTTGAGACTGGCATAATTTACATTTTGAAGATAAACAAAAGGAAATAGGGAATTATTTTCGGCTGTAGGGATATATATTCTATTGTACTCTGTAGGGATCTAAGGATCTAAAGGTCATGGCAGGTATTTTCAGTCAGTATTTCTGCCTACCATTCAGCTCACTGTCTCCCTCCAGCCCCAGCCTGCTCCTTAATCCTCACTGTTTTCCCACCATAGTTGTCCGCAAGTTCAACTCCATCATTCTGGTGTCCTGTATTGCTAAGCAGTAGCAATAGGCCCCTGGGAACTCTGACTAACTCCATCCTTCCATCCTTTTGTTTTGGAGAAATGTGTCTTCATAGGTAAGAACTAAGCATCTCCAAACTGGCTTATCTGAGATCCTAAAAGCCCTCTGAATGTGTGTTGATGGTCTCATTTTCAAGTCCCCAGTGCATCATTGGAGCACATCACAAAAGCACAAATCACAGTTAGTGAGTGCATTCTTCCCAACTCAGTCATCCTGTGTCTCTCAGAAAGTACATCCACTGTTGGCAGCTTTTCATGGAGCCTGCGTTGTGGAAATAAATTGAAGCAAGAATTTTAAGATTTTTCTGTTTTTGTTTTTTTGAGGTTTTGAGGTTATAGCCATACAAATAGCCCTGTGACTACTTCTGTTGGTGGCTCCCTGCTTGTCTGCTCTCTTCAGACCTTTTTGTTAAAACTTAAACCACATATCAGTGTAAAAAAATAATAGCAGTGCAAAGCAAAAACAGACAATTATAAATCAGAGACATGCTGCAGGGGAGGAGGAGGGAGAGGGATCAGAGGGAGGGGGAGGAGCACAGGGGACTGAGGTGATGGTGCACGGGTACATTGGTGAAGGAAACTAAACTCCGTTTAAAAATGAACAATTTGAACAATGATGTAAAAAAAAATAAAAATGAGAGATTAAAAAAAAAAAAAACAACGTATACCACACTGACCACGAAGCTCTTTGAATCTCACCTCCTCCACACAGCCTTTCCTGGCTGTTCTTGTTCTGGTTAAAGACAAGGGATATTAATGCATGTGCAAGTGCTATGCAAATGTTAGTTGCTATTGCCAATTTTTATTTCTCCTAAACAACAACCACATAAAACGTTTGTCACAAATTAATTTGTATATACCCTTTGATGAATGAGTGCTATTTTTGTCTTCCTAATATTGTCCCTGATTCATGTATTTTCAAATACATCGTTCAGTGATTCTACATGGTGATCTTGTCTCCATGACTGAACTCTAAATGCTCTGAAATGAAGACCAGGATCAGATTTTATCTTCTCCCTTAGCTAATTTTTAATAAGGGTCTGCTGTTTAGATGTTTTATAGAATGATGACTGGTGGAAGTTACATATCCTTATGGCATGTCATCTCCTGGGAATTGACTCCCAACTCTGCCATGAGCATATGGATTTCTTAAACAAGTAGATGGACATAAATTTAATACACATAATTTAATACATACAATTTTACTGATTTAACACATACAATTTATTTAATATAGACATATTTAATATTTACATATTTAATACATATTTAATACATACAATTCTGTGAATTTTTTCCCAAATTCACAGATAATGTGATATATTAAGGCCATATACTTATCTATTCCTTCATAATGTTTCCTTGTATGACTTTATTATTAATATTTTGTGCATGTGTGTGTTTAGAACAACTTAACATAAGACCTACCCACCTACCAAATTGTAAATATATTGTACAGTATTATCTGCTATAGCCAATATGGTGTACAATTTATATCCAGATTTTATTATCTTGAATGACAGAAATTTTGTGCCTTTTGACCATAATCTCACCATTCCCTACCCCTTAGCAACTGATAATGATCATTCTATTCCTTATTTCTCGATCAACTATTTTAGATTCCACATGTAAGTGAGATCATATAGTTTTTATCTTTCTTTGTGTGACACATTTCACATAGCATAATATCTTCTGTGTCCACAAATGATTTCAAATGGCAATATTTCCATCTTTTAAAGGTCAATATTCCAATATCTGGATATATCATAGTTTCTTTAATCATTCATCTTTCAATGGTCATGTAATTTGATTACATACCCTGGCTATTGTCAATAACACAGCAAAGAATATAGGGGTGCAGATATCTCTATGAGATTCTAATTTTAATTATTTTGCATAAATACACAAAAGTAAGATTATTGGATCATAATATGTTAGTTCTGTTTCGAATTTTTTGATAAACTACTATATTGCTTTCCATAATGACTGCACCAGTTTACATTCTCACTAACAGTGTGCAAGGATTCTCTTTTCTCTACATTATTGTTAATACTTGTAACCTCTTCTCTTTTTGATAATAGCCATTATAACAGGTATGAGGTGATACACCATTATGATTTGGATTTGGGTTTCTCTGATGATTCAGGATATTGAGCACCCTTTTATATACCTATTGATTATTTGTGTGCCTTCTTTGGAGAAATGTCTATGGAGATCCTGTGCCTAACTGTTAATTGGGTAATTTCCCCTTTGTCATTGAGCTTTATGAATATTTACCCCATCATATGTATGATTTGCAACTATTTTCTTTTATTGAATAGATCGCTTTTTACTTCTGTTAATTATTTCCTTTGCTGGGCAGAAAGATGTTAGTTTAATGTATTATCACTTGTTTGTTGTTGTTTTTTGTCTGTGCTTTTGATATTACACGCAAAAAAAAACCCTTGCTTAAACCATTGTTTAAGAACCTTTCCCTTATGTTTTTTTTTTTTTTTTTTTTTTTAAGATTTATTTATATAAGCACTGGGTACAGTCAGAAGTGCGGGAGGGTGAGAGAATTCACCAGAGCCAGAGCGGGGAACAGAACAGGCAGGCTGACGAAGAAATACACTGCTGAGGGGAAGAGCGGGCGCGGCAGGAGAGGTCTGTCGCACCATGTGGGACCTTCACCAGCGGCCGGGAATTGAACCCGTGCTGCAGAGGCTGAGGGCAGCTTTGCAGCCCAGCGCTCAAATGTTGCGCCACCAGGGGAGACCCATCCTTATGTTTCCTTAGATAAATTTTACTGCTCTAAGTCTTAGGTTTAAGTCTTTGTTTTGAATTGATTTTTGCCTGATGTAAGATACAGGCCCAGTTTCATTATTTTGCTTGTGGATAATCCAGTTTTTCTAATAAGAGTTATTGAAGAGACTATCTTTCTACATTCTACATTTTTGGCAACTTTGATGAAAATTATTTGACCATGCAATCATGGATGTAAGTCTGAGTTCTTTATTCCATTCCATTATTCAATTGTGCCAAATTTTTATTGCATTACTATGCTGTTTTGATTCCTGTAGCTCTGAAATGTAATTTGAAATCAGGAAGTGTGCTGCTTCAGCTTTGTTTATTATTGTCCATGTTTGGTTTCACATTTGAGGTTTTTAGTGGTTTCATAAGAATTTGAGAATTTATTCTTCTATTTTTGTAAGAAATGTGTTAGAACTTTGATATAGACTATGTTGAATCAGAATGTGTCTGTTTTTATAGACATTTTAACAGTATTAATTCCATAACTATTAATTATTTCAGCCCATAAGCTTGAATAACATTCCATTTATTAGTGTTTTCTTTCATTTCTTTCATAATGTCTTATAATTTTTTATTATACATACATTTCATATACTTGGTTAAATTTATTTGTAATTTATCTTTTTTATTGTTTTACAAATGAGATAACTTTCATTCTTTTTCGGACCACCTATTGTCAGTATATATAAATGTGATTGGTTTTATATATTCATTTTTATATCCTACAGCTTCACTTAGTTTTTCATTGAGTCTTTTCTTTTTACATATATAAAAATATATATTATTTATATTTGTATATATTATATATTTATATATTTTATATATTATACTTTATATAATATATATATAATATGTGTGTATATGTATATGTGTGTATATATATATATACACACACCCATATTTATTTATTTTTAAATATTTATTTATTTATGCATACAAGAGCTGGAGTGTAGGTCAGAGGTGCAGAGAGTGAGAGGATTCACCAGAGACAGAGTGGGGAGCAGAACAGGCAGATTGACTGAAATACACTGCTGAGGGAAGCAGTAGGCAAGTCAGGAGAGGTCTACTGCGCCATGTGGGTCACCTCCCTAGCTTGCTAGGGGTGGAACTCGTGCTGCAGCGGCTGCAGATAACTTCATAGTGCTGAGTCTTAACCCCTTGCACCACCAGGGAGGCCCTATTTAGAGTTTTCTATACAAAAATTTTTGTCACTTGTAAACAGCTAGACTTACTTCTTCCTTTCTAATTTGAATGCATTTTATTCTTTTACTTGCCTAATTGTGCCATCTAATACTTCAGTACCATTTTGAATAGAAGTCACAAGAGGGTGTCCTTGTTCCTGATTCTAGAGAAGAAAACCTTTCAGTTTTTTTTACTTTTGTGTATGATGTCATCTATGGAATTATCATGCATGGCCATATAATGTTAGGGTTCTTTCATTATAATTAATTTCGTCAGATGGTTTTTTTATATGCTACCTTAAGTATTCACATGAATTTAATCTTCCTCACATGTGGCATATCACATGTATTGATTTAATGTTTGTTGAACCATCCCTGTGTCTCTGGAAACAATCCCATGTGATCATTTTATATGAGCCTTTCAATAGGTTTTTTAACTTGGTGTTCTAGTATTTCACTGTGGATTCTTGAATCTATGTCAATTTTTCATCCTCAATTTTTGGAAAAGTTTGAGAAAGATTGGCTGCCTGTCTTCTTTACATGTTTGGTAGAATTCATGTGTAGACTTTTTGTGTGGGAATATCATTTTGATTACTGATTCAATCTCCTTCCCTATTGGTTAGTCAGATTTTCTATCACTACATGATTAAATCCTAGTAAGTTTCAAACTTCTAGGAATTCATCCATTTCTTCCAAGCCATCTAATTTATTAGTATATAATTATTTGTGTCTCTTATGATTATTTGTTTTCCTGTAGTTTCAGTTATAATTTCTCATCTTTCATTTGAAATTTTATTTTTTCCATTCTCTCATTTTCATTTTTATTGTTGCTAAGGGTTTGCCAATTTATTTTATCCTTTCTAAAAAAAGCCTCATAATTTTATTAATATTTTCTAGTGTCTTTCATTTGTATCTGTCTGATTATTGTTTTCTGCTTTCTATTAACTTTGGCTTAGCTTGTTCTCCTTTTCCTAGTTCCTCAAAGTATAAATTCAGATTGATTATTTGAGATTTTTTTAACCTTAATGTTCTCATTTATCACTACAAACTTCTGTTTTAGTATTGTTTTTGCTTTATCCTATATGTTTTATTATGTTGCTTCCTTTTTTGTTATTCTCAAGAATCTTTTTAATTTCACATTTCACTTCTTATTTCATTCCATTGGTTGCTGGTATTGCATAGTCCTTTATGCTTTCATTTTTGATTTTTTTATCCTATGATGCATAATTTCAAATGATTTTTCTTCAAGTTCACAGAATCTTCTGTGTGATTGAATCTGCTGTGGTAGTACTCTAATGATTTTTTTTAATTTACTCATTGTATTCTTCAGCTCCATAATTTATTTTTTATGGATTTTGATTCTTTGTCGAACTCATTATGATCATATATTGTTTTTATTGATATTGTTTATTTTATTATTATTTTATATTTCCCAAATTTTAAGATTTCAAACTTAAAAAAAATCAATGTGTAGATGTCTATTTTGGGGGGATTGGCCATGAGCATTTTATTTTTTTCCTTTGGTGCTGTCATATTTCATTGATTTTCCATGCTCCATGAAGCCTTGAAGTGTTCTTTGAATATATGTGTTCTTTTTTCTTAGGAGGGTTTATAATAATTGGTAGCCTTCTCTTGCTCTTACAAATCCACTTGGATGCTAAGAGCCTCCCATTTATGTTCCTATGGCCATATCCTGAAGCCTTTTAGGTTGGACCTTGTCCAAACCCAGTAGAGCCTGCTGCCAATATCTGTGTGCTATCTACAGAAGGTCACACAATCCATCTGCTTTGCACACTGTCTGTGGCAGAATGTAGAACACTGATCATGGGGTGGGAATGGAGTATTAGGATGATTGTCTACTAGTTGGGGAGTTAGTCTGTGAATGATATGCCTCATGTGGCTGTGGGTAGGACTTATGGTGGACTTCTGATGTCTGCCAGTAAGAGCTGAGGTTGTGACTCCTTTCCCTACTCTTTGCTGTTGCTGCTTGATTCAACCATGCAGATTTCCCTGATGTTCTGGTGGGGGCAAGACAGAAAATAGGCATCCTGGTCAGTATTCTCCAAAGAATTCAGGTGCTCACTGTGCTATCACTTAATCCCATGGGAGAAATTATAGACTAAGGGGCTCTTTCTTAGTTCCTTTCTGAGCTCTGTTGTCTTGATAGTAGTGACTCTGTGAAGTGGAAGTATTCATGCCCTTTTCATCGTCTCCATTCCGGGGGTTTCTTTTGATCCACCAAATTGCGAGAATCAGATTTGTACTCCAGGACTCTCTTAAAGATATTTTTGTCAATAAATGTTTGCTAAAAAAATCATTGTTTTTGTGGCGGTTGAGTACTGGTACCACCAATTTCATTATTTTGCTGCCATACCAACAAAGCTTGGCCCATATTTCCATACAACTGGATTGTTGAGTTATTGCCCTTTGTAATTACTCTACTTATTTTCATTTCAAATGTAGCTGGAAGCAGAGAACCTCCAAAAGCAGTTTATTTCAGTCTTTTCCACATCCCCTACACACATTGTTTCTGGAGCTGTGAACTATTGGATATTCTGGAGCAGAAATAGGTTAGGAGATTCATTGAATAAGGAAGTATGTTAAGCACAGTTCATGGAATCTCAAAAGGTCTGCCTAAAGATAAAGATTGCTTTGATTTGGTTACAGTAAGACTGAGGTAAAGTGGGGTATCTATTTGGGCCAGCCTAGGACATGGGGATAAATTACTGAGAAGATACTTACTGTAGATTTTATATTAGATGTTACTTGTGTTACACAAAGAAGAATTAGTGCCATATGTAACAGATTTGTTTGTCTGATCATTAATTATTCATTGAACATCCAGTAGAAATTTTTCAATGGCTTTGATAAGGTACCCTGCCAAGTGCCAGTAAAATTCTTATACTGGATCTGTTTGATTTATATAGTGTAACCAATGAGATTTTTTAGTTTCTTCTGTGTACCAGGTACATAATAGCATCTGTTGTGAGAACAAGGGCGTATGTATTATTTCTTGCTTATCCTCATGGTTTGACCACCATAAAATTTACCAATGAAAATCCTGTTCAAAAATCTTTTATGGCATTCAATAAAAAACCTGTTTGTGATGATAAAGATATCTGATATGTTTGTTGTAGCTACTGCAACCTTTATAAGAGAGCCAGGCCCTTTCAGACAAATAGCTGCCTTTGATTATAAATTACAACTCTATTGCACATTCACAGAAAAACATGCACACACAACTATATTTCCGCATATAAAGTAAATTACAGATATCATTTTTTTCAGGTGAGCCCCATTAGGCTCCATGAGGTTAAGCAACCTGCTTTCTGGATTAGTATAATTAGTAATGTGAGAGGAGAAAATTGACCCCATGGCTTTGGAATCCACATCATACATGTTCTTTTTACCATATCATGGATCCTAATCTGCTTATTTCTTTGACTGCTAAAACTGAAATAATTGCTTATTTGGCTAAGAATGGTTTACTCTTGTTAACAAAAAGGAAATTCTAGAAACACCTGTAATATATGTATATTCTGCATCTCTTCTTCAGGACACGTAGAGATTTCTGTGTTTGTGCTTGATTTGCTCTGTATGGCAATGAGGTATAGTATCTGGGGAGGAGTATGGGACTGATTCAGCAGGTGTCGCAATTTCAGCAGTTGGTGCTGGCAGGGGAAAGCAAGCAACGGAAGTTAGCCTGCTTAGACTGGAATAAATGAGAACAAGAAGGATAAGATGGGAATATAAAAGCTCACAACCAGTCATTGAATAGAAGAGACATTTTCTGACTCCATCTTGATACAAGTTGGTGTAAATAATGTTGGTGGGTTCAGTTCTTTGGTAATTCTCAAAAGATAGATTATGAATTCCAGTGGGAATGTGCTACATATCTAGTTGTAATGAAGAAGGAAAGTGCTACATGTTTGTATTCCAGATCTTTGCCTGCTCATGGTAATACCTTCACACTAGAAAGAATTCTGTTTTCTAACAAATTGTGATTAAAACTATAAAATTTACTTGTAATGAATTGATGCTTTCCAAAGTTATTCCCTTGAGGTCTGCTTATTGCCATAAACTTAACCTCTGAGATGTAATGTAAAATTAGATTGCATATAAAAAGTCTTTAAGCAAATGAGGATTTGAAAGTGATCTATTAAATAAAGTAGAAGATCATCTTTCATCAAAGAAATAGAAACAGGAATTTTTCCTATATGTGGATCCTCTTCAAGAGATGTAAGAAAGGGTAACTTTCTTTGCTACTTGTAAGACAGAAATTGATGATATTGCATGTGTTTTTTAACCTTCATTTTCTTTTGTTTATTTTACTTTTAACTGAGGTTACATTGGGATACCCCCATCAGGTATTACCATCATAGTGCACCCACTACCAAATCACCCATATTCCACCACCACAGACCATTATGCTTCCTTCCCTCTTTGTTCTTATCCCCCTCCTTGGTGTTTCAATTTTGTAGTCAGCTTAAAGGGTTAGTTTTTCAGCTTGCCTTTATCTGACTATTACTTTATTTACTTTATATTCCACATAAGTGACACCATCCGGTATTCTCTTTTTCCTTCTGACTTATTTCACTTAGCATTATCCTTTCAGGCTCCATTCATGTTGCTTGCCATGGCATGAATTTATCTTTTAATCACTGAGTAGCATTCCATTGTGGAGATATGCCATATCTTCTTGATCCACTCACCTATTATTGAGCACTTAAGTTGTTTCTGTTCAGCTATAGTAAATAGTGTTGCAATAAACAAGGGAGTGCAAGTTTCCTCTCAAATTATTGTTTCTGAATTTTGGAGATGGATGCCTCGGAATGGAATTATTGGTTCATGTGGAAGTATCTCAAAATATTGATCATGGGGCATCTTTTTTTTATTTATTTTTTTAATTTTAATTTTATTTTTATAGTCCCCATACAATTGCAACCCCCTTATTTTGACCCCAATCCCTCCCTTCCCTGACCCCCACCCCCTATAGAGTGTCTCTGGTTCATAGTTGTTTGTTGATTTTGATTTTTAAATATACTACACACAAGCAGTGTTAACTATCATCATTATGTGTACATTACATTCCCAGTACTTAATTTACCTTATAACTTGAAGTTTGTTCCATTTACCCACCTTTGTCTAATTCTCCGAATCCCTACCCTTTGCTATAAACTCTTTTTTCTTTTTTTAATTTAATATAATTAAACTATAAACTCTTTTTTCTTTTTTTAATTTAATATAATTCATATATATTTTACATCATTGTTTATTTTTGTACATTGATTTGCTTTCTCCTCTCAGGTGTAGTCCCCATAGCATTCCCACCAACAATTCACCACCCCACATGAACCATCACCATTGCCCCATGTGCTCTTCCCTCCCCTGTTTTTATCCCTCTCCCTCCCCCTACCCTGCAGAATATCTCTGGTTTATAGTTGCCTCTTAATTTTGTTGGTTTTTCAATTGTTATTATTTTTTTTCTGCTGATCCCTTATTTGCTCTTCATATATTTCTCCTATAAGTGAAACCATCTGATAGTTTTCTTTTTCCTTCTAACTTATTTCACTGAGAATAATCCCTTCTAGCTCCGTCCATGTTGCTGCAAATGGCATGAACTTATCTTTTTGATTGCTGTATAGTATTTCATTGTGTGTATGTGTACCACATCTTCTTCATCCCCGCATCTATTTTTGGACATTTGGTTGTTTTCATATTTTACCTATTGTAAATAGTGCTTCAATAAACATAGGGGTGAAGGTATCCTTTTGAATTAGTGTTTTTGTGTTCTTTAGGTAGATTTCTATGAGTAACATTGCTGGGTCATATGGTAGCTCCATTTTTAGTAGTTTGAGGAAACTCCACGCAGCTTTCCTTAGTGGTTGGTCCATTTTGCATTCTTACCCGCAGCGTAGGAGAGTTTTTGTCTTTTTGTGATTTTATTCCTTACCTTATTCTGTTCTTCCTATTCATTCCTCTGTTGACTTTGGCTTGTAGTAGTGGGGTTTAGTAATAATGAATTTCTGGAGTTTCTGTTTGTCTGGGTAGGTCCTTATTTTTCCTTTATAGAAAAGGGAGAGCTTTGTGGGATAAAGTATTCTTGGTTGGCATTTGTTGACTTTATGAGTTTACTGAACATGTCACTTCTTTCTCTTCTTGCCTGTAGTGTTTCATCATAGAGGTATGATGTCAGCCTGATTGGTTTTCCTTCATAGGTTATCTGTTTCTTCCCCCTCGTCGGCTTCATTATTTTTTCCTATCTTGAATGTTTCCTATTATGTGTCTTGCTGCAATTTCCCTTTCACTGTGGTAATTTGGTGTTCTTTAGCTTCCTGTATGTCTATTTTCATCTCCTTCTTCATACTCAGGAAGTTCTCTTTGATTATCTCCTTCAATAGTTTCTCAGTTCCTTGGTCTCTCTCCTCAACTTCTGGGATTCCTATAACTCTCATATTCCTTTCCTCATGATGTCAGAAAGTTCTCAAAGTGTTTCTTCTTTCTATGTCCTTTGTACTTCTCTTTCCCTTTCATTTTTGGTTATTTTTATATCTGTATCTTCAAGAGCACCAATTTGTTCTTCCATTTCATCATTTCTGTTTCTGTTGCTTTTACCAGAGTTCTTTAACTCCTCAATTAATCTTTTAATATTCTGTTTCCTTTGTTTCCTTCTTTACTCAATTTCATTCCTCAGTTCATTAATTTTATTTCTCATATCATTCTTTTCCTTTTGTCTCCTTTAAAAAAAAAAGATAGATTTATTTGTTTGTTGGTTTGTTTGTTTATTTATTTATTTATACAAGCACTGGGTACAGCCAGAAGCATGGGAGGGTGAGAGAATTCACCAGAGCCAGAGCGGGGAGCAGAACAGGCACACTGACTTACTACACTGCTGAGGGGAGCAGTGGGTGGTAGGAGAGGTCTGCGTGCCATGTGGGACCCTCACCAGCAGCCGGGGATCGAACTGGCACTGCAGAGGCTGTGGGCAGCTTCACAACCCAGCACTCAACCGCTGCGCCACCGGGGAGGCCCTCCTTTTTGTCTTCTTTATGTTTTCTAATCATGGTGAGTCTAAATTCTCTACCTGGAAGACAGAGGATTTGAGTTCTTCCATATTATTGTTGTTGAGTTCTAGGGGATGATTTTCTTTTTGTGGTGTGTCCTTCCCCAAAGGGCTTATTTGGAGTTTTCCTTCTCCCTGTTGTTTGTTTTTTAATTTGTTCTATGCATTGGGCCACTGTGCCTCTGGTACTGGTGGGCATCTCTTTGGCGTGTTCCTTCTGGGATGTCAGGAATTGGTTACCAGACTGAGTCGGCACTGTTACATCAGACTCCACAAGGATAGTGATGCTGTAGATGGGTTGACGGGTGCTATTCCTGAAGATCACCAAGTCTCTGTATGCTGCTGCTCTCTTCCCCTGCATGCCTGTTGCAACCTTTGTTTGCTAAGTTGTTTTTCTACTCAGTCTTTCTACTGTCTTTCTACTCAGTTCCAGAAGGAGATTGTGCAGTTGCTAGCTTCCAACAGCCTCACAGCAGGTCAGACTTTCCTGGGACCCACAGTTATCCTTGATGGTGGAGCCCTCCCTCTTATACTCTGAAGAATTTTTCTTAACACATCTATGAATAGTTATCCTCCTGCCAGATGACTGAGGTTGTAGTCATCACTGCATTCTCTTCTCTACTATCCTGTTGACATGAGGTTCTGTTGCAGCATTTGCTTTTGTGCTTACTTTTTGTATCTGCTATCTCTTCTAGTAAGCCATGTGATAAACACTTTGGAGGACTCAACTAAGTTCAATTTGCAAGTGCATTGAACTTGGGATTAGTGTAAACATTTAGTGCATGTTTACTTCCTGGAAAGTGATTGATTGGTCTGTTGCATATTTTCCTCTTGTCATTGCGGAATTTCTTGTCTCCTGTCAAGTAATGCAATTATTACTTGTGTGTTTATGTGTGTGTAGTATATAGATGCATACACACAATCTTTGCCCAAATTCATTAATGTTCTTGGAAATCAAATAAGAAGTGGAAAAACTTTGGCTTAAGTAAACTAGCCCTATGAGGGACAATACTAACAAAAATATAGGATATGTAGATACAAAATGGAAATGTCTGGACTGATATACTGAGAACACAAGTCTCATTGACTCCCAAGTTTCTGTTTTTTTTTTAGCTAGACCATACTTCCTGTTAAGGCTACATCAGCATCCCAAGTCACCATAGTAATACAGCCTCATCAGAATTACCCTTATTGACTATATGGAAATGATAAAGAATTTTCATTTAGTCTTTTTTTTTTTTTTTTTTTTTAAGATTTATTTATTTATTTTATTTTATATGAGCACTGGGTACAGTTAGAAGCGCGGGAAGGTGAGAGAATTCACCAGAGCCAGAGCGGGGAGCAGAGCAGGCAGAAGGACCGAAGTACACTGCTGAGGGGAGCAGTGGGCGGCAGGAGAGGTCTGCGCGCCATGTGGGACCCTCCTCCGGTGGCCGGGGAGCAGCCGGGGATCGAACCGACGCTGCAGAGGCTGTGGGTAGCTTCGCAACCCAGCGCTCAACCACCGCGCCACTGGGGAGGCCCTCATTTAGTCTTGATATAAAAAAAGTGGATACTATGTCTAGAAGTCTTGTTTATGCTTTGACTTGTTGTCATAATTAATATTGCCTTCTTTGTTCATTTTGAAAGTTCATAATTAATATTGCCTTCTTTATTTCTTTTTGGCTAGGAAATTTTAAAGTTGTTTTAGCTACAATGATGGTTTTATCTTAGAGTCATATTATATCAATTAAATACAAAATATCTTGCTTGACTAGTGATGTGTACCTTAAGCCTCCTCCATTTTTTCTGTTATCCTCAGAGTATAGCTCCCCAGCTTCCTCCCCCTGTGCCAGCTCCAATATATCAGAGGTCCAGGACTCAGCTGGCCTTTCCTCCCTGCCGCCTTGCATTCCCTGCTTTTCAATAAGCATAATTATTCGGAGGCTTCAGAAAGACTTTATGGCAAGTAATTAAACATAAAAATTGGAAAAAATAGAGTTAAAATTAATACATATGAAAAAATTTCAAAATGTCATGCAAATCTTAAAACTATTATCTGATATAGTAAAACATGAATAATTCTAGCTTTGCCAGCTACTAAAATATATAAAACATTTACTGTGTAATAAGTGTTATTTTGTAAATGTTAATTAATTTAAGTCTTATAACCATCCTGTATACCATTATTATTTTCATCATACAGATGATGAAATGGAAGTAATTTGTATACTTAGAAGGTGTCTAAATTGAGATTTAGCACAAGACAGTCTGACTCAGTAGTATATGATCTCATCTAGTACCTGGTAGTGTAAAATGTAGTCTCCCCTGTACAGGAACATTATCATTTGATAGCTTGCTGAATCAGAAACCCTTTGGATTGGCATACAGTTAGCCCAGTGGGTGAATTCATTGCACTCTACCATTTGCCTTCTCTAAGGGTATTTAACTCTTTGATCTCTACATTTAATTTTTGACGTTGTCTTAAAACGAAGCCTTAATATATCTATAGCATTTTTAAAAGATTTATTTATTTATGCATACAAGAGTTGGGATACAGGCCAGAGGTGTGTGTGGGGGTGAGAGAGGATTCACCAGAGACAGAGTGGGGAACAGAACAGGCAGATTGACCTAAGTACACTGCTGAGGGGAGCAGTGGGCCAGTCAGGAGAGGTCTGCTGTGCCACGTGGGTTGCTCCCTGGTGGGCCGAGGATCAAACTTGTGCTGTAGAGGCTGCAGACAGCTTGATCGGTTGCTCCTTAATCACTTGCGTCACCGGGGAGGCCCCTATCTATAGTATTTTTAATGCATAATCAAAAGCTAGTTTAGAAAATTTGGGGAGTGCATAAAAATGTAGAGACTAAATACTTGGTGATTTATTTTATAATAATTATTGTGATCACAATTTTATAATTGGCTTGAATTCACTTTGTAGCTTGTGAACATGATTTTCTGTTATTGACAATTCTGACATACTATTTTAAAGGATTATACATTTTTAATATGCAGAAATTTTACTTGTATGTGAGGTTGCCTGTATTTTTTTAGTTTTCACATTATTGAGTTTTTTTGATGAAAGGTAATTTTAATGCCATATTACGTTGTCTTTACACTGTAAGCAATCTACAACTCAAAATTTTATAAACATTCACTTACTTTATGAATTTGGTCTTTACATTTATTTAGCCAGAATAGAATGTTTAAAATTGATATTAATATAGAAGATCTAATTTTTAAAAACTAACAAAAATAAACACCAAAAAATAGTAGTTTCATTAACCACATATTATCAATTGTCCTGCCATTATATTCTTTTTAATTCTTTAAAAGTGACTAGTAAAATAAATGGCTTCTTTCAATACATTTTGGCTGAATAAAGGTACCTTGTTAGACCTCTCTAAATCTCAGTAATTTCCTGCCTTTACATTGAAGATTTCTTTTCTCTATACCCTAACTTTGTAAATGGTGAAGTGTGGTATTTGTTGCTGTTATTTCTAAAAATATTTTAACTTACAGAGGAATCCCAACTTGTTCTCCATATCTTTTTTTTTTTTTAAAGATTTATTTATTTATTTATTTATACAAGCACTGGGTACAGTCAGAAGCACGGGAGGGTGAGAGAATTCACCAGAGCCAGAGCGGGGAACAGAACAGGCAGACCTATGAAGTACACTGCTGAGGGGAGCAGTGGGCACAGCAGGAGAGGTCTGCACGCCATGTGGGATCCTCGCCGGTGGCCAGGGATCAAACCAGCGCTGCAGAGTCTGTGGGCAGCTTTGCAGTCCAGGCGCTCAACAGCTGCACCACCAGGGGAGGCCCATTATTCTCCATATCTTATGCCTTTGTGCCCAAGACAGGGCATGTAATGGTCTATTTTGGTTAGATTGCTTTGTCCTGGCAGAATTTTAAATGCCTGCAAGATTTACTTTAGAGTAATTGGGGTCTAATGTTTGTGTACTTTTTAACAGTTTTATAAGCATGGACCTCTTTTATCTTTACTTAAAGACCCAGGGTATTATGGACAGGGATTTGTAACACCTACAAAGTGACTGTCATCACCACCAGTTTCCCCTTCACCAAGATCATGATCATTATCCTCAGGGATAAAAATGAACATTATGGTATGTTTACTTTGTGTCCGCCAGATAGTTCTAGGTACTCAAAATGTAGTAGTTTATTTAACTTTTATGAAAATTCTATGAAGTAGATATGGTTGTTTGTCACAATGGCACAGAGATAAAGTAAGTTGACTAAAGTCACATGGCAAAGAAGTGTAAGAGTGAAGTGTGTAGTGGACATACACACTTAGAATAAATGATTATCAGTAAATACCTACAAAATGCTTACGGAATGAACAAATTCCACTTTATATATGAAAATGTAACATTCAGCAAGGTTGAGTCATTTGCTTAAGGACAGATAACTTGGGGTTCTGTAGATTCATGGTGCAGCCTGCCCCTTTCTCATCATCATATCTGCAGGTGGACTTCAGTAATCTGTGCCTGGATACTCCCAGCATTTAGTGTAAGTTAACATGGAGAGTTAGTTTTCATCTTTCCAAGGCGGTGCCATCTATATTTAATTATTCACCATTCCTGTATGAAGCTCCATGTTCTTCCCACCCCACAACCCCAAGCCCCTGTTTTTTTCCACACTTTTCTCTGGCCTAGCACACTGCTTTTCCACTCTGTCCAGCCATTGATATTCTGTCCATTGTCCATGACTCAGTGAAGATGGCCATTCATTCATGAAGTACTTCCCAGCAGTCAACCTCTCCACTCTATTGGTCTCTTCTCTCATATCCAGAATATTTTATATCTTGTTGATATTCCTTCATTAAATAAATATTTACTGATCACCCATTTGTCCCAAAACTATATGAAAATAGACATTTTGTGGGAGCTTTTATGTTATACAGTGTGGAACTAAGAGTTTACTTATGTAATTTAACTTTACATCATCATGGTATCATTATTTTCCCATCTCATTGCATCAAAAGCTCCATGAGAGATCATCATACCCTCTCTTCCAGTCTACCACCTCTGACATATGGTCTAGTGCTTGTACTTAGTAGGTTGTTTAGTATATTTGTTTAGTCCCATCAAAGTCCTCTCTGCATTATAAGAACAATCACTGCTATGTGTTGTCATTATAGGCTTTGGCCTTTTTGCCTGCAGTGTTGATCTATCATCTTGACTTATCCCTTCCTTGCAAGTATTCAATACATTGCTCTCTTTCAAAAATCAGTTTTCATTTATCTTCCTCCTCCTTAAAACCTTTTGAATTGTTTGAACCCTTAATGATTTCTTTCTATGAAATATTATTGTGCAGATTTCAATTTGTGTTATTCTGGAACTATTTCTTGACCCATTTTTGTTAAGATTCTAGTATAGTAGATATGATATCTCAGCTAAATTTTAGGCTCCTTAAGGACAGAAAATGCAAATGTAACCTGTTTTTTATATAGTAAGTTGTATATAAGTGCTGAATAAATCTGGATTGACAAAATGCATGCTAATTCACATTCTATGACTCACTAAAATTCTATCCTTGTCACTCCAGTGTCTATTAGTTTATATATCCTGGGCTTTGCCCAGAGTATATTAGTACAATCTTCCACCAGTATAGCAAATATTCCCCAGTAAGATAGTCAATCATGAATTTAGTTGGGTTTTCTTGTCCTGGGTGCCAGAATCATTTATTTATTCATAGTATTAGTATCTATAATAATATCCACATTGGTTCTTTAACTTAGAACTTAGGAAGGCAAAAATGCTTCTGATTATGTCTAATGATCAACTATCAATTCTCCTGACATTTTATAGTATAGCTCAAGTACTATTATTATCTACATTCTCAAGGGAGAGCCATTTATATTTTATACAATATACTTAAAACCAAATGAAGATTAACTACAGCAGTTTCTGAAAGCAATCTCTGTTTTTCTCAGAAGATACTAATAATAATCTTTCTAACCTAGATATATAAGTAAATATAAGTAGTTCATTTAAATACTCCTATGTTCGTTTCAACACTATTTACAATGCCAACTCCAGAAACAACCTAAGTACCCAAAACCACATGTGAATTGGGAAAATGTGGTATAGATACACAATGGATTATTACTCAGCTATTAAAAAATATAACCCTTGCTTTGCACAACAATATGGATATTACTGGAGGGGATTATGTTAAGTGAAATAAGTCAGAAGGAGAAAGACAAACACTGGGTGGTGTCCTTATGTGTGGAATACAGAGAAACAAAACAAAGAATCAAATAAAGACAAATTAGCAACAAACACTAGAAACTTGGCTGTACAACTGAGGTTACCAGAGAGGGGGCGGTGGAAAGAAGGACGGGGGCCCAATGGATGATGATGGTGGACTATGGATATTTGGGTGGCTGTTAAGGTATGGTAACAACACCTAACAGGGGAGATCCTATACCTCTGAAATACAAACAATGCTGTAAACCAGTATTACCACAATAAAATAAATAATAGTTCATTGATTAGCAAAACTTTACCTATAAAATTTCTAGGTATCAGGGATGAGTTAAAAACCCTTATAGGAGGAACTCTCCTGCACTGCTGGTGGGAGTGCAAACTGGTCCAACCACTATGGAGAGCTGTGTGGAGATTCCTCAATCTGCTAAAGATGGGGCTTCCATATGATCCAGCAATTCCACTCCTAGGTATTGACCCAAAGGACACAGAAACATTAATTCAAAAGGGCACATGCACCCCTATGCTTATAGCAGTACTATTTACAATAGCTAAGGTATGGAAACAACCCAAATGCCCAAAAATTGATGACTGGATCAAGAAGATGTGGTACATATACACAATGGAATATTACTCAGCAATCAAAAAAGATAAACTCATGCAATTTGCAGCAATATGGATGGAGTTGGATGGGATCCTGCTCAGCGAAATAAGCCAGAAAGAAAAATAAAAATACTGGATGGTCTCACTCATGGCAGGAATTTAGAAAACCTAAAGAAGGGACCAGTAAAAAGACTAATTATAATAAAGTAAAAATCAAAATAAGCAACTATAAACCAGAGACACACTATGGTGGGGAGGCAGAGCAGGGGGCGGACAGGAGTAGTATCAAAACAAAGGTGGGAATTGTATGAAGACTATAACCAAGATGAAAATGCATACATTGTGCAAAAATGAAAAATGATGTAAAAATATATAAAATAAAAAAAATTTAAAAACACAAAAAACCCAAAACAAAACAAACCAAAAACTTTATATGTTTCAAGGCTTCTAAACTTTACATGGTCCAGAGTGGTTGGCATGATCATCTCCACTTTATAAATGAAGAAACAGAGGTATATAGAGGGAAGATGACTTGCTCAAAGTCACATGGGTGGTTGTGCTAAGATTCCAGCTCCAAAGAAATGTTGTGGAGTTTTCATCTTCTCACACTCTTAATCACTGTGCTGTGTTGTGACTCTGGTCTCTGTATTCTTATTTGCATGTTCCAAAGTGCCTATCCCTGCTGATGATGCTTCTTTCTTCCCTTGTCCTTAGAGTTAGATTTTAGTCTGTACTTGATGCTGAAAGTCTCTAGCTCTGTCACTGAGGGTTTGGTGACTTTGGGCTCTCTGGTAGTTTGGTAGTTGAATTCTTCAAACCCCTGCTTTTCCTGCACATTGTCATGTTGGGAGAAGAAATTGAAAGTTCTTTGATAAGGGAGGGAAAGGCATGTTCTACTGGGGATTTTTCTTTTGTAAAGCCCCTAACACTGCCTGTGAACCCCATTCCCTCATTCCTCATTCTCAAACAACGAACAGTAATTGAACACATTTGTTTAATTAAGGAGTTATATAAATGACTTCTCCCTATACGGTGAGCTGTTTATGGACAAGGTAGGACCTATTCAATGCAAAGTGCAGAGCTCAGTGCCTGGCACATCACATAGCCACTGCTTAGTAAACATTCAGTGAATTAGTTTGGGAATCGATGTTGTGAGTCACAAGTGCACCATACAGATTTGTTAACTTAATTGCTGTGTGTGTGTGTGTGTGTGTGAGAGAGAGAGAGAGAGAAGAAAAGAGAATTCTCATTTCCTTCATTAGGAAATGTTATCAAGCTCCTAATTACATGATGTTCTCTTAGTTACCACCCAAAGTTAGCTAGAATGAAATGTAGTAGTAGAAGCTTTCTTTGATTTCTTTAGGATTTAAAGCATAAAAACAGGGTTGCTGATGAATTTGCATGAGACATGCTACAAAGAAGGGCATTACATGGAAAAATAAATGGATATTACTGACTACCGTTCCATGAGCTGCAGGTATTTATTGTCCAAATGGACATATGTGAAAGGTTTCTAATGGAAAGATAACAGACTTATGGCCTCTTCAGATGGAGGCATTAGTATTCTGATCCAAGAGTTTCAGAGGCATTAGTTTACTTTGAATATTTTCATATCTTTTTACCACTGGGGCCTTTAGTATTGGAACAAATTGATGCCTAGAGTCTAAAAAAAGCTGTTTAGTGTGTGATAGTGGAAAATTAAATAATGCATTTGTCCTGCGGGCTTCTGGCTCTCACACTTATGCAAAATCAGTCCAATACCCACAGCCTCTTTTCTGAATGCCGGATGTCTTCATTGGAGAGTGAGGAAATCTATTTAATTACTGACCTCAAATGAATGGCATAAAGATGAAGTCACATTTTTAGATTTGAATTTCTCTTTCTGTATCCCATAGCATTTCTAGCATGGAAAACAGTGTGTTATCATCCTGAAATTCTAGGGTTCTGATTTAATCATTCACAGAGGCACTCCTCTGTGCACCATCTCCATCAACATGGAGATTGAAGACTTATGAAGCTGATGTATTATATTTTGAGGGCCCTAGAAAATAGCTGTGTTAAAGGGAATAGAAAACATTGGCAAGGTTAACGTGAAAGAGTGTGGCGCTGCCTATGAAAGATCAAAGTTGAAGCAATCTCTGGTCACACCAATCTAAATGATTAGCCTTTGAGAGCCTCCTTGCCTGCAGAGTCCTAAACACAGTTTAGAGAAGAGCAAATCAAATAAAGGAATAATTCTGTTTCTTTAGCATTTAGTTTTAAATGTCTATCAGGGGAACAGAGAAAAGAGAAGATAAAGTCCTCTGGCATTCTTTCAGTTAATTTTTTCTCCTAATTGCTGTTTGGCCTAGTTCTTTTTTTGTCTATATTCCCTCCTAGCAGGTCTCTTCACTGCTTTGCATCTCAAGGGGGTAGCATATTCAGGACTCCACTTTCAAATGTGTGTTTCTAAAAGGCAGAACAAGACATCTGCCACCCACCCACTCTCCTGCCTACCAGGACTTTCCTCATCTTCCTTTAGCTGGAGTATAAAATTAACCTTCTGCCTACATACAGTAGAAGGGGCTGGCTTTGTTTTTTCTAAGCCATCGATTTATCCCGGTGGCCCCCACCCCCATTTCTCCTAATGACAGAATAATAAAGAATCAGAGCATTAGAAGAAAGAATAAAAGAATGAACTGAACATGGTTCTTTTTAATTTTGTAGCATGTTGTAATTGCTCATTATACCTGAATCTTGAAGTCCTGGATTTTTTACTTTTGATCTGCAAGCTCCCAACATTCCCTCTTCTGCCTCAGTTTCTTCATGTTATCTAAAATAGCAGTGGAGAGGGAAAGATAACCTGTAGCCATGACTACTGCAACCCTCCCAGCCTGGATGGTCAGTGCGGCTCCTGATCTTAAAAGGGGTCACCCACAGTAGAAGCAAGCCAGCAAGAAGAGGCATTCTTTACCCCTAACTCAGAGATTCAGGAAGGGGATCAAAGCATACCACCCCAGTATTTGCCACTTTGACCTAGATATTATTTTGAGCTGGAGGCAATTAGAAAAACAAACCCAGGAAGAGCTCTCTGCCCTCCCGATCTGCCCAAAAGCAGTGCATGCATTTCCATTTGTGAAGGCTTTATAGAGCACTTTCATAAATCAGGCTTACTTCCTGTTCCCAGAGATTCGACTATAGCAGAGGCTAATTTTTATGGTCTCTAGAGACTTTAGATTTGCCGCAGTGAAAATTAATATATTGATAGAAGGTACCCTGCCACCACCTTTTCTGGCATTTGTTTCAACCTCCTTTAAGATATAAAGTAATGATACTTTTAGAGTGGAGGTAAATGTTTGTACTCTCGAACCATAATTTTCTTTTATAAAATAAAGATTATAAAGTATAAATGAGTTTTCTAATATCTAGAACAAAGAAAAGGGTGGCAGTTGAGAAATAAATACACAAAACAGCCTGGTATTTAGAGACTGTGCTTCCTAGCAGTTTAAGGTAAGCCTAATGGCCTGCATAATTCAGATACTTAGACTTTTTATTTTAAGGAAGAGAATCCATTTATCAAAAGAGGCAAGCATATTTTTAATTCCACTCCCTGGAAAGATTGTCATTAGAATATTAGGTAGCACTGGAATTCAATGGAACTGAAGCTTCCTCCCCTAATCCTTAGAGGCTGGGTTACTAGGCTACGGCTCTCTTTTGGCCAGCGATTCTCAAACTTGAGTGTGTAGCAGAATTAACTGGAGGCCTAGTGAAAATAGATTGTTGGGTCTCATTCCCAGAATTTCTGTATCTGTAGGTTTGTTTTGGAGCCTAGAATTTGCATTTCTGGATGTTGCTAATGTTGCTGGTTAAGGGGGCACCCCACTATGATCCACTTTTGAGGATCTAAGAAGTGACAATAGTTAAGTGGGTTTCGGCAAAATTAGCTCCTGTTCATGGATGCCTAAGCAGCTTGGCATTCAGTTGCAGCACTTCACTCTACCTGAAATTCAGCAGTGTGTCCTGAAAGCACTAAAAACAAATGAACAGTGCTCTCACAGTATTCATTTCAGCGTGGCTTGTAACAGCATCACGTTGCTTAAAAGTTAGATGAGACAGGACCAGCCTGACCACAATGGGCTATGGGAGAAAGAGTTATTGACGTGATTGACCTTATATGTCAGAATATTTGTTAGCAGCCAAGAGTTGTTAAATCCAATAGCACCTCACTTCATTACTTAGAAATCTGGCCCTCAATGCTGCTCTCTTTAGTAGTATTCTCTGGTTGGTTAGAAAAAAGGACAATGGGAAAAACTGATTTATGGGATGGGTATTGGATCACTCTCTGTGGAATTAAAAGATCACATCCTCTAAACATGTACCTCACTTTTAACTTTCTTCTTAGCTGTCATTTATGCAATGAGTGATATGCCTCTCTATTTTACTTATGAGTCATTTAGACAATGTTTTGGGTTTTGGTTCATCATGTTTTTAATATATGTCCTTTAGCAAATTTGCTTATTGCCTCCAACTGGGCCTCACTGCATCCTCTGTTAAGGGGATACTAATGTCTACCCAATTAGGGTTGCTCTGAAGATTCAGTTGTATAGTCTATATAAAATGGCCTGTAGAAAGTTGTTAATTTTCCTCCTTTTTATTTTCATGTCATTTGCTTTTATTAAATTACTTTGATCAAGTGACTCTTCCTGATTGCAGATATAATTGGACAGATTCTATTGTTTCATAATGGTTCAGGTTTCTTCAAGCCTCAGACTACAGGACTTCCCAGTTTATGGACTGGTAAATGTCAAGCTTGGACCACTTTCTTCCTTTATAATCTTTGCTTTGCTGTCTCAACAGTATGATAGTGCCAAAGACATGTCTACAACCACTGATGATCTTATGCCATTTATCATCATCAAAGCAACAAATTTGTTTATGTCTTTATAGTTTAGAAAGGTGCTGACAACTCCAGGTCCTTTATAACAGAACCAAATATTCCCCTTTGTTCATTTTTTATTTTATTTTTCAGTTATTCCCTGTATTTTAATATTTGCATATATTACATTATGTCCACCAACCACTATTAGTTTCCATCCACCATCATTGAATTGCCCTCCTTTATCTGTTTTGCCTGCTCCCATCTCCTTACCTACCAGTAACCTCCATTCTGTCATCAGTGTTTAAGGGCTTAGTTTTGTTTGTTTTTTGCTTTGTTTCTTTTTCTTACATATGGATAAATCCAAATATCCCCCATTTTATTTTATTTTATTTATTTTAAATTTTATTTTTATATTCCCCATACAATTACACCCCCTTATTTTGACCCCAAGCCCTCCTTTCCCTGTCCCCCCACCCTCCATAGAGTGTCTCTTGTTCATAGTTGTTTGTTGATTTTGACATTTTCTTTCTTATAGTTATTCTTTTTCCTGTTCCCTTATTTAAGTTTTCTAGATTCCTGCTATGAGTGAGACCATCCGGTATTTTTCTTTTTCTTTCTGGCTTATTTCGCTGAGCATGATCCCTTCAAATATCCCCCATTTTAAATGAGTCTGTCAAGATTATTTGTATTATCCTCACACCTTTGATTTGGGTACTATGGAACAGGTGGCATATGGAGCTGAATTCTAAGTGAGTGAGATAGAAGAGGATTGAAATGGTTTCCACTGCCCCAATCCATGGAGAAAGGATGTGTCTGTGGGCAGTACTCTGCTGTTTTAATAAGTTTCCAGGGCTTTTACCCCTACCACCTGAATCATTTAGGAACCCAATGGGAAGAATTGACCTAGGACAATGATTGGATCTTATTTATTCTCTTATTCCCATACTTACCCAGTGTATGCACAGAACCAGCTCCATAATTATTTTTGAATGAAGGAGTTATTAAAATAACACTATGTCCTTAGAATTTCTACATAGACCCAGGTGATCCAAATATCTCATGAAAGGTTGGCAAGTGATTTTTTTCCCAATATTCAAATTGGCATTAAAGCTTGGAACATCCTCTAAAGTCCTTTTGAAGTGTTCTTAGTTGATCAACTAGCTCTTTAATGCATGGAGCTTGGAACCTTATGGTGGTCACAGAAGAGCATAGCCACCAACTCTACCACCTTAACAATGTGCCTGAAGGTGCATTCCCTCTCCTGCTGAATATACTATTAACACAGGGCTGTGGAGATTGTCCAGGGCTACCTCCTTGTGTAAAGAGGAAGAAACTCATTGCCCTCTTGGGGAAAATATCTTTTCTGGCCCAGAAATGGCTACCAATACCTTTTCCCTGATATTATAATAAATCCAGAAATGAGTTCTGTAATTTAGCACAAATAATCATCAGGATATGTTCCACAGAGAAGCACTGCTAATGGTGGTTATTGACCCTGTCAGTTGCTTGCTGCTGAGAGCTCACCGTGATTGGTAGTTGAGTGGTCCCACCATTTCCCAAGGCCACCAGCAATGACCTATTGGCCATGGGAATCAGTCTCCCTTTACTTCAACTTGGAATCTTTAATTAATAGCATATAAAGGAAAACAAATAAGAAGGCTGGCATGAAAAGCCTTCACTTATGCCACTAAGGAAAACCAAGAAGCTGTTCTTAAATGGCCATACATTTCCACATGGATGAGAACAGGTATACCAACAGGGATACTGGAAATGGTTAGTGCATACCCAGGTCAGAGAGGTGCTCCAAAAGAAACCAGTGGAATAAAACAGTACCCATAGTCCTTAAAGCCAATGTGACTTATGCCTGCCTCAGATTTCATTGAACTTTCTAACTAATTCTTATACAAATAGTAACATTTCCATTAAATGAATATAAACATTTTTCTCCTCTGTTGTCTCTATTTTCTGTGATGCCCTTCCCACATCCTTTCACCTCCACTTCCAAACATGTACAAGAAAAACATTTAAGAAGATCCATGAGGTTATCTCAAGCAAAACAATTGGCTCATACATTAATAACTCATTTTTTAAAAGATTTATTTATTTATTTATTTATACAAGCACTGCATACAGTAAGAAGCGCAGGAGGGTGAGAGGATTCACCAGAGCCAGAGCGAGGAACAGAACAGGCAGACTGACGAAATACACTGCTGAGGGGAGCAGTGGGCGAGACAGGAGAGGTCTATCGTACCATGTGGGACCATTGCCGGCAGCTGGGGATCAAACCAGCGCTGCAGAGGCTGTGGGCAGCTTCGCATCCCAGTGCTCAACTGCTGCGCCACCAGGGGAGGCCCAATAACTCATTTTTTTTCCTTGTATTTTTGCAGGGTGCGGCATCAGGAGAGGGAGAATATTACCAAAGAGGCTAATTCACAAAGAATTCAGGTTCCCTGTGGATGTCATCCTTTAGTTTCTTAGTGCAGATAAGAGCTGTTGTATTCCACTTTAGGGGTATCTTAGTCAGTTAGGTGAGGGTGGAGGATTTCAAACAATCATCATCATCCTCTAACCAGAAATGATAGTGTTGCCAATAACAAGGAGAAGCAGGCTAATGACATTTCAATTTTTAAATTCTTGGCTCCATTTTTCTTTCATGTTGAAATGTTATTGAAGTATAACTGCTTGTTGAACACACATTAATTTTGGAATTTGTGGTGAATCCAATCATACATAGCTGAATTTGCTGGGCTCACTGCACAAGCCTTTTGACATTTGAGGCCAAATGTTCAAATCACAAAGCTGAAGGTCGTGGCATGCATTAGACAGGAAAGAATTAAGAAGATGCATAGCCCCCATCGAGCACCATCTTTACAAACCTGTCACCATCACCAATGCATTATTTATCAGATCAGGAGAAGGAAATGTTTTTTTTTTTTTTTTTTTTTTTAACAGGACTCCTTATGGGGAAGGGTGGAGTCACTTAATGGGAAAGCATCTTATTTCAAAACGAGACCCTTCATGTTATACTAATAAGCTTTCTGCTTTGATTTCTAACATGTTGTTGCGTATGTTTTAGTGTGATTTTTTTTTTTTTTTGTCATCGGACTGTCCTTGTATTAGTGACAAACATTTGCATGAACATGGCTCATTAGGTCTTTTTAGACTTGCTGGAACTAACCTAGAGGGCTCTAAGAACTGGGATGTAGGTCAGAGGTGCGGGGGTGAAAGGATTCACCAGACAGGGTGGGGAGCAAAACAGGCAGATCTACTGAAATACACTGCTGAGGGCAGCAGGAGGCAAAATAGGAGAGATCTGATGCAGCATATGGATCAGCTCCATGGCAGGCCAGGGATCCAGCTAGTGCTGTAGTGACTGGCAGTTGCTTGATAGCACTGTCTTTAACCCCTGAGCCAGCAGGGAGGCCCCTCCTTAAGTCTTCTACCTTGCAACTTAGAGCAGCTTTTGTCAGCCAGCGCCTCTCAGCAAGAGAGCTAGTTTCTAAATGATGTGGAAGTTGGAAGTGAAGAGAAAGGTAAAATAAGCTCACTTGTACATATGCAAACTTCACATTTATAAACTTGGGTTATCAAATTTTATATACTCCCAGAAAAGATAAGAGACTCTTAATTGGATAGTGAGATGGAAATACTGGCTCTGCGGCTTTAAGCGCAACAGCGAAGGGAAGGGTGTGTTTCCCTTTTTCAAAATATTCCAGAGTCGTGTTTTCCCTAGAAGAGGTTATACTCTCTCCCCAGAGAGACTTTTTTTGACAGTTTGGGAGACATCAGTAGAGCAACTGAAGATTGCTCATGGAAATGTAGGTTAAAACAAAACTCCACATCAGGAAATATTCTAGATGCTGCAACATGAAATGCAAAGCTTAAACTTGTTAACTTGAAATTACACCAGGACCACAAAACCTCTGAAGCACACATGGCTTCATCAAATTACTCAAAATCCCCTGGGTGGATAAGGTTTAAACCAAGGAAATGCAATGGCTCTAGTGTTCAACCACAGTGCCAATTCATTTTTATTCATTGATTTTTGAGGGTATGTTTTATTTATCACTCCTGTATTCCCCCACCCTCCCCCTTTTGTTTAGAGTGTGATACAAAGGTCCTTAAAGGTTTGAAAGTGGCTTATAGCCTTTGCTCTCAGAATAGAGACAATTTTCCTTATCTGCCTTTCTGGCTGCTTTTCTCTGCCTCTTGCTCTGCTGTGTGCTTGTGCACTTCAGGCTAATTTGGATCACCCTGCCTTTTACTCCAAAATGCATTCCGAAGACTCACTTGTCCTCACCATCAACTACTGTGAACCATGCTGTTTAAATTTTTCAGAAACTGTCTATCCTGTGGTCTATTTATTTCAAAAGCAAAATAGGAAATGTGATCTGGATGATTTTTATCATTTCCTCCTCAACAGGTCTTTATCTTATTATTATTCCACTTTGGTATTTAGGCGGATGAAGCAAATGAGATTCCTGTGCTGGGGATTGCTGTGTGTGACACTGTGTTTTGAGTGGGAGAGGGCATGGTGCTGAGTCTAGTATTCCTAGGTGGAGACTACACTATTGTTGACATGGTGAGGTAGCCACCTGGAAGTTAGCAGAAAGTTACAGTGATCATACTTATAGTAGCATTGATGGGTGAGCTGGTTAAAGAACGGACACTCCATGAAGGCTATGTGTTGTCATGTTTCATATTCTATTGTTCCCGTAGGTGACTGGGACGTTTTCATTCTAGAGCTGCCTATCTCTGGGTTTGTGGTCATACTTTTGTGTTACTTACTTTCTGAATGTCCTGCTTTTGTGCTACATTCTGATGAAAGAGGAATGCTCAGGGTTGCATCTGGAAAGGGTCCATGAGCAGAAGCAAAGCTGGAGCTGTGCAGTGGTGGAGAACCCATTCATCACCTGGAGAAGGTGAAAAAATCCAATATACAGGGCCATTAATGGATCGTAACATGTAATAATAGCAATTCCATTCTAGCCCTGGAAGATGTGCATCCATCCTGCCCTTTGAATGTTGTTCACATATACCTGTTGGTGTTGTAGGCCCAAACATGGGGACTGAGTATTGTTACAAGCACATCTTGCAGAGATGCAGTCTCTACTAGCAGGAAGAAACACCGTTTCATTCCTCCTGGGGGCTACCAGCCTGCAGATGCTGGGGAGTCTGCTTCTAAGGGGGAGGAGAGATAACAGAAGTGGCAAACAGTCTGCTTTAGGTCATGACCTCTGTTCTGTGATAAGAATTGAAGTTAGACCTGGTCACCCTGGGTAAAATGCTATAATGTATGATGAACAATAAATAAACTAATACATTGCCCAGGAGACCAGAGAAGGATCTGCAGAAGCTTAAAAGGACCTGGCAGGGATTTTAGAAGTTCAGTAATCCAGCCATTTCATAATAAATGAGGAACTTGATGCTGTGGGTAGTGACATGAAATCTGTGTGTACTTTTTGGTATCGTGAGTGTAGTTTTAATGCTTAGAAATATTATTTAAGGGCTACTTTCATTTTGAATATTAATATCTGATTTATTAAAATTACAAATTTGAAACCCGAGTTCTTTCTTAAGTCTTTGAATTCATTTTACAAATCTAATTACTCTTTTACTAAACCTAGCAACTTTGGCAATCTCTTAAAGGTTTTTTTTTTTACAACCTAGTTAATTAAATCACTTAAATATTTTAAACTGCACTTATAAATTTAATGTATTCAATTTTCTTTTTAAGTACTTAAATTGTCTAACAAATAAAATTTCCCATGTGCTTAAAATAACACTTGTAAATCTCATAAAGTTATAATATAGCGGATCTTAATTCTTCTGCATATTACAACATTATTTACAAATTTTGAGAAATTTTTTATAGTTACAAACTTAAAGATCCTGTCTTAGATATCCCATAATGTTGAAATCTTAAACAATTTGGTGCATTTAAAATGCCATCTAAATACATGATATTCTGAAATTTAGCAAAAGTAATTAGTAATATGTTGGGACAGATTTACCTTATTATTTCTGTACTTTATTATAAAACTCCTTGTGATTAAATAACAACTTCAGCCAATGAGAGGAACAAAAGTTGTACCAAGGGAAATGGACCTCCTCTCTTAACATGCGTAAGTGGACCCCAAAAAAAGTTAAAATATAGAAAGTTGAAAAAACAGAAGAAACAACTTACTTCTTGCCGAATTTGTTGGTGCAATAAAATGAAAATTTCAGAATTTTAAAGAGGATTTGATTCTATAGCACCGATCTCAGTTTTAAATAATATCAGAACGGTATTTCTTAATGTCTCGGCACAAAGTTGTAAACTTTTCCAGGCACGTTGCTAATGTGGATGCAATTTTCACTGCAGATGTTTACATACACACACACATATATATGTTTGATATATATGTTTATATAAACATATAAGCACATATATCAAACACACACATATATATATTCTTATATCATTGTTTTTGGATTGTATTTGATTTTCTTACAACATGGTGCGTCTTCTACTCTGTACTGTCATAAACTTATGTAATACTTCCAGTACCTCTTAGAACTGGATAAATATTGAATTTGCATTCTAGACAAATGTTTCCTTCTTGGCAGGAACACAGTTTGCATAGGTAGATTTTAACATCATTTCTGATTAAACGTGCATCTGTTAGGGCTTTGTGTGACTATGTCCCCACAAACTAGAATGACCACCCCTTATACCACAGGTGTACCCTTTCTCTGTGTGGCTGCTCACAGAGTCTAAGGATGTGTTTCCTTTATTGGAATTACTATCAGATTTTTTTTTTAATGAAAACAGTTACAAAAGAGAGTGAAAAGACAAATAGGAGAATTTTGCAAATCTGAAAAGTCTCTAAAACTAATATGGAGGTACATCTATTTTTAAAAGCATGTTAGGGATCTCTTTTTCCACAGTGGTTAAGCCAGAGCCAGACTACCTGGCTTTGCCTTCTATTCTATCTCTCATGTGCATGACAAAAATCCTTCTTCCTTCAGGTAACTTGTCTAGAGAACAATAACAAGTCCCTAATGGACTATAAAATCCACTAGAATGAAGGTTTCATGAAGACGATAATTGTGCCTGTTTGTCTATAAATATATGGCTTACAAAAATAAATGTATATATATTCTCAGCACCTGGACTAGAACCTGAGTATTATATATGCTCAAAAAAAAAAAAAAAGAAAGAAAGAAAAAAGAAAACACAACAACACTAAATTAAATGTAAAGTGCATAAAGCAATGACTGGAATGTAGGAAATGTCTAATAGGTATTATTATGCTTTGGTGACGACATGTCCACATTCACTAACAGATTTCTAAGCTGATTTATTAGGAAATCATTGACTATTCCCTTACCTTTATTAATTTGCAATATGCAATATTTCTAGAGGAGAGCTTGGCAAATCTGAGTTACTCTTGCACTTGGATGCTCAGGTTGTCATTTTCTGCATTTGTAGATTTTCTGGATTTGTCCTGCTCTTCTGATTTTTCAGTTTTCATTGTGCACTGTTTTCTTTCCTTTACTCTGTCTTAAGAGCCCTTCATTTTTTTGCGGCTCTCTCTTAGTCTTTTCCCTGTTGTAGGGTAAGGTAAAAGGTATCAGGCTTTTCTGCCCTCCTGCCATTAGGATAGATGAGGGAACCCTGTGGTCCTGAATGCATGCCGATGGCGGTCACCTGAAGTGGGTACACCTGGGCTGAGAGACTGGACATTTAAGGGTGGTGTCACAGGGATGCCAGCAGCAGCAGAAGCCAAAAGATAAGCTGCGAAAGAAGTAGCAGAAGCCGAGAGAGAAGCAGAGAACGCCAGAGAGCCCAGATAGAGTGAAGACTTGCTGGGGGCTGGGAGGCCTGACAGCCTCTCGGCCCCCCAGCACCCCTGCCTGCTGTGTACCTGGTAATCCCAATAAAAGGCCTGCAAAAGCCACTGAGGACTCTGACTCCTCCTTTACCCGGTCTCCTGGATCAGAAAACCTGCACTGTGTCCATTCCTGACCCTACACCTGTTTATTTCTTTTTGTGCATCCTTTGAGGAGGGGGTATTTTCATATTTCATCTAATCTCTGGACTATCTTATTGACTCCTATAACTTTAAGTAAACCTATCTCTAGTGGCAAGTCTGCAGGCTGGCTAGGCAGGCAGGCAAGGCAGGCATCTTCTAGGAGGCTCTGGCGGCAACTAAACTCACCAGCCCCTCACAAATCTTTATTCTTTCTCTGATGTTCTTTTGTGGTCCCACCTCTCTTGGAGTCTCTGGTCCTCTCCTAGCTGTCCTCCATCTCCATCTCTGAGTACGCCGCCCCCACCTCCCTGACCTCTAGGCTCACACCCATGCACACATGCACTCCCACCCTCAAGTGTCCACAATCGGGCACGAGTGCCTCGTGCCCACGTACCCACAGCAACACAATCAAGCCCCCCACAAGCAACGTCTAGAGTAAAACAACCAACATCGTAAAAAGCCCGATTAATTCCATCCTACACTATCTTTACCTCTGCTCCTGATCATCCCTTAAATTATAGAACTTCCACCTGCTTAATGTCTAAGGTTCCCAAACCCTGATAATAAAATACTATTTTTCTAACATTTGAAATTTGATTGTTGTCAGAATCCTTCCTTTCTCCCTCCAGGACACTGATAATAGAGTGTGGTTTGTTCTCCCTTTATAGTGTTTTTCACATCAAATATTGTCTTCACAGTTACCTGTCAATTCAGACATTTAACAGTAACCACCTGGGCTCTGTGGTTACCTTCTAGTTGGTCCCCTGCCTCCAGTAAGCACTGCCTTCAGTCCATGGTCTCTGCTGCTGCCAGGAGACAAGCTCTTCATGACAAGATCAAGTGGCATTTCTCCATGCTCACAGCCTCTGCTTAATCTCGGTTCTCATTTCCACTTTACATCTTTCCTAAGTTCCTGTTTGTCTGTGTGACTCCTAATCTCCCAGCCATTCTGTCCTTACCATGATGATTAGAATATTAGCCACCTCCTACTTAAGGAATCCTACTCTCTGAGACCTGTGAATATGTTTGGTTACATGGAAAAGAGGAATTAAGGACTTAAGGTGGAATTGAGGATGCAAATCAAATCACCTGAAATTAAAAAAGGACGAGACCCTGGATCTCAGGTGTGTCCAATGTAATCACAAGCATCTTTATAAGTGGAGAAGGCACAGCAGGGCAGAAGGAATGTGTTTACAGGAGACCTATGTGATGAGAGGTGAGGCTGACTCTGCTGTTACTTGCTTTGAAAACAGAAGAAGGGACCATGAGTCAAGGTATGTGGGAAGCTTCTAGACATGGAAAAAGGGCAAGGAGACAGATTCTCTCAGCATTTCTGGGAAGGAACACAGCCCTTCTGCTGTGATCTAGCCCAGTGATATCCATAATGATACAGGCTTCTAAACCACAGAACTGTAAGATAACACCCTTGTGTTTTTAGCGACCAAGTTTGTAAATCTTTGTAATAGCAGCAATAAGAAATGAGAACACTGCCTTTATGATCTGACTCCATTTCATATCATGCGGGGCACCAGTTTCCTCTTTACACTGACTTACTGAATTCTGATAAAGATTTCAAGGACTAGTATAAATTGCACCTATATTAAGAGTTCCCAGAGTCTTGCAGTAAAGTTCATGTCTCTAATTCTGCCATACTTACCTGAAACCATGTGTCTTGATTAAGTGCTTCCTCTTTTTTACTAGAAAATTATATGTATTTGGGGTCAGTGGGGGAAGGATTCAAGAGCAGGTGTCTTATCTTGGGTTGATTCATATTTAATATTTCTTTGTATCCTCCCACAATATCTAATCCAAAAGTTTTCCATTCAAACCTGTGCTTTTTAAATTTTTTTAATTCATTTGTTTTATTAAAAGTGCTTTATAACATTATATAGGTTTCAGGTGTGATTATAAAATGATGTCTGTATATGCTACTTTAAGTTCATAGTAGAAGTCTGAGTCTACCCTTCTCCATACAGTTGACCCCTTTTACTGATTTACCATCACCTCCTTCCCGCCACCCTCCATACCCCCATTCCCTCTGGTAACCACTTATTTGATCTTATAGGCTAAAAGTTTCTTTGTCTTATTTAGTTCATTTGTTAGCTTGGTTTTGGCACATACAGCATTGAGTGAAATCATGCCTGCCTTTTTTTTTTTTTTTAAGATTTATTTATTTATGCATACAAGAACTGGGGTATAGGCCAGAGGTGTGGAGGGTGAGAGGATTCACCAGAGACTTAGTGGGGAACAGAACAGGTAGATTGACTGAAATACACTGCTGAGGGGAGCCGCAGGCAAGTCAGGAGAGGTCTGCTGCACATTTTGGGTCTCCTCCCTGGCCGGGGATTCAACTTGTTCTTCAGTGGCTGTGGATAACTTCATGGGCTGCGACTTAACCCCTTATGCCACCTGTGAGGCCCTGTCTTTCTTTTTCTTTACTAAAAAATTACACCTTCCAGATCCATCCATATTGCTGTGAATTGTAGGATTTCATCTTTTTTCTTTTCATATGTGGCTGAGTAGTTTTCCATTATGTACATATACCACATCTGAATCCAGTCATCTGTTTATGGGCACTTAGATTGTTTCCAGCTGTTGGCTATTGTAAATAATGCTGCAGTAAACATGAGGGTACATATCTTTTGTATTAGTAGGAAAATTGAATTATGGAATTCTGTTTGTAATTTTTTGAGGAATCTCCATATTTATTTGCATAAAGATTACACCAATTTACATTCCCACCAATAGAATATAAGGGTTCTCAATCTCAAAACAAATTGTAAAAATGCAACATTTTGGAAATAATGCTAAACATAGGCATCTTACGTGCCCACAAGATGGAGATATTTCCTTGAAAAAATAATTTCCATTATCCCAAGAGATCATTTCTCTTTGACCCCTTTCAAAATAGAAATTCAATTCTTTTTAATTGAAAATTAAAAAGTTGGAATCATATCAGTCCTGTATTTACAGTCATAGTTTTGGATTTTTTCATATATTGTATAATGAAAATGTCATTGACCAATTTAAAGATTGGTATGCACATCTATTAGGATAAAAAAAAAATGTTGCCTTGTAGAACTTTTGTAAATAGCACAACTGCATGATCTCAAGTGCAGGCTAGGCTAATGATGGATTGTGTTTCATTGATGGAGTTGCACATGTTCTGTGTCCCCTTTAGCAAGAGGTCAGGAGAAAATGGGGAAATTGTCTCACTAGCTGCAATTTAATTTCACTTTTTCTATTGGAATACAAATTAAAGTCAAGGTTTGCTCTAAGAGCCTCTCTGACAAGAGAAGGTATTCTAGGTCTTTTGAACATATATGAGTGTAATAAAATTAGTGTGTGAAGACAGTGGTGTCTTCTGAAGTTTCCTTTGACAAGTAGATTTTGAAACTGTGTTTAGAAATTCATATACCCTCAATCAGTTTTTCCTTAAGAAATTATATTCCTTCCTTAAAAATTGCCGCTAACTCTAGTTCTGTTGTCTTTATATGAAGGAATGGATGCCTGGTTTCTAATTTCTGATGTCCTTTCCTGAGAACTCAGCTGAAACTACCTATCCCTCTCTCCCCAGTGCCAAATTCATCATGGAACTGTGTTCTGGAAAGATGAGAAGAGGACATGTGGGAGGTGTGTGGACACACTGTGTTAGTTGGTTTCAAAGTAGGTGGATTGACAATTAGAAAGTGCAAGTTGAGCTATGAAGGCAGAGTCAAAAATAGTCTAAGTTCAGCCGAAATACTGGAGTTTGCTGGATCCATGCCTCTTAATGCTCAGAGTAATCCAGGGCCATTTTTTCCTCTCTGAGAGCATTCAGTCATAAAGATACTATGACAGGCAAACACAATAAAAATAATCCAGGCTTCTTTGAGTACCTATCAATAACTGTCTCCAAATATTTAAAGAACTTTAAAATAGGAAAAGGAGGGAAAAAATTCCACTTGGACTGAAGCTAGACCCTGTGGGAGGATGTGGGTGGAAATTGAGTTATTTAATACAATATATTTTCTTACAATAAGGGCTGTGTAATCACAGTTTGTACTTTTGATAACTAAAGACTTTTATCAAAAGACTGGGTAATCACTTTTTAGGAAAGTTTAGGTAGGAAGTGTTATTAGATGACCTCTGTTACTTATTTTCTTACCAAATCTAAAAGTCTGTCCTTATTAAAATGATTCTCTCATTCATTCCAATTCTCTCTCTCTCTCTCTCTCTCTCTCTCTCTCTCTCTCTCTCTCTCCCCTCTCCCCTCTCATTTCTGTGAGAAAAGTAAAGTATTAAGTGCCAACTTATTCCTGAAGTATAACAACCCCAGTTTAAATTATTAGAGTAGACTTTACCTACTGTTGACTTTAGACCTGTAAATCCATCAACATCAAAATCAGGATAATCACTCCAGATGCGATGGTAGATGAGTCTGTGGAAGCATGTTTGTAGTATGGGGTTTGCCAATATTAGAGTAATGAATAATTGAGAACATATGAAAATGAAGCCTTGGGTAAATGGAGAGGGAAAGAGTTTTGACTGTCCCAGAGACAAAGAGAACCAGCCTTGTTATCAGTCAATAATTCTCTTGTTTTGCTTGCACTACTCCAGAAACAAAAATCTCCCTTCATGTTGGCTGACATAAATATCATGGTAAAAGTTGTGTTTCAGTGCACTTTTATTCCTATGAAGTAGAAATGAGTCATCAGATTGGCATATTACACCCCAGCTCCTTCGCACAGCTGGATCCCCGTGTTGATAGTGCTATTGCCAATGTGTCCTTGAGGGTTTGTTTTTATAAACATTCCTCTTCCTTTCAAGTTATGTCATAACTTGAAATAGTTTCCAGCACTAACTGACTTATTACCTGACCAGTGGCATCAAATTGCCCTTGGATTTTTAATCTTGCAAAATAATAGGAGTCATGTTTTTCTGTCATTTCTGACTAGCAGCTCCTCCTGACAAAGAAGGTGTGATTTTCATGGAACAGTGCTGATGACTTTTTAATTAGGTTTCATTTCTTCAGTGTGCTGCAGTAACAGGTGGTTTCGAAGAAAATTAGGGTGTGGGAGTACTTGGGAAATGGGAGCGCCCTTGTTAACTGGAGGGAGAAGAAATGGCAGAAGTGGCCAAAGAAGCTTCTGCAAAGAGAAAAAAAAGAGAATATTCGTGTTGTGCATGTGGAAAGTGGGAGTTGTGTAGGGTGGTAGCTGATAATATGGAATAATATATTATTATGCCTTTCTCAGCAAGTTAAAAGTGCTCGAGTGATGTGACAGGAGTTATTAGCCTCTCCTGATCAAAGAGAAAGCAAATTCTATGAACAAGATTCATTATCAGACTAGAATAGGTAAAAGTTTCTAATTATTAGGGGGATATATACTTGGATAAAGTTTGTAGCCAACTAAATGTGATTTAAAATTAGGCAATTCACTTAGGTAGTTTCCAGGAGGTTCATTTACTTCTGTGAAATGGGACTGATAATATCTAATCATATTATTTCTGTCATGCAAGCTTGATGGAATCACACATAGAAAGCACTTTGGTTACTACCCATCCAGATGTAGTATTCAATAAACAGACTTAAAAACTATTTTCAGGGGCCTCCCCTGGTGGCGCGGTGGTTGAGTGCTAGGCTGTGAGGCTGCCCGCAGCCTCTGCGGTGCCCGTTAGTTCCCCGGCCATCGGTGAGGGTCCCATTAAAAATAAATAAATAAATAAAAATATTTTCAGGACCAAAGCTAAGGAACTTATTTGTTATCAAAAACAATGTCACTGTTCTCTGGGACAGTTATATGGAGTACCTGTATTTGAAGGGGGAGAGCTTTGCAGACTTGATTTAATAATTTTGTTTCAGAATACCTTCTTAATATCACTTCTGTGCCTTACTTTACCTACCATTTCAGGAGCCTGAAAAATACCAAATGCTCTCTTATTTCACAGAACTGCCGGGAAGGTAGACATTATGAATCGGTGTAATATTTCCATTCAACCAAAGAGAGCATTTGAAGGGAACTATAATGCATTTCCAAGAAGACCTGAATGATCAATATGAGGTTTTCTGCTCAAAATCAGATCTCCTGACCCCATTATTACATTTTTGACTGAAATACATCAGGTTTTGTGCCATAAGAGAAGAAGAAATGTCACAATATGGATAAGAGACTTAAGTATATGGCAGAAGTATTTTTGGAGTAGGAAGTGAAAGAAGGAATTCTGAATTCCTTGTCCTTCTTGAATGCACAATGGGCATTGCATAACTGCTAAGTCACTCCTTGTCTCTTGGGTATCACTGATAAAGGATGTTCTAAACATCGTGTTGGACAAATTGGTGGTCTAAGTAAATACTTATGGGACTTGATTATTTTTTTTTCATGACTTGCCAACAGAATATTAAAATCATGAACAGATATTTAGCCAAGAGCTAAGTATATAAAAATAAATACAAATAGTGGAGGAAACATACATATTCATATAATTATAATGAATTGAAACGTCTATTATAGGTCTGCATAAAATGATTCAAAGTATAGGATGATAATGAGGATTTTTAGGGAAAGATTATTTTTTTTAAAGATTTATTTATTTATTTATTTATTTATACAAGTACTGGGTATAGTCAGGAGTACTGGAGGGTGAGAGAATTCACCAGAGTCAGAGCGGGGAGCAGAGCAGGCAGAAGGAGCAAAGTACACTGCTGAGGGGTGCAGCGGGCGGCAGGAGAGGTCTGCGCGCCATCGGGACCCTCCTCTGGTGGCCGGGGAGCAGCTGGGGACTGAACTGGCGCTGCAGAGGCCGCCGGCAGCTTCGCAACCCAGCACTCAACCGCTGCGCCACCAGGAAGGCCCAAGATTCTTACTTTAAATGTGTTTTTATGGCCATTGCATAACATGATAAATCTATGTATGTATTTACTGAACATTATTTCTGCTGGTTATGGCTCTTAGTCTGTGGAAAGTTCATCATGGAGTCTGATATTAAGGAGGTTATGGTCTATTTGGGGAAGGATAATATATAAACCTATAGACATAGTAGAAGGAATTAGCATAGGATCAGTGTGTCATTGCCTGGCGAAGTGAAACTGGCAGCATAGGTGAGAACCCCTTCCACCACCAAACCCTTGTATTTGTTATGTGTGTATCATACAAACATGACTTCATAGAGGTTAACCTCAAACTTTTCAACAACCCTTTGAGGTTGAGTTCCCATCTTATAACAACAAAAACTAACTCCAAGCTTTAGAGAAACGTCTCGAATTCACATAGCAAACTCTAGGGCTTCCAGCACCTGACCTCACATTTCCTGATTCCAGTGCCATGGAGCTGATTCCTTGATCACAGCTGTGTACCCAGCCCCCATGCCTTATATAAATTATTGTCTGAGGACTTTTTAGTGACCTGGCTCTGTATCTAGGGTGACAGACATCCTTATCTCACATTTCACATTTAGAACCCTCTGATGTCCAGGGAATGACCATTCAAAGATAGTCCCTAGGTAAATACATATATCTGTTGATTTGTTTTATGCTGTAGAAAGTTTAATTAAAAGAATTCACAAGGACCAGAAAATTGGGGAATTAGACAAAATATCATCTTCTTATTTCCTTCCCTGCAACTGAGGACACTATAAAGTTCATTGTATTTCAGCTAAGAAAGCATTCAATGAAGGCTCTTTTAGTTAAAATAAATTCTAACACCTTACAAGCCAACATGTAAACATTGTGGAAAAATATCATTTTTTTCTGTACCAATTCAATTTCTCCAGTGGACCTTAAAGCAATTAATACTAAAAGAAAAGTAGTAAAATCACCCAACTTATTCTTTAGCATTCTGTCTGGCTACATATTCTCTTATTAGTATGTATTCTTGTTCTTTCCTCCTTCATGACTAAGACTTAATTAAAATTCTAGGATCTAGCAATGTTATCATGATGCCATAGACAACAACCACATTTTTTTTTAAATGTTTTACTGAATGAATTAAACTCATAATGATAAACATATCTGCTGCCTGATGGCTATTGTAGAATGTGGTGTTCGGTGAGTATTTAAAGATCCACTGAGTTATGAAATGGAAAAGCTGCCATTAAAATGATACATATTTATGCCTTATTGTGAATTACAGCCAACCGTTTAATGGCTATATAAATTAAAACAAGTAAAGCTGTTGAATTTTCTTAGGCCCTATCTTTAAGGAATTAAGATATAAGAATAAAATCAAAAGAGACAGTAAGACCTCAAGAATGTAGTGTTTAAATGAAGTTTCCACTTAGGCAGAGACTAGGGATTCAATGTATTATAAGAAAGCAAAATAAACCTTGTGATTTGTATATTTAGACATGAAGATCTTCTCAGAAGAACACTCAAGTATTCCCATAGATGAGAAGAGCTTCATAATGGAAAGTGTACTTGATTGGGTTGGGCTATAGTCTGGGGAATGGTCCCAATGCCAGGGTGAGCTGCAGGAGTTCAGAACCTGCACTGAGAATAGGGAGAGAGTGTGCTGAGCATGAATTAGGAGAGCAGTCCACAAGTAGAGAATGTGAGTGATTCCTGGAGACCTGCGTGGGTTGGCAGGATGAGCAGTAAGTTGATAAGTAGTCTTAAGTTAGATGAATGGTGGAGTGGGAGGAAGCTAGAAAAATGACTAGAAAAAAGTTTCAAGAAAAGTAAGGCTTTTGATCTGAATACAAAGTGTCTTGGTTAGCAACCAGATGAATTGTAACCTTGTGTTTGTAATGGAAATTAAGAGACAGTTTGACAAGAATGATAGCTTACTAAGAGAGGTGATGTGGAAAATGGAGACCATTCTGGGACAATAAAAATAGGCCATGTGTTCTATCACTATAAAGTCCCTTAGTAAATAAGAAATTCTCCTAGAATAAAAATCGCCATCCTCACAGTTAGTGCACATTAATTATTTCATAAGCATTCTATGTTTACTGCTCTTTGTTGCTCTTAGGAGCTAGCTGTGATCATTACATTGAAGTGTGGCATGTTACTTCTCTCTCACTTTTCCCCCTTGCCTCAAGGCCACATGTCGAGATGGTAACTTCACAATATATCAGGATTATGGGTCCCTAATTCCTACATAGGAGGATTCCCCATTGATCTGCTTTGGATTTTATGTGAGCAAAGAATATTCTTTTGCTGTATTAGGATGCTGAGATTTCACTGCTTGTTGCAGTAGCTAAGAGGAAATTTCCCGATTAATAAAGTTGTACATAAGTCATTAGTGATCTGAACCAATATGTAATGGATAAAAGTCCTCCATAAGACCGAAGCATAAGCATCTCCTTAGGTGGGTGGAATTGATAATGTGAGATTCTGTAGGTGAGGTCATTCATCATGTAAATCATTTCAATTGTGGAGAACTGAATCTGTGAAGATGAAAACTGACTGAGTTCAATGTCCTTCCCTGAGGATCTAGGAGATTGAATTTGGGCTTTTAATATTTGGGGGACAGGAAAGAATATCCAGGAGCAATGAGAAGAGTGTTTGGTTGTTTTTTGATTTAGTTTTTTTCTAAATATGAGGGAAAATGATAAAAGGGTTTAATTTAGGAGTCCACCTTAGTCCTATTAGTGACAGTCAAATGCAAGCACTCCACTGAGACAGTGGGAAACAGGAGGGTGAATTCTGGGACTGCCTTTCTATGACTTCTCCATGGTAGAACCCTACCTACACTGGTGGTCACATTCAGGCTCAAAAAGTGACTTAAAAGTGGCTAGCACTGCCACTCAGATCCTGGATACCTGCTCCTCTGTGCTGGATCTGTCTCAGGACTTGAACTTTAGGCTTGCCTATGCTTCTGCACTTGTTGTGTAGGAACTTTGACCTTCTGTTCTGCATTTTGTTTTAATGAGATAAGGACAAATTGGTCCAGGTTGTAATTTTCTAGTTCTTCTTTATGTTTTTAAGACATAGAGACCATTACTTATTCTTTATGTGGGACTCTACAGACGTATCCCTGTACCTGTTCTGAGCATGTGTGTGGAGTTTGCCATTTCATTCTCCAAGAAGTATCATTTCTTTATACTATAGAACATCTGTCAAACAGCAGCTGGCAGGTTCAAGGACCGTCATTTTCTACCACAATTTACAGAACACCTGCTGGGTGCTTGGCCTTAAATGAGCAGTGCAGTTATAAGATGGAAAGTTTTTTGAGGACAGTATTTTAATCATTACCTTCCATCATGGGCACTATCTTGCACTCAGAGACCTCGATTAACATATCTTGCATTGATTTAAGGAGTGTTCATGTGAAAACTGTAGCAATTCTCATTTCTGACTCAGGCCTGCTTGCTCTCTCATTATTGGGTCAGGACCAGTTTACTTGAATTACCTGTTAACAAGCTTCCAGTTGCTCTGCTGCAACACAAATTTTAAGAACCAGTGAGTTGGGCCATGAGCCTTCACAAGCATGCTGGACTAGTATGACATCAGCCACCAGGAAGAGGCACCTGAGATCTGGTCCTGACTGTGAAATCAAGCAGACACTTCAGTCTCTCTGGGTATTAGTTTAATCATCTAGCCACAGAGGTGTCTGGCTTACAAAGTTTTCTTCCAACTCTAAAATATAATGACTCTCTAATTTATCTTTCATTCATACCAGCATTTCCCCAGATATGTGATTTGGAGTGTTTGGTATGAAGTCCCATAAGGAGAAAAAGATACCTTCTCTCCTAGGGAATTTGGTCCTCACTTGAAACCTTAGGGCAATCAGTGGGTGTCCTTGACACCTCTGAGGGGCGAGCACCTTTCTCCAAGCCTTTTCCTCTGTTACCTCCTGCCCTTCTTCTCGAGGGCCACTTGTGCCACATGAACCTCAAGGAAATCCAGACCTCTCCTAAAAATGAAGGTAGCCTCATCTACAGCAGTGCTTGTTTGTCTCCTCAAAGCTCAGGCTGGAAAAATAAATGAAGGGTTATGCATATGTATCTTTTCATTTCTTTCAAGCTTCACAGCCCAGGGCCTGGATGTTGGGTTGTGATGCTTTGATCGCCAGTTCTGCCATTAATATTGATTTCCATCCTGTTTGCCTCCCCCTCCCCCCAACCCTTTCCTAGAATTAGACCCCTTTCTCCACTGTCTGTTTGCATTCCTTCTGTGATCATCAGAGGAGGGTGTGCATGTGAATGTTTAGCAACCTCCGTTGCATTTACCAGGCAGACCCCTCATGGGTCCTTCTGGTTTATCTGATGTGCAGTACTTGAAAAGATATTCCTTCTAATCTTCTAAGGTAATTTGCTTGTGCTTTAAAAGACATTTGCCTGCTTTTGTGACTCATTTCATTTAATTTTGAAGTTATCCCAGAGCCTAATTTTAATCTGTTCAAACCTTAGAATGTAGCCCTTTTCTTCTCTCTCCTCCTTGGTCTTGGATGAGTTCAAGAATGTCCTTTTCATTTGCCGTGATAGTTATTCGTAGTGTACATATTGCTTCTGTAAGCCTGAGACTCATGATATTTTATCTTCTCTTTTGAATTATTTTTCTTTCTCATCTGTAACATGTCATTTGGGTATTTACCTGCATAATTTCAAAGTCTGTATCACATCAGTAAAAATCAGCTTCTTTTCTCTTTCTTCACAGAATCATTATGCTGCTCATTGTTTAAAGTTGCCAATGATGTTGTGGGGTTTTTTTTTTTGTTTGTTTTTTTGTTTTTTGTTTTGTTTGTGTGTGTGTGTGTGTGTCAGAAAGAAATACTCTTGAATTTGTGTGTGTGAAGAAAATTTGAATGGAGCTCTTTGGACACCCAAAGACTACCTATTAGGCAACACGTAAAGAAAAAAAATACAAAAAGCTAAAATCTAGCTACATGGAGTCTCATGGACCTTGCACTTCACATTGCATTAGCATCTGCACATTCAATGAAACAGCCATAAATCAACACCCAGTGGTTACATTCACATACTCAAGGCAGCAGATAAAACATTGTATGCTTTGCTTGTACCAGGTCTTGAAGGCTTGTTGGTGATCTACTGACAAAACTAATTGCCTCTTTTGTTAAGTTTCTATTTATGTTTTTCTCCAAAACCTGTGGCTTAGGAGTATGCTAATTTTTGAGTGTAATCATTGGTAAGCAAAGTAAATAATCATAGGGAATTTTGAATTCCACGCCAGAGTGCTGATAATATTAGTGAAAGTGGATACATAGCCTTATATTAATCAACAGATAATTCCAAGAAGAAACTGTATGCAGAGTGCTGGTTCTTGTATTTACAAAATCTCTTCCTTGTCATTGCCCTTGGATATTGATGCATCTTAAGGCAATATTCAGAATATCTATTACAAAATGAAAAATCCAAGCTAATTAATACAGATGAGTTTACTGTTTCAAAAGTTTTTGGATTTTTACATAGCTTATTTCACAATGTGAAGAAGTCAACACAGTGGCTGTAGTTTATTGAATTTCTAGCTTAGTTCTTTCAAGTTGGTGGCTAACAAACCATCAACTGGCTATCAGCAATCTCTAGGTTAGAAGCACACATGTAAAAGTCTCCTTTCTACCAGCAACTTCTACAAAATGAGACTTGTTATTAAAAAAATGTATCATAGCACTATATTTTAATATTCTGAAAAACGTATAAGCAAACTTAGCTTTCAACATCTGTTCCCACAAGCATTCTTATTTCAAAACCCTGTGTTCTCCTAATCCTCGATACTTGGGGCTTAAAGACATGTGTTCATAAGGTAGCCACATTTTAAACAAAATACCTTGCTTTACTTATAAGCATGTATCTGTCTCTGGAAGGAGAATCAACACTGAATTTTGTTCCTTTGGTTTTATTTTAAATGTTTTTGAATATCAGATCTGAAACTGATGGTATTGAAATGTGTTAATAACATTAAACATTCTATGCTTTTTGATCAAGTGTGTAAGGTATCTGAGGAAGCAAAAAAGTCGAGTACAACATTCTTTAACCTGCTTTTAATTAGTTCATTAGGGATTTAAGGCTCTATTGGTTGAATTACACTGCAGTTCTCACTCTTAGCTATTGAGTTTATTTAAATTACATTTCAAACTAGTCATTGTAGAAGAGGGTTTTAAAAAATTTTCTGAGTGAAATAAAAGGCAGCTCTTTGGAGAACATGATGTCTTTGTAGAGTGAGAGACTTAGTGAAATTTTATTTGTCTTTGGAGCCCAGAAATAGGACTGTGGTTTATAGAAATATCTTCAGTACTGGATGCCTGCATTTTCTATGTCTAACTGATACTATTTGCTCTTAAAGGCTTTGAAGAGCTTTATCCCTGCCTTTTGATGGTGTGGACACACACAGAACAAGTAAGCCTGCTTTGCTTCAAACCTAGGGCAGAAATTCACCTGGAATTTCTAATAAATTATTTGTTAGTCTTGGAGAGTTTTCGATTCTTTAGGAAGTGAATTTTCTTTCTCTAGAGAAAAAATACGAAAGAGTTGAAATCTGTAATTGCTGTTCTCAGTATCTCATTACTGGGCCAAGAATGTCATATGACTGCAGCCTTCCATTAACAATATGCAAATTAAAATGTGGGGAATCCATCACTGTCCTCCAGATGCACTAACTCACCTCCACCAAGTGTGTCTAATAGTGATCACTGACAAACTACCATGGTCTCTGAGTTATCAGTGATTGCCCAACCGATATCATTTTAATCTCTAGTATTTTATTATGTTGTATCTCAATAATAAGTTATTAATTTAAACAGACATAAGCTTTATAGACATGATCCTACTGTCTTGGCTCTTAAAGTTATGCAATTATATTGTTATAAACCTAACCTTTGAAGAAAAAGGAACTAAATTTATAAGCAGTTATGTACAATTTGTCACTTAATATATGAAAAATTCCATTAAGTTAAGTAAAAAAGATCTGAACCAAATGAAACAAGCCTGAGGCATTTTGAAATACCTAGAAGAAAGTATTTTGTTTTGTTAGCCGTATGGTCAATGACATCAAGAACTCCTAGTGGATTTTGAGAATTATTTTGTTAGTTATTACAGAGATCTGAGCCTTTTTTTCTTTGGAGTTCTTGAGAAATCTTAAAGAGATTTCTTGGTAAAGAAAGATAAAGACAAAACAGTTTTCATTGTTCAATTCTGGTTGATATAATACAAAACAGAAATCATTATTAAACAATGTTTATTGAGGGTCTTTTGTACAGGAGGGCCTGGTTCAGATGGTAGGATGCTCAGTGAGTAGAATAGACATAGATCTCTGTCCCTCCAGGGTTTACATTCTAGCAGCAGTGGCACAAAGCATATAATAAACTCCATAATGAAGTGGATTATAGGAAAGGTTAAAAGGAGGTAAGTATGGTACAAAAAAAATAGAGCAAGATAAAGGAGATCAGGAGAGGTTGCTATTTACTGGGTCCTTACTTGAGACAGAACCTTTTGAAATTTAAATGGGGAAAGTTAGTAATGTAGATATCAAATAAGAACATTGCAGGCAGAGGGAAAAGTCCAGGATGACCTCTACAATGGAGATGTAGAAAAGCTACTGGATTTGTAGAAAAATGCAAGGATAGTTGACAGGGGTAATAAATGGGAATGAGGAGTCACTTGAAGATTTTGATCAAAGTATAAAATGTTGTGATTTATCTCTGAAACCCATCACACTGGTTTCTGTCAGACTAGAAAGAAAGCAGTGGAACTAGTGTGTTATTACAACTATGTGCCAAAGAAAGAAATTGCTTTGATCAGGGTAGTAATAATGGATATAGTAAGAAACAGGTCCAATTTAGATGATTTTGAAGTGAGAGCCAATATGATTTCTGACAGATTGGATTTGGGATGTGGGGATAAGGAAAGTCTGTCAACTATGAGTCTAGACTTCTTGATCTGGCTCCTGCAAGGATAAAGCTATCCTGAACTGAGATGATGTAGGTCCAGAAGAGTATGTTTGTGTAGGGGTTTGGAATAAGGACTTCAGTTGTAGAAATGTGTAGTTTATGGTAATAAATCTCCAGGTAGAGATGTGGATTTTGTTTAATGCTCTATATTTTGTGAACTGAGGATCAGAGATGTTTATAGACTTGCAAGGGTCTCTGCAGCAAAGTTTCTTAGTTGATTTTGTGGATTAAATAATCTTCATTGAAGCTAACTGAATTTATTTGCTTCGTAAAATATAAAGCTGTACACATATTTTATCAGGCAAATGTATTCTACCAGAAGAAGGGATTAACTTTAATATTGAATAAAGTACTCACAGCCCATTTGATGGGGCAGAGGCTTAGAGAGCAGAAGGCAAGGGATAATATCATCCTGTTCTTATCAGAGCCAAGGTCCTGTGTATTTGCTCTTAACTCTGCAATTAGTTCAGTGGATAAATATCCCAAAAATATAAGCAAAATCCCACCTTATACCTAGCTCTTCACCCACACATAGTTAACACTTGGAGCCATATTTGTAATATTAAACCATAGAATAAATACTCTACAACTCCTCATGTCCCTATATCGTATTGATCTATATCAGGTATAAAATAAGAATTAGTTTTTTTTTTTTTCCTTTTTTAATGTAACATTGGAAAGCATATAAAACAACAGATATCATGGGCAATTTCAGTTTTAGATCTCATCATCTCAAAAAAAAAATCACATAATTAAAAGTTATGTTCTAATTATGTTCATGCATATGCAATAATTGTAATAATTGGATTTTATTTTTATTTATTTATTTTTAGATTTCTTTATTTATTAAGCACAGGAGGGTGAGAGAATTCACCAGAGCCAGAGGGGGGAGCAGAGCAGGCAGACTGATGAAGTACACTGCTGAGGGGAGCAGCTGGCGGCAGGAAAGGTCTGTGTGCCATGTGGGACCCTCACCCTGCAGCCGGGGATCGAACCGGCGCTGCAGAGGCTGCGGGCAGCTTCGCAACCCAGCGTTCAACTGCTGCACTACTGGGGAGGCTCATAATTGGATTTTCGATGAATGTGGATGGAACATTCTTAGTTTTTATTTATCTTTATAATATACTAGAATCTTTTTGTTTAGTTGGTCATGTTTTTTATTTTTGTCTTGACTTAGTTCCTGCAAGGATCTCTGTAGCAGAACTTAGTTATAAATATTCCACTCTAACACTGTCCAGTTTCCAAGAGGAGTAGTGTTGATGATTAGCCCTCCATGCCTTTGTTTGTTGCTATATATAAAGAGGGAGTCAAAACTTTTTCCTGACAAATTAAGATTTGAAATGTGACGTCAAGTATATAATTTATGGTCCTTTCAGGATCTTACCTAATCAATTTTTGTTCACTGAATAGTGAATATCTCTCCAGGTCTACAGCTGTGGATGTATTGTTTTTAATACCCAAACAATATTTCATGTTATTAATTTACCATGACTTTTAAATTACTCTTCTATGCATGGGCAATCAAAATGATTTTACTTTTTTTGTATTGGATGTAGTGCTTGTAACACACTATGTTACACACACACTGAGTAAGAACATAATAAATGCTAGCTGTTATGACTGACAGATTTTACACAGGTAGTAAGTGCTGGAGTCAAAGTCTGAGCACGTTTCTCTCCATCTTCTAAGCCAATGATCTAACATTGTTATCCAGGTTCTTCTATACTTCTTCCCTTCCACCCCCGCCCCCCCGACCCTTTTTTTTGTAACAGCTGTAACAGGTCTTGAGCATTAAGCTTCTCTTTAGATTTGAGACCTTCAGGTTGATCTACCCATATATACAATATTTCACACTAAATTTTGTTAACTTGAATTTTTCCTCCAAAGCTAGTTTGCACCTACATTAAAAAAAAAAAAAATCAATATTACCGGTATTCCTTTCCTCACCTGTGCCTAGAACCTTTTGATTACGCTGTACACTTTTAACACCTTCCTCTCCACATTCAGTAAATCACAAGAATATGCAGATTGGATTCCTCTCATCTCCCTCAAATACTTTGTTGTTGTTGTTGTTGTTGTTTTTCCTGCTTATCCTCACTTTTATCTTCCTAGTTAAAATATTTATGCCTTCAAGCCTAATCACATGCTTTTGTCTTCATATCATCAAATACAATATATCCTACCATATGCCAAATAAAACTATTAGAACATGCTTTATATATGTCACTTTCTGTCTAAAACAAGCTGCAAAGACACCATCTATGGATTAAAAGCCCCTAGGTCCTGGCATCCTAGTAGGAATTGTCCTCAGTTTACTTCATAGCATCTCAATCTAACATTTGGTTGCTGTGGCCTTTGGCTGTGATTTGAATGCTCTGTTACTGGGATCTGTACTTTCAAGGCAGAAGCTTAATTTTTAGATAATTCAGATTATGTTCAGGTTCTTACTAAACTGGAATTAAATATGCCTTTTATTGTTTTCTACACATTTTCCTTAATTTTGCTTTTTGAAGTTCCAGAATATGTCTGAGTTCTCTGAGACATAATTTTCAGATTTATAAAGAAGCTGTATCCCCATTCCATTTCTACAATAGATGCAACTGCCAGCATTTTTGTTGCTAATATAACAAACTTTCTAATTAATTTGCCATCTCCATCAGTCAGTTCTGGACACACTAAAAATTCCTTTAAAATATGGATCTTAGAATTGAGAACAGTTGTCTAAATGAGACTGGACAAACAAGAATTCATTTATTCACCAGAATTTTTGAAAGTAGTGTATATAGATTTAATTATCATGGGCCTCCCTGGTGGCGCAGGGGTTGAGTGCTCAGTTGCTAAGCTGCCTGCAGCCTCTGCAGCGCCGGTTCCATCCCCGGCTGCTCCCTGGCCACTGGAGGAGGGTCCCACATGGCGCGCAGACCTCTCCTGCCACCCGCTGCTCCCCTCAGCAGTGTACTTCGGTCCTTCTGCCTGCTCTGCTCCCCGCTCTGGCTCTGGTGAATTCTCTCACCCTCCCGTGCTTCTGACTGTACCCAGTGCTTGTATAAATAAATATAGATAGATAGATAGATAGATAGATAGATAGATAGATAGATAGATAGATAGATAGATAAATATCGGTACTAGGTAACAATAAGAGAGAGGGATAGACAGACATATATTAACCTCATAAAACTTAGGAGAGAGCACTAAAACACACATAAAATCTAAACATGGCTATAATTTGCATAGTAACACCAGTTGTCATTAAGAGAAATCCTTTCAATTATTTAGTGCTGCTGTTCAGTCCCACATGAATTAAGACAGACACTACTATTCGAGACTTTTCAATCTTGGTGGACAGGCCTCCAGAACTCAGATTTACTCTCAATGTATTGAGAGTAAAACATGATAACAAATCTCTAATCATTGTGGATTTAGTAGGCTTTAATAGACCCTTCCTCCTGATTTCAAAGACATCACACAGCATGTGTTAGTATGGATGGTGGCTTAATTCAATGAATTTGTGTGTGTGCTAAGTTTACTTGCCTTGAAGGACAAAAGATATTCAATCATTGAATATCCTCAACCTCCAGTGAGTGGGGATGTGTGTGTATGTTTTGTGTGCATGCTGTGTATGTGTATGTGTGTAAAAGAGGTCAGTGGATTTCTATTTCATACACTGCTCACAGACTAGTCCTTCTGAAGCATGGATTAAGTTGAGTCACCTATAATGGTGGCTTTTTCTGGGGTCTGATTTGGCTTGAAAGATAGAAACTGACCTTGGAACTAGAGTATTTAAATATGTTTCATTTTTTTTAATTTTTTTTTTTTAATTTTGTTAAAATTTTATTTATTTATTTATACAAGCACTGGATACAGTCGGAAGCGCAGGAGGGTGAAAGAATCCACCAGAGCCAGAGCGGGGAACAGAGCAGGCAGACTGATGAAATGCACTGCTGAGGGGAGCAGTGGGCACGGCAGGAGAGGTCTACACACCATGTAGGACCCTTGCCAGTGGCCAGGGATCGAACTGGAGCTGCAGAGGCTGTGGGCAGCTCTGCAGCCCAGCGCTCAATCGCTGCGCCACTGGGGAGGCCCTAAATTTGTTTCATTCTTAACAATATGCTTTTTCTGCAAAGTTGAGCACCTTGATAATAGAGTGATACAATAAATATACCCCTCATTTATAGTAGCAGGTAAATGTAAAGGCATTAAGTAATGCAGGGGACGAGAGAATTTTCTTTACCTACCCCCAGCCTCCATGGGGCAGAGGAGGTATTGATTCAAAAACACCATTCTTAGGAACAGTGGTTAAATCAATATATTAGCTTAGAATGAGTCTCAAGAACAGACACAAACATTTTAATTATTTTTTTCTTTAGGCAGTTTCTCAGACTCTCTTCTGACATCAGAGACTCACGGTGTAGTTAACACAGGGCTGCTGGAGTAGAGATTCCAGGCAGGAAACTTGTGCTGCATCCAAATGTACAGACTTGGAGAGGGGCTGGCGAACTGGCCAATCGATAGACCGCCTCCAGAGGCCTGGCTGCAATTTACAATATAATCATATCTAGATAATGACCCTTAAGGGAAAGCTGAGTTCTTTTATCTCTGCCTATAATGAATTAAGCATATTTATATTCAGTCACCAAGACATCAATGTCAAGTTCCTTGTCAAAAGCCTATTAAGGGGGGAAGGAAAAAAAAAAAATAAAGGAAAACAACTTCCTGCAGAACCTCTCTTCTGTTTTTGTCTAAACCTTCCCAGAGTCAAAGCTGGCTGTTGCTTCTGCCCCACTCCTTGCGTTTCTACTGGGCCAACTGGTTGGCGATTCACACTAGACTCACCAGTCTATCTTTACCTTCCCTCTGTCCCTCACCCCAATTTATGAGCAAGTTTTCTCATTTATGCTCAAAAATAGATTGGTATTCCCTTTATTTTCTCCACCCTGTCTACCACTTCCTTGTGCTGAGTGACATTTCATTTCTGCTGTCACTAAAGCTCTTTCCTGACTGGTCACCCTACTCTCACCACTGAAGTCCCTGTAACTCCTGGAGAGGACAGCTTCTTAGGAGGTAAATTGGGCTACATCCCTCCCCTGCTGAGACCCTTTGATGACTGACATCACCCTGACACTGAAATGGATGCCACATCCTTCAAGGACCTGCACAGTTTGACTCCTGTCGCATCAATATGGCCTTTTCTGTGTCATTCTTCCTTGTTTATCACTCAGTTTTCAGGACCTTTGACACAGGTATCTCTCTCCTGTCTTGGGACCAGATCGCCTTTTCCTCGCTTTGCACATTCTTCCTTGACCTTGCATAGCAGTTTCCCTCATATCTGTCCTTCAGATCTCAGTTGAAAGACCCCCTTTTGGAGAGGTAATCCTGACCACCCTATTTAAAATATAGAGTCTTATTTGTATCATTCTATCTTGTTTCCTTCACATCATCCATTTCCAACATTTATTTTTGTTTGTTTTTTTACTCTTGGTTATTGTCCCATGACAAAAGATGCATTTTATGTGATTAGGAACCATGTGGGCTTTGTTCACTGTTGTTTTCCCAACCACCTAGCTCTGTGTCTGAACACTGTTAGTGCTCAGTAGATAAATATTTACAGGTTGACAGACAACTTCAGTGGTGGAGGTGGTTATCTGCAGGAGGTGCCAGAGAGAATGAACTTGATGGTATGCCCCTATGGCAAAGCAGGCCAGGTTTGTTCCTGCCTCAGATTCTATGGAATATTTCTACTACAGCTACTTATGCAGATGAAACATACTCAATGTTGACCACAGCCTATCTTAAGGATAGGCAGTGCCCTATGTCATGATTTAGACAAGAGTCATCCCAGTGTTCTTGACTGTGCTCTTGACTTAACTGACATAGAGCTTAGCCTTCCACCAATAAGAGTGACCATGTTTGGAGGACAAACTACATGCCTGACACCTTGACAAACACTTTTGTCACTTGTTTAACAATCCTTGCTGGTTTGTATTCCCATTTCCATCTTCCATGGGGAAGCTGACAGAGGTTGGACCCCTTGTTCAACATTGACACAGCTAGCAGAGCCTATTGCAATATCTTTGCAACACTAATAAATATATTAACCTTAAATAAATGACTTCCTCTTTCAAACTATTTTATTTTTACTAAAGCAAGGATGTTGTGGCAATAACATCTAAGTTACCAACATACTATTTTATACAATTTCATTGCATTGGGTTAGTCCCTTTTACAACACAGAAATCCATAAATTCACAAAGACAACCCTCAGAAATGAAATGCACAGGGAACAGGGTAGGTGGGAGGGAAATTAGTGGTATAATTATTAAAGACTGATCCAATTGGCTCTTTGCCCTCAAGGTCTTTCATGTGTGCTGATGATCATAACTATAATAATTGCTTCTACATTGTCAAGTCTGAGCCCATGTTTGTTCCTGGAGCACCTTTAAGATAATCTTACTGAGAGATGACAAGATGACTAGTATATATTTCTCTTGAATGTGTTCATATTTACAAACTTGAAAATGAGTTAGGAATAAACCTAGTTTATCATAGTCTTACTTTATGCTATACAACATGAATTTGTATGGAATTTGTATGCTATACAACATGAATTTGTATTGAAAGTTTGGTAGTTATTACTCCATGATATGTTAGGAGATTTTATATTCTAGAGTCTACATTAATTTCCAGTGTGTAACCCACTTACCCAGCAGCTTTTGGTACCAACTAACAAAATACCTTTAATCCCCCAAGTAGCAGTAGTAGTGAAAGTAAAGGCTTTGAAGACAGGCTTTTGCTTGTCAGTCTTGTACCCCTTTTACTAAGAGTGAGGCCTGAGCAAACTTTAGATTTTGCTGTAGGTGAATTTTTGGATCTGTAAGATGGAAATTATCAGAATGGAAGTGTTGTTCAAGAATCAAATGAAATCGTATATGCAAAGCCATAGTAGACTCTGGAGAGATCTTCCAGCAATGTCTCCTCACCGTGGACCCTCCTTGGCTAGTTCCTCCATGGTGCTGATTTCACCCATGCCTTTCTCCAGTTGGGGGATAACATGGGGGGATAGCTGAGTATTCTCAATGCTTTAAATGTCATACTTTTTTTTTCCTAGGCCGTAATTTACCTTTGACAGTGATGGATGATTATTCAGCTTTGCTTCATAGCAGTGCTGCCATATAAGGAGAGAGTGGCATATCAATGAGGAGTGCTGCTGTTTTAAATATGGGAAATATTTTCAGTAATTTCCTAATTAGCATGAGTAGATATAAAAGCCATTTGCTGAGCTCTGTGAGGAGTACTTTCTAATTCCCCTTATGCATACATGTGACTAAATTCCTCCTCAATAGTGATTCATCTAGCATACTGTCTAAGAGGATCTGTCCCCTAAACACATACCCAAGTACCCTGAAAATGAGCCATAAGTTCATTCCTGGTACCAATGTGACTTAAAGTGGACCTGAGGAGACATGTGAAATCTCATTCTGAGCTTCTCCTTCTGATAAATGAAAAAATGATCTTTGTCCTTTCTTATTCCATGCTAAACTTAAGAGAGTTGAGTCTGACAACAAATTCAAACCTAGAGTCAAAGCATAACAGCAAAATAGTTAACTTAGTTTTCTTTGAGTCCTTATCTTCATTGACTGGTTTGAGATCAAAATCAGTGATATAATGTCTATGATTTGCCAGTTAACAATCAGGTAAGGAAAAGTAACTAAGTGTGTCTCTTTAAAACTATAATAGATAATGAAAAATGAATACCTACATTCATGAGTTCAGTATCATGATTGTCCATATTAAAGTACATATTTCCATTTTTTTTTAAAGATATATTTATGCATACAAGAACTGGGGTATAGGCCAGAGGTGTCGAGGGTGAGAGGATTCACCAGAGACAGAGTGGGGAGCAGAACAGGCAGATTGACTGAAATACAGTGCTGAGGGGAGCAGTGGGCGAGTCAGGAGAGGTCTGCTGCGCCATGTGGGTAGCTCCCTGGCTGGCCAGGGATCGAACTGGTGCTGCAGAGGCTTCAAATAGCTTCAAAGCGCTATGCTTAAACCCTTGCACCACCAGGGAGGCTAGAGACTTCTTTTCTTTTTTTAAGATTTATTTCTTTATTCATACAAGCACCGGGTACAGTCAGACGTGCAAGAGGATAAGAAAATTCACCAGAGCCAGAGCGGGGAACAGAACAGGCAGACTGATGAAATGCACTGCTGAGGGGAGCAGTGGGCGAGACAGGAGAGGTCTGCCGCACCATGTGGGACCCTTGCCGGCAGCCGGGGATCGAACTGGTGATGCAGAGACTGCAGGCAGCTTCGAAGCCCAGCACTCAACCACTGCGCCACCAGGGGAGGCCCCCAAGACTTATCTTCTAATGCGCTGTCTGATTGAACAGCTAAGAAAACCCAGCACCTTTCTCTGAGTCATATAACTAAATGCTCACGAGGTTGGAAACTAGTTTTTTTTGAATGAATTAAAAATAATGAAGTATAATTGCATTATAATGTATAAGTATCAGATGTACATCATTGAAAAATGTATTAAGTTCACCCCTAAAAGTTCAGTTTGATTTCTTCCATATATGGACACCAAGTCTTAAGACAGAACTCTTAAAACTAGATAATAGCAGAATTCTGGGGCACACTATCCAACTACAGGTCCTGATATTAAACTATGATTTAATGGATGATTTTTGTTATTCTTACTGCCTAAGGAACTTAAGTTCAGTTGCTTTTTTCCCCCTAGAATGTAAGGATCATTAGTCAGCAGAGCCTGGACATTTTGTTGATATTGTAGTGACGCACTGCGTTCTACCTGTGCATATGCCTTAGGAAATTGAAATGATACTTGGGTAATTGTGTGTGTCAAGACTTGGGTGATTTTGTGTGTCATGGGTAACTTTGTGTATCAAGCATGTGACAGGACTACAGTGCCCAGATATTTGGTCAAGCATTCTAGATGTTTCTATGAAGGTTTTTGTTTGTTTGTTTTTTAATGAAACTGACATTAAATTGGTAGACTTTGAGTAATGCTGATTGCCTCTCTTAATGTGGTTGGGCCTCATCTAATTATTTGAAAACTAAATAGTCTAAAGACCAGCCTGAACAAGAAAGAATTCTGCCTCTGGACTCACATTGCAACTCTTCCCTGGGTCTTCATTCTGCTGGCCGTCATAATGCAGAATTTGGACTTAATAGATCTTTATGGTCATGCCAGCCAATTGTCCTATTGGTTAAACTAAATCAATCCTCCCTTTCCCCCCTCTTATACGTGCAAATATTGTTGTTTCTGTATTTCTGTACAGTCTTGAATAATACAGATTTTGATACTGGAAGGTAGGGTGCTACGGTAATAAGTACCAAAATTATGCAAGTGGTTTTGAACCTAGGTAATGGATAGATCCTGGTAGAATTTTTGATGTACATGTTAGAGAAAGTGTATTTGTCTTAAGGGAGGGAATTGACAGAAATAATCACATTAAAGGTGTTTGTAATGAAGCCTCTGATGAAAATGAAGAAGCTGTTGGATATTATAGGAGTAAAAATGTTATAGCATTTCAAGTATTTAACTGAATTGTGTTCTAATGTTTGGTGAAAGGTAGAATTTGGAAGTGATGACAATAGATATTTTGATGAAGAGAATGTTAGGAAAATAAAGTGTGGCCTGATTTCTCCTGGCTGCTCAGGATAAACTTGTAAAGGTGAGAGACAAATTACAGATGTAGTAAGCAAAAAGAAATCAGAATATTAATATTTGTAAAACTCTGTCTATCCATGTTGCAACAGTTGAGAAAGCTATTCTGGAGTGACTATCAGGGGTATGACTGGACACTTATTTGATATATTGTGGGCATAACTGATGGATTCAGTGGGCTGACTTAGTAGAAGACACAAATAGAGGCAGGGATATACTAGCTGCTTGGACCAAAGGGGACTCTAGTAGGTTAAAAATGAAGGAAGGCTGTCATATTTCTCAGCTTCTGCAGTATGGAACTGTGAGCTATCTGGTGATGAACTTAACATGACCTTGAACAATAGGGAAGATGGTTTATGAGGTTGGCAGAGCTGCCACTGCCAACATGGATCTATCAGTCATGTGAGCTCTGGGAATGGGACTGTCTCCTTCTTGGTTTCATTAGGACAAGTCCATGGTGTCAACAGTGCCACCCAGTATACCTGCATGGCAGCCACTATCCTGGCATCAAACCAAAGAGGATTGTTCTCAAATTATTCTTGAGCCTTAAGATCTAATGAAACATACATGGGTAAATTTTAGATTTTCTTGTAAGCCATGATTCCTTTCTCCTTTCCTGTTTCTCCTGAGACCTGTTCCATCACTGCATGGAAGCAGATAACTTGTCTGGTATCACAATTTCATAATGGGAGGGGAATTTTGCCTCAGGATGAATGGTACTCAGGTCTCACCCATATTCTATTTAGATGAGAACTTGCCTGTGATGCCAAAATGGATTAAGAAATTTGTGATCTGTTGGTATGTTGGTGAATGTGTTTTGTATGTGACAAGGACAAGAATTTTGACCTCCATCTTATGGATTGAATTGCTTCTCTCCAAAATTTATATATTAAAGTCCTGACCCACAGTACCTTTGAATGTGAATGTATTTGAAGATGGGATCTTTAAAGATGTGAGTTAATTAAGAAGAGGGCAATAGTGTACCTTAATTCAATCTATCTGGTGAGCTTATTCAGGAAGGAAGTTTGGGCCAATAGAGAGGTAACAGGGCTGCACATGCACAGGGTAAAGGCCATTGAGGATGCAGCAAGAAGGTTGCCACCTGCATGTCAAGGTCAGAGGCCCAGGAGAAACCAAACCCACAGATAACTTGCTCTTGAGCTTCTAGCCTCCAGGAACATGAGAAAATCATTTTTTAGGTCAACATGGCATTTTTCTATGGCTGTCTTATCACCTGTCACACCAATTCATTTAGCTAACCTTTTTGATTACATTACAAAGTAATGAGTGAGCTGCCTCTTAGATGTTTGGTTTCTTACAAACACGATGCTTTTGGTTATTACAAAACTTAAAGGTTGCAGCCCAGGATAGTTTACCATCAGATATTTAAGCTGACTTATGATTATACTCATCTTTGATTATATTTATGTATATTTTCATGAATTTTTACATTTTCTACTATATATTTATAGTAGAAATTATATTTTCTACTATAAAATGTACTATATTTAAAAATCTATATTTAATTTAATTAAATTTATTTAATTTAAATTTGTATATTTTCTACAATTTTTAATTTGTAGAATTAATAAATTTTGCCCAATTGAGAAAGAGAATGAGAGAGAGAGAGCAAGAGAGAGAGGTGTCACCATTCATACACAAACTTAAGACTTCACTTAAAATATAAACCCAGTGGAAAGTATATATTTATAATATTTATAATATATAAATATTATAATGTATGTATCACAATGCTTTCTTAAAATTATGAGTTGGAGGTTATTTATAACCAGAGTTCCTTATTTAGCAACTTTATTTTTTTCCATTTAACTACTAGTATATGAGTACAGAAATTCCTTATTTATTTTACTTTAGTAAGAATTTTGGAGGCTCATAGAAATTTGTAGGTAACCAAAGTTTTATGTATCAATACAGAAACAAATTTTATATAGCCTCCCCCCCTTTTTTTTTTTCCTAAATTCTCCTTAGCTATTCTTGGCTGTTTCTTTTCTTTCCACTCATACGCATCTTTCATCTATTCCATTTCTAGTTTGGTGTGTGTGTGCATGTGTGTATGTATATTTTAATCACTGTGTACTTAAATAATTGTATTGGTCACAACTGTTTACAACCTAAGCACAAGACAACTGTGGTTATAGGCCTAATTTTTAGTGCATGGACTTTGTAGCATTCACATTAGTTCTATTTTTTTAAGATTTATTTATGCATATAAAAGCTGGGGTACATGCCAGATGTGCAGGGGTTGAGAGGATTAACCAGAGACAGCGTGGGGAGCAGAACGGGTGGATCTATTGAAACATACTGCTGAGGGGAGTAGAGGGAGACACAGGAGAGGTCTGCTGCACCATGTGGGTCACCTCCCTGGCTGGGGATCGAACTCATGCTGCAGTAGTTGATGATAAATTCATAGTACGGAGAAGTAACCCCTTGCACCACCAGGGAGGCCCCCATATTAGATCTCAAGAGGCTACCGGTTGCTTGTTTACATTCCATTAGTGGAGGCTGATGAGTAAACCTTAGCTAAATAAAGTTTTTATAATAGTTATCATCAGCAAGAACATCTTTTCAGAAGGTATCTCTTCATTTTCCAAGCTTTATATGAAAGTGAAATAGGAGTGTTCTATATTAGAGAATATATGGTCATTTACTTACCGTGTGCAATTTTTCAAAATTAACACTAACTGAATTAGGGGGATTGATTATTGAGATTGACGATGAATTGATTTTTTTTTTAAAGATTTATTTTATTTATTTATACAAGTACTGGGTACAGTCAGAAGCGCGGGAGGGTGAGAGAATTCACCAGAGCCAGAGTGGGGAGCAGAACAGGCACAGTGACGAAATACACAGCCGAGGGGAGCAATGGGCGCAGCAGGAGAGGTCTGTTGCACCATGTGGGACCCTTGCAGGCGGCCGGGGAACGAACCAGCACTGCAGAGGCTGCAGGCAGCTTCGCAGCCCAGTGCTCAACCGCTGCACCACCAGGGGAGGCCCCTGAATTGATCTTTAATCATTGCTAACATGACAGACTTGACTTAATACAGTATGTATGTTTGAAAAATTAGATTCCACTTACACAAAATAATTATTTAAAGATAACTCAATACAAGATCATTATATCCCCATGTCCTTCATTTTTTTCTAATTTCTAAAAATAGCTATTTTGTTTCACTCTTACACAGAATATAGAGAAATCAATCAAAGAGTCGGACAACTCCAGACCATAATCAAACCCTAGAAATCTGACTGAAATATTGAGGTTCTGAGGGAGAGACAAAGGTAGAAAGGGAAGTAGGCAAGAAAGCAAAATGTACTCTGGTAGAGGACTATGGGGCCTTTGTGGTGGGCATGAAATGGGGACATTCAGCTGAAGAGATGACATCCTATTTCTGAATTGCATGCAGTATTTTTTAAAAATATTTACTTATTTATGCATGTAATAACTGGGGTACAGACCAGAGGTGCAGGAGGTGAGAGGATTCACCAGAAACAGAGTGGGAAACAGAACAGGCAGATTGACGGAAGTACACTGCTGCAGGGAACAGCAGGCGAGTCAGGAGAAGTCTGCTGCACCATGTGGGTAGCTCCCTGGCTGGCTGGGTATCGAACTTGTGCTGCAGAGGCTGGGACAGCTTCATAGGTTGTGTTTTAACCCCTTGCACCACCAGGGAGGCCCAGAATTGTATGCAGTATTATAGACCAAAGTTACCTTAACTTAAACAATAGTTTAAAAAATTATCTATTTTGGGGCCTCTATGGTGGTGCAGGGGGTTAAGCACAGCACTGTGAAGCAATCCACAGACTCTGCAGCACAAGTTCGATCCGGAGCTGGCCAGAGAGCTACCCACATGGTGCAGCAGACCTCTCCTGATGCTCCCCTTGCTCCCTCAGCAGTGTATTTCAGTCAATCTGCCTGTTCTGTTCCCCACTCTGTCTCTGGTGAACCCTCTCACCCCCGCACCTCTGGCCTGTATCCCAGATCTGGTATGCATAAATGAATTAAGAAAAAAAAAAGAAAAAAAAATTATTTCAAGAAAGCGGCAAGACTCCTGAATATGTTTTTCTATGGGAATAGATCCATGACTCAAAGTCATTATTTTTGTTCCTGCTACCTCTAGAAGTAGTCGTTAGGGAATAACAAAATATTTTGTGATCCCAAATCCTTTGGCTTGATTTTCTTCTATCTTGCCATATGCTTCCAGTATTTAAACTACTTTTTCTTATTTATTCTGTTTGCAGGAACTGACTATCAACCATGAATATTACTGCCTTCATTTTATGTGGGAATGTTTATTAGTACTTTCTTATTTTTTTTGGGGGGGGCGAGGGGCCTCTTCTTATCATTTTTGTAACCCTGTAAGAAGACAAGTGTGTGCCATTCAAATTCCTTTTGGTGAATGGTTTTGCATGAAGCAAGTGCTTGATAAATGATAATTATAACATCTCAAATATTTCTCTAATTTCTTTTTTTCTCCATTGTTTTCAAATACTGCATCTTTAAAAATTTCTTAGAGTCTAAATGTAAATTGGCAATTTTTATTTTGTACTATCTCATTTACCCAAGAATATGCTTCAAGTTAGGTCAAATGAAACCAGTAGTCCTGCCCTCAGAATTTAGAACTTTCTTTTGTCTGTTTTCTTTTAACTCTAACAAGATGTGAGTCAGAAGAAATACCTTAATTTCAAGAGGAGAAACATAGCTACTACTAGCATTTTCATTTTTAATGGAGGAAAAACTGGAGTTGAGCATCAGTTACTGATTGTTGGGGTCTCAGAAGCTGTCTCATGCCCCATCACACTAAAAAGTTGCTCTTATCTGGACCTTAATTTCATTAATAATTAAGATTTGCTTCAATGAAGCCTGTGACCAAAAAAAACAAAACAAGAACAACAAAACAGTTGGCTGTAGTTAAGCATCTGTTCCTACTCTTGAAAACAGGGGGTGTGTTCAACCCATCCATCAAAAGAGGATTGTCTATGCTGTGTGTGTTATGAAATGTTGTGTCAACGTAGAACTGGAAGCAAGTTGGTTTAAAAACATTTCCTTATGCGATTGGTCCTATCTTTATAATTTCTAAATTTGCTCTTTGTGTTGAAGTTAGCTTTATATGTGTGCATAACAAAACAAAAATAAATAAATCAACAAAAAATATCCAAATCCATAAGTGATATTATACCAGAAAGAGAGTTTAGTGTTGTATATGTAAAAGATAAATATCTAATATTTGGGGTTTTTTTTATTAAACAGAATGGTAAGTTTTTCTATATAAAATTTGGTTTCTACAACGGCTTTAATGGATAACTTTATGTGTTCTTTATTGGTAAATTGCCTGCCATGTGTCTGTGAATAGGAGACACAGACTTTCCAGGCTTTACTAGACTATATCAGAAAAAGTTACTGAACCTGATGGGTGAACTTTTCACTTGGGAATATATATTAAAATATTTAGAAATTAATTTGGTTTTAGTTATTTTTATCTGACTACATTGAGAAAGAAGTTAAGTAAATTTTTACTTAGTAGATGGATTCCTTTAATAAAAGGGACGCTGAGAGAAGAGGCAAATTCTCTATATGACCCTTCTCATCTTCCCTTTCTTGATTTGTCTGCTCTAATTTTTTACATTTTTCTTTTAGTCAGCATTTTCTTTCCTGAACTCTAAACAAATTCACAAACTACCTTCTCTGTGAGATTATTAGCACTATTGTTAAAGTTAAATACACAGTTATGCTATTTGTGATAAGTGTCTAATTAAATTTTTGGCATGTCTTCAGAAAAATTTCTGAGTTTAGTTCAAAATACTTCTAAAAGAAAATACTATATTAACATGCTGCTATTCTCTGGCAGTATTTTGCATTATAATAAACTGTTTTTGACATGTTGGGATTATTTACCCTAATGACATATTATGTTACAGTGATATATCCTCAACTCCTGGTACCACTACACATATAACAATATTCGTGTTACTCTTCGAAAATTCTTGTGAGAAAGCCAGCTGTTATTATATTCATTTTACACATAGAAAACCTATGATCTCTAGAAAGAATTGATTTCCTAAGAATTACAGATAGATAGTATCCATGATGAAAAGCACTACTCTCCATTCAAATGTTCGCTATTTAAACCATTTATATACACTGGCAGAATTCTTGCATACACTGAGTCAAGTGCTTGCAATATTTATTCAGATGCAATTGTCGAGAATAATTCTGAAGAACCAGAATTTTGTTCCTATCCACAGCATCAAAATGTATGATTTTAGTTCATCTTTCAAATGTAGTTTAATTCTATTTTATAAAAAGGAATTTCCCTTTGCTTTTTTTTTTTTTTTTTTTTTTTTTTGTGGGACCCTCATTGGTGGCCAGGGATTGAACTGGTGCTGCAGAGGCTGCTGGCAGCCTAGCAACCCAGCGCTCGCCACCCAGGGAAGGCCCTTCCCTTTGCTATTTTTAACTGGCCTCTATTTTTTAATTATTTTAAAATTCTTTGATAGAAGAATCTTAAAAACATAGCTTGGACTATTGTTCTGTCCATTCTTTCAGATTTTCCTCCTCTGTCTATTCGCTAGGGTTGTAGACTTTGGACAATGGAATGACACTTTGGGTATAGGCCCCAGTGAGACCCAGGGTTCTGCCCAAGGCATCAGAAGGAATGACTAAATTGGGGGTATATGCCTGACAGCTAATCTTATTGCCAAGTAATGTTTGGAAGCTTATTTTTAATCACAGAAAAAAGAGACAGAGGAATCTGGACTTGCCGTAGGTGCTGTCAAGCCTTGGAACAGAAGCACCAGGAGAAGTCAGTGTGTGTAGAGATAAGGAAAGTATGTCAAAACATTTTTTCTAGCAGAACTTTGGAAGAGTGTGAAGATTTCTGTTTGGTTGGCAGAGGCTCTTTCTATTAAATAAGAAAAAGGCCATGATTTAGAGACACACTTCAAGGTAATTTCTGCCTAATTTAAAGGAACTACAGCGTCACCATATTTCTATTTTGGCTGTTCTCTGGGCTGTTCTCTGAGACCAAGTAGCTTATTCATTTCAGTCCTCAATTTGCTTGCATTCAATGGAAAAAATTATTCTAGATGATTTTTTTATGATTTATTTATTTATACAAGCACTGGATACAGACAGAAGCATGGGAGGGTAAGATAATTCACCAGAGCCAGAGCGGGGAGCAGAACAGGCAGACAGACAAAGTACACTGCTGAGGGGAGCAGCGGACATGGTAGGAGAGGTCTGTGCACCATGTGGGACCCTCGCCCAGTGGCCAGGAATTGAACTGATGCTCCAGAGGCTGCGGGCAGCTTCGCAACCCAGCGCTCAACCACTGCACCACTGGGGAGGTCCATGATTCTAGATGATTTGACAGGTGGATTAGGATAATATGCATGAGAGAGAAATTTTATTGAAGTAATAAGCAATAACCTCTTTGATTTCTCTATGAAGAAAGGAGTTTCTTACTGATTAAAAGTAGGTGTTGATAATAACTATCACATGCTGAAGTTATTTTTTAATCAATGATTAATGGCCAGGTACCATTCTAGGTACTGATGATATAATGGCCAGCAAGGGCAAAGGCATGTGTATTCCTTGTTGTCATGCCACTTACTTGGAGAAAGGAACAGCTATTAACCCTGGCCGTCCTAGTGGTGAATGTAATTACAAACTGGAATTAGTTTTCTGAAAGCAAGGATTGTGGTTCTATGAGAGCAATAACCAATGGGGCTGACTTAGACTGAAGGGTTAGGTCAGTTCCCCTCAAGGTAATCCTTGGCTGTTAAACAAAGGGCAAGTAGGAATCGAGCAAGTGATGATGGAATGGAAGCATCACAAATAAAAATGTGTAACTGACCCAAAAGAGAGGGGGTAAGGGGAGACTGGGGCAGAGCAGAACAATAGGAGACAGGTCAGTGGGACAGCCATGGTGCATCTTTTAGATCAATTTAAAGAATGTGGCCTTTATTCACATTTGAAAGCCAATAAAGCCTTCTACACAGAAAATATATGACTTAACAGTTTTTGTGGGCATCAGAATTGATGATCAGACAGGTAAAATAATTATTGTTGTAGTTAGGAAAAAGATGATCTCAATTTATATTAAGTGGAACACAATAGAACTAAATGAATGAGAAATATTTTGGTAGTCTTCTTGCTGAAACTTAAGAATGGTTTCAAATGGACATGAAGGGGGGAAACATGACTCTTATCTGTAAGAGTTTTGTTGAGATTCAATTTATATATCATCACATTTAGTCATCTTAAAATGTACAGCTCACTAAAATTTGGTGTATTTTTAGAGTTGTGTTGTCGATATCTAATTTTATTTTTTTTTAATTAATAAATTTTATTTTTATATTCCTCATACATTTGCAATCCCCCCATTCTGACCCCAATCCCTCCCCTCCTGCCCCCACCCCCCAAAAAGTGTCTCTGGTTCATAGTTTTTGTTGATTTTGATTTTCACTTTCTTATAGTTATTCGTTTTCCTGGTCCCTTATTTAAGTATTCTAGATTCCTGCTATGAGTGAGACCATCCGGTATTTTTCTTTTTCTTTTTGGCTTATTTCACTGAGCATGATCCCTTCCAGCGCCATCCATGTTGCTGCAAATTGCATGTGTTTATCGTTTTTGAATGCTGGGTAATATTCCATGGTATATATGTACCACATCTTCTTGATCCAGTCATCTATTTTTGGACATTTGGGCTGTTTCCAAAGCTTAGCTATTGTAAATAGTGCTGCTATAAACATAGGGGTGCAGGTGTTCTTTGGAATTGATGTTTCTGTGTTCTTTGGGTAAATACCTAGGAGTGGAATTGCTGGATCCTGTGGAAGCTCTATGTTTAGTAGGTCCAGAAATCTCCACACAGCTCTCCATAGTGGTTGGACCAGTTTGCACTCCCACCAACAGTGCAGAAGAGTTCCTTTTTCTCCACAACCTCGCCAACATTTGTTGTTGCTAGTTTTTTTAATATGTGCCATTCTCACTGGTGTAAGATGGTATCTCATGGTAGTTTCGATATCTAATTTTATTATACTTTCAGAAAGAAACCTTATGCCAGTTTGTTTCAAAAGAAACTGTCAATTTAGTCACTCCCAATTTCTGTCTTTAGCCCTAGGCAATGGATAATCTACTTTTAATCTGATTTTCCATAATTGAACATTTCATGTAAATGGAGTCCTACCTGATGCTTTCTTTTTTGTCTGGCTACATTTTATCAGCAAAATATTTGAGGTGCAACCACGTTGTAGTTTCTCTGTATAATTTGTACTTGGTAGGAACTTTCTCTACGAGATAGCATGGGGTGAGCAGGTTTGGCAATAAGGGAAGGAGAAATGATGAGTTTGATTTTGAACCTGACAAGTTTGAGGTGTCATTTAGACATCTGGTGGAACTTTCTGCTTTAGATATGGCAGTTGAAGTTCTGAGCATTGATAGAAGAAGAATAAAAGAAAAGATGATGGATGAGCTGTGGGCCTTGGAGTTTCCAACATTTTAATAGTTGAGTAAAGGATAGATTTGAAGGAAATCAGGAAGACATATCAATTAAAATAGGAAGACAAACAAGAAAAATGATGAGAACATTTCTACAAGAGTGTTGTTAGTGTTATCAAGTGATAACTTGTCCATTAAGTTGAGGGTTAAAAATTTCCATTGGAGTATTTTTTTTAAGATTTATTTATTTATGCACACCAGAGCTGGGTTGTAGGCCAGAGCTACAGGGGATGAGAAGATTCACCAGAGACAGAGTAGTGGGGAGCAGAACAGGTGGATTAACTGAAACACACTGCTGAAGGGAGCAGCGGGACGTGACAAGAGAGGTCTACTGTACTGTGTGGGTCAGCTCCCTGGTAGGGGATTGAACTCATGCTGCAGTAGCTGCAGATTGCTTCATAGTGCTGAAACTTGACCCTTTGTGCCACCAGGGAGGCCCCATAGGAGTTATTTTAATTGAAGCCATTGGTGATGTTGGTGGGAGTTATGTTGGTTGAGTGATTCAAGGTTGAGTAAACTAAAGATTGTTTTAGAAGGAATTATGAATATGGGCTATCTTCTGTGAAGAATAGATAAGTAGTGGATTGAGGGGCTGCCTGAAAACTTTTTTATTGTATCAGGGATTTTAGCACAGCTCAGGGTCAGGACAGGAAAACCGGAAAGCTGCATACAAGAAAGAAAAGCCAAATATGATAGGTGAGTGTCCTGGAGAGGAGAAGGAAGAGGCTCAAAGGAACAATTGAAGGAATAGGAAGATGATACCCTCTTCTGGGAAGAAATTGCAGGGCTGGGTGAACATGTGCTGATTTATGTCTGATTTGGGGACTCGCATTACAGCTGTCGACACATTTGCATTGACATGATTGACCAGTTTTTTTAAAGACCTAGTCACTAGGTACAATCCCACAGTGATGGTTAACTCTATAGAGGATCCACAAACCTGGCTTCATTTGCTTGAAACGAATAATTTAAACAAGAAATATGTGAATCATGCCATAGTTGAGAAAATTTAGTTTTTTAGAACTTAGCCTATATATTTTCATTACTTTCATTCCTGCACTCTTCTGTCCCTTGAGTAGAGCATGCTCCTCAAAATTTGCTTCCAAGCATTCAGCAATTTTTTGAATTTTTTTGCTTGAAAACAAACTCAACCAGCTCAGAGTAAAGCAGGATGTGAATAACACTGCAGTAAGCACCTCTAACACTTGAATCAGCAGTTGGCTCCTTCAAATCCCTTTACTTTAATCATGACAATTGATCTGCAAATCAAGTTGAGGGAAGAGCTTGGGGATTGGTTCAGACCAGTAACTTTCAGTAAATGAAATGTTTCTCTAGCTAAGAATAAACACCACACCACAGGTGCAATTATGATGAGGGCAGGATTTCAGTTTCATTTATTACCATTCTCCAGCCAGTATGTAGGTCCACATATTAGCAAACAATTCAGTCCAGAGGTCTGATAAACTCCTATATTAAGTCAATAATTGCACTTGTGAGGAAACTTGGGTTTATTAAGTCATCCTTTGCAGCAGATTGAATAGTGGCCTCGTGGTAGGTTAGTTTTCCCTCATGAATGTTTGTCTCTTTGATTCATCGTAACTTAACTGACCAAAATGACAGAAATCTTCTCACCAAACAAACCACATATGATTCAGTGACGGAGCCAATTTCAGTTGTTAGGAAAACTTGTTCTCTGGGGTGAAAACTCTTAAACAAATGTTGGAAATATATTTTAATTATGTCTGTCCTGGCATCATCTAGCCAGAGGAAGCAATTTTTGAGGCGCCCATTTAATCTTCCTTTGAAATTCTTGGTTATATTGCTCGATAGCTTTGGAGAAGTGTTGCTGGGAGGTAGAATGGGGCAAGGGAGAAGCTACAGGAGTTACAGGCTTTTTATAGGCAGCATGTAAAAGGCCTGTCTTCATCCCCAAGCAGGGCATTATTAATATGTAACAGTTAATACCCTATGTAGTGCTTCTCAGCTATTGCTCATTAGTGGGAGATTGCACGATATTGAAAAACATGGTGAATCATGCAGACTCAAACATCTCATTTTCACGTTCCCTCACCCCCCAATGTTTCATTAATGCTCATACTAGAAATGCAAAGTATCTGATATCCTAATTGGATTTTATGGAAGTGAAAATATCAGCTTTGGAATGGGTAAATATTATCTTGTACCTCTCAAATGACATTTAACCATGTATTCTGCTCCTGCTTAGTTTTTTAAGAATTGTTTTTTCCCATGTTTTGGACTATATTAGGCTTATAAGATGTTAAATGGTCCTGTCAGCCCCTTTATGTTCCTTGTCATGGTAATTTTAAGAACCAGTGTCCTTTGTAAAGCCCTTCCTGACATCTTTCTTTGCTCAACTTCTCATGGGTAGTACATATCAAGTCTTATTGGCTGAAGATGTTTCCATCTTGGCTCCCAGTCTCTGCACATCTTGAGGAATTGTTATTACCCTCATGATTATAACTAAGCCTTACATACCACAGCTGCTCAGTAGATTACTGATTTTTGACTGGATATCTGCATATGAATGAATCAATTAAAGCAAATTATCAGTCTATTGTAAAAATCACCAGATAGTGTCTACATGGAGGGGTGGAATAGGTAAATCTGACATTTAAAAAATGAGTTAGTGGGGCCTCCCTGGCGCAACAAGGGGTTAAGCACTGCACTGTGAGGCAATCCGCAGCCTCTGCAGCACGACTTAGATCACCGGCCAGCCAGGGAGAAACCCATACGGCGTAGCAGACCTTTCCTATTTTGCCCGCTGCTCCCCTCGGCAGTGTATTTCAGTCAGTCTGCCTGTTCTGTTCCCCGCTCTGTCTCTGGTGAATCATCTCACCCCCCTGCATCTCTGGTCTGTACCCCAGTGTTTGTATGCATAAATAAATAAATCTTTAAAAAATGAGTTAATGATAAAACCAATAAGTTCTATAATGGGGGTTTATAAAATTATTAAAATTATAAAGTACTGAATAAATGGGAGGCAGAGAGTAGCAAGAAAGAGTTTAGACATTTATTTAAGAATACAACTCTTAGGGGACTCCCTGGTGATGCAGGGGTTAAAGTCTCAGCACTATCAAGTTATCACCAGCCACTGGAGCTTGAGTTGGATCCCTGGCCAGGGAGGTGACCCAGATGGCACAGCAGACCTCTCCTGTCTCACCTGCTGCTCCCCTCAGCAGTGTGTTTCAGTAGATCAGCCTGTTCTGTTCCCCACTCTCTGTCTCGTGAATCCTCTCACCCCCTGCACTTCTGGCCTACACCCCATTCTTTTATGCATAAATAAATAATTATTTTATAAAAAGAATACATCTCTTAGAGGTGCACCTCTGGAGACCCTACATGATGCTGTGTGGGAATATGCCTGATTGTGCACCAGTACTTAGAACATGTCCTGGTATACAGTAGGTGCTCAATAAATACCTGATGTCCAATGACTAAAAGCAGGTAGAAAGGCAGATGTGAAAGTGCCTTGTGCAGAAGTTTACACAGTTCACATATGATCGTGGAGGCAGTGGAAAAAAACGTGTCTATAGAGGGGTTTAGTGTCAGAAATAAATTCTAAGGGCTCCAACTCTTCCAGGGGCTGCCTGACCAAGGTAAAAAGCAACAGAGCCCTCAATGGCTAGTCTATAGCAAGTCTGTCCCCTAGGTGTTGCTTTTTGTGCTGATCGCTGCTTTCATTTTGGTTGCTGTAGGGAGATTTTTAAAAGGCAGAGAACTTGCAAATGTTACTCAGATGGACAGAGCCTCAGGGTGAAGGCAGTGGAGTGCTGAGAGGGAGGTAGAAAAGGGCTTTTCTTTGGGGAAAGTCTCCTTTTACCCAGAGCCAAAGCTTAACTCTATCTCTTCTGTCTTGGTTTTTGAAGTCTCTCTAAAAGGGAATACTGGCAGATACTGTGAAACAAATAGCCGGGAAGCTTTTCTAGTCCTGAGTAGTTGCAGCTAAAAAGAAAAAAAGAAAGAAAAAAAGAAAAAGAAAGTAAAAGACAAAAGTGAAGGAAGAAACAAAACTAAAAATTATCTCTGATTGCATTCAAAATCAAAATGAACTGTTTGGATTAAATGACCCCGTTCTTACCATCATTAGGGTGTATTGAATGAATATAGAATTCCCACAGCAGGAAGTCTATGGTATTTTACCTATGAGCAAATATGAAACCTTGCTTTATTTGACAATTAACAAATAAAGCTTCCTGTGTGTTTGAGGGACTGATTCATGTTTATTGAATGTGATTTCCTTTCTTTACCTCAGCATTAAATAAGTGTAGGAGACATGATTATTTGCTATAACTTTCATCCTACTTAATGTTTAAAATTTGAATGTTTTGTAAATATGTTTTAAAAAATGAAAGATGGATTCAAAATACAAAAAAGGGGCAATGGGATGACTCATTCTTTTTTGCTGGCAAGAAAGGAACTAGCTATCTTTGTTTTATGCATTTATTAATCTTCATTGGCAGTTATAAATGTGTTAGTTTCCCATAACCAAGTATAAACATGTGTTATGGGAAGCTACCCCTTCTCACTTTTTGCAGCATCTCACTGAAGTAAGGGCATACTGAGGTAGCTTATCTAAAGCACACAGAGGACCTGTTAGAGTCCCAGGGTGAGGATGAACTTAAGAGATGAGGACTATCCATAATGTTACCTTTCCTGTAAGTCATTGTCCTGTTGAACCTAAAGAATAGGCGCTGTTTCTATCTAAGCTGGTTGTCACATGTGTGAGCAAGATGAAATTTCAGTTGCCTTTAACCCTAGATGAAGTAGGAGCCCCAAACCTTCAAAATATTTAATAACACTGTTTAAATGTAGTATCTCAAAGAACACCTTCATGCTTTCTAAAGCTGTACTGTATGTGCCTTTTGTGTGGATTCTCGCATTTGATTCTCACCATAACTCCATAGTGTGGATTCTACACATGGGAGAGACCCAGAAAACAGAGTAACTCCCTCTTTTCAACTTTGTTAACAGACAAGGAAACTCTATATAAGCTCCTTTTTCCTCAGTGTGCTCCATAGCTAGAGCTTGAGAATCAGTATCACATTGGAATTTTTAAAAAAATACAGAATTCTGGGGCCTCCCCTGATGGCACAGCGGTTGAGTGCTGGGTTGCGAGGCTTCCCGCAGCCTCTGCTGCGCCAGTTCGATCCCCAGCCACCGGCGAGGGTCCCACCAAAAAAAAAAAAAAAAAAAACACACACACACAAAAAAAAACAGAATTCTGTGCCTTTCCCTTTCCCTAGAATGACTTAATCAAAATCTGCATTTTAATAAGATCCCTGGTGACTTGCAATGATGTCCCAATTCACAGAGCAGCGAAACAGGGACTCAAAATATTGTTGGCACCAAATTCCACACTCAGGTAAAATGAATTGCCCAAGGTCACACAGTTGGCAAGTGTCAGAGACAGTCTCTAACCCTAGCTCAAGAATGTATTTTACTTTGTGTTTTAGAGTCATGTTCTCTTATAGAGAAATTAAGAATGTTGAGTAGCATAGGTTTTTGTTAATTAGAATGCTTAATGGCTGTGCTGGAAATTTCCTTAATAAGAAGGGAGTTAGAATCTTAATTTCCACTCCCACTCCTAGAATTCCTCCCTCTGAATCATCATCATGGAAGAGTGTGAATTGAAAGTACCTCCTGGTGCTATCTTAAGATCTAACGAAAGATGGTGGAGCAGGAAAAGAACATTAAATATAGCCACCTGCTATGCATGCAGAGTACCTAACACCATGTTTATTGACATTTAATATATATAATTTAAATTTTAAGAAACAGGCCTATATAGTAGGGAATAGTAGCTCTTGTGATTTTAACCCATGGTGACCTTTTCAGCTGGCCTTAGCTATAGGCCTTTAATTAAAGGCCAAGTGGTCTTAAGTTTCTATGAAGGCATCCTAGACAGGGAAGTAAGATAGAATGTCCATGAGAGTCCTTGTATGTGTCAGACTTGTATATGTCAGACTCTCTCTCTGATTGCAGTGAAGCATAATTACTACTATATTCTCACTGTGTTTTGACATTGTAACACTGTTGTTTGGGAGCACTGACTCTGGAATTTGACTCTAGGTCAAATCCTGGAGCAGGTACCATCAGCTGTGTGACCTTGGGCAAGACACTTAACCTTTCTGTTTTGACCTTTATAATCTGGAAAAAATAGGAGTAGCAAGATGTTGGAAGACTGATTAGAGAATATGCTTAGACCTTGCCTATCACAGTTGCTCTGTGTTAGCTTTTAGATTTCAAGCCATTTTAGAGATAAATGGAAGGAAGTATTACATAGTTTCTTTGAGGCTATCCAGCTAATGTCCTACTAGTGTATGGTGGAGAATTCTCTAAGTGGGATGTGATGGATCTGTTCACTGTAAGAGAACAAAGGAAGGGAAGATAAGAAGGCATTTTGCCACAGGCTTAAATGTGCTGGGGAAGTTCCTGGATTCTGCCCACACTTACTGTTCTGTGGACTCCTATGTTCTCTCTGACATTAGAATAGAGAGTTCCAGACTTTGTGGTGCATCAGAGAGATCTGGGAGTGCATTGGAATGAGGATCCCTGAGCTCTGTCTCTAAAGTTATGATTTATTAAGTCTGGCATGGGACTCAGACATCTGAGTTCTGATGAATCCCTTCCCTGGTAGTAGCAGCTCTGTGTTGACTCTCTTTTCTATGCACGGGAAGATCACCCTTCCCCTCTCAGCACTCAGCTACTTCAGGAACCTCCATTTTCTGGTGCAAATGCAGGAACAACTAGGCCAGATAACTATGGGCACCTAAAAGGAAGATGGGCTGTTGCTCTAGATGGGGTAAAGGGGTCATCCATGGGCATATTCAGAATGACCTTGGTCAAATTACTTGGAAACAGTGGATAAGGATATCAGGCCACTATGGAGATATTTTGGAGACAAGGAAAAGAAAATGGGTCCTCGTATAACTGAATGGTCAGAAGCTACTCTACTTGGCAGACTTGCAGAAACTGAATCAGTTCAAAATAACAGCATGAGGGTCTGAGGAGTGCCAGGCAGGTCTAGAAGCTCCTGCTGACATGGAGGAGCAAATTCAAGTGAAATTGTTTTGAGATCAGGTCTGTGATGATGGTATAGACCATCAAAATACCACTAGGGGATTTGAGGTGAGAGTCACTGTGAAAAATAACCTCAACTCCATAGATGTGAGGGGGGTGAGTGGCAGCAAATTCAGTAGATGAAGGAACATACGCAACATATCATATTGGGGAATTTCCAGAATATTTGAGTCCCTCCAAATTTGCATAAGGGACTGCGTGGATGGCTTTGTTTTAAAACCTCAGCCTATTACCCTCATCCTTGTAAGCAAGGAAAAGATTTTGTACAGTGGTTGGCTCCAGAGCCAGGCAGCCTGTTCTCAAATACCCACTTCTCTGCTCCTTCCTGGGTGCATTGGGCAAGTTTCATAATCTGTGTGTTTCCTGACAGCCTCCAAGGACTGTTGTGAAAATTGACTAAGTTAATATACTGAAATCTTTCAAATAGTACTCACCATTGAGAAATTTCTTGATACTTGATATTGTCATTGTTTTAATTAATATGCTTTCTTCCAGCTTTAGTAGTAGTTAAAAAAATAAAAAAATAAATAAAAAAAAGCCCTGACTCAGGATCTAAATTGTAAGGAAATGCATTATTTGATATAGCCTACATTGCTAGTTTAGCAGTTCAATAAGGGTATCAGAAAATTGGATGTTTTTGATCTTTATATTTTAAGATCCTCAGTGAGTTGCATATACTCAGGCTGATTCTACAAGTGATAACAGGATAGCTACAGTGGTTCTAGACATCACATCCAGATATCGTATTTTCGACTAGAAGAAAAAGAAGTCCTTTTTTCTTGGGTGTATCTTTTATGAGAGGCCCAAAGTCCCCTAGCATATTGTCATTCACATCTTAATGGTTCAAATTGCTTCCTCTGCCTATTACTGCTGAGGCAAATGGAATTGAAATTGTCCTGATTGGCCTAAGAAATTGCAGGGCCTTCTAAAGGAGAGAAGTAGATAGGGTTTCTCTTCAAAAGGAGGAAGAGGTGAGTAAACAATCATCCACTAAAAATAGAGGATAACCATTGAGCATCAGAGAAAAGGAATCTGAGGTTCAAAGATTTAAATAGTTTGCTGAAGGTTACACAGCTAGTAAACATTGAGTCAGTTTTTGAACCAAAGTGGTGGACTCTGAATGTCACCATTTTTAAGGCTTACAGCATAACTCACAACAAGATTCACAGAACTGTTTGCTTTGGATGGGTCATGCATCTATTTAGGAGTTGAGAGCGATGATGAAGATGGGGAGTATTATGGGAAGAAGATTCCAAAGTGGACAGCTGGGCTCCAACACAGGCTGGTGATTCTGGAGGCATCTCAGAAATAAATCGGGAAGGACCTGTGAATCCTGAGCGGTACTAGTGCGACTCTGTGTGTTCAGGCTGGTAGGAAAGGCTGTCAACCTTCAGGAGTAAATGAATGGGCCATATTGCCTTAATGGATTTATAATGTCCTGGCTTTTCAGAATCATGTTTTACAGATGAAGCCATCTCCTGTGAAGGTGTTTGCCCAGGGCGAATCTTTTGGGCACCTCACCATCAGGGCTTCCCTTTTCATCAGTCCCTGTTACCAGACTCACCGTCGGGTAAAACACCCTGGTATTTGGTGCCACCAGAGGCAGTCTGTCCTTGACTGTGTAATTAAGAATGACTTCATGGCAAAGGCACTGGAGGACAATGACAAAGCAGTCTGGCAGATGGAGAAATTGTCATGGGTCTTGGTTCTGCATCCAGGATGCAGCAAGAAGAAAAAGCATAAACACCTTGCTTGGGGAACTGAGTGGTTGCAAGGGCTCTGGTTTAATGGAACAATGAAGGACCTGAAGACAGAAGCCCTTGCTTCGTCCCTCATGGCTCCTGAGATGGCAGATGTGCCACTTCATGTTCTTCCTCATAAAATAAGTGTGATAATGGCAACTCCCAGGACTGTTATCAGAAATAAATAGGTTAGCACACCTGAGCATGCTTGGAAAGTTCGAAACTTTCACCCAGGAACTTCAGCACCCTGATATTCTGCTAACTTACTATTTGGACTCCAATGCATTCTCAACACAGTGCCCTTGAAGGGTCTTTTGTTTGTTCTATTAAAAGTAATGGCTATTTTCTGATGCAGTGGGAAAGAAAACTTAAGACTCTGACCTAGGTCTACATCATTTCAATTTTTTTAATTATCCTCATCTGCTGAGGGCCTGACATTTTGACTTTATCAGAGAGCACCAGGAGTTTTCTAATGAGAAAGATTGTATTTCTCTTCAGAGACCTGTGAGCGACAAAGAGAGGGATGGTTTGCACTGAGCTACTGTCTTTGCGTCTTCTCTTGTAATTACTAAAGAGGCAAGTCAAGTGCGAGCTTTCCAAAAAAGACAAATTGCACATTTTTTGAAGTACCACTGGGAAGTAGAAACTGGCTTCATGTCTCTTCCAACTTCCTCTTCAAAAAGAGGATTTCAGGGAGGGAAATGTCAGGATGGCAGAAAACAAATTCTGATAGATTGCCAGGTGGCACCAGGGTAGGGGCTGTGCCTTCTGAATGCCAGCGAAACACTAAGCCCCTTAATTACACACACTGGTGATAAGCTTAGGTAGAGCTGAGAAGAGAGAGCATCAAAAAATAAAGATATACGCCTTCCTTTAGATTCTAGAATGAACTGTAGGTATTTAGCAGAATCCTGTCATCTTCAGAAAATAAAATTGAGCTGTGTGCATACCTCAGGTTTGATCTGGTAAGCTGGTTTTCAGAACTTAAATAGTAATTTGAATTTATTAATAATAGCTAATGTGCAATGAAAATACCAAATTGCTTGTTTTCTTTGATTCTTGCTACCACTTTTCAAGGTAGATATAACTTTCATCTTAATAGAGAAGGAAGATATTAAGGCTTTGGAGGCCAATGAGCTACAAATAAATATGCATGTTTCAGTTTCTCTTGACACATGCTCTTTCCCCACCAGCCTCTTTTTTGTTTTTAAGATTACTTATGCATACAAGAACTGGGGTGTAGGCCAGAGGTGTGGGGGGTGAGAGGATTCACCAGAGAAGTGGGGAGCAGAACAGGCAGACTGAAATACACTGCTGAGGGGAGCAGTGGGAGTGGCAGGAGAGTTCTGCTGTGCCATGTAGGTCAGCTCCCTGGCTGGGGATTGAACTGGTGCTTCAGTGGCTATTGATAGCTTCATAGTGCTGAGACTTAACCGCTTGTGCCACCAGGGAGGCCCATAGGACAAAGGTTCTATACTCAAAAATTGTGTGTACCTATACTCAAAAATTGTGTGTATCCAGAAAGTGGTATATGGTGGAGTGCAGGGCAGGAGGGAATACCGGAATCTTAGAAACAGAACAAATTGTTCATTTCCTGTTTCATCAAGGAAAATATTCATTGTGGTGGTAATAAGGGCAATAGGCCAGGCCTCAGCCTTTCCTGCGATATGCAGAGATTCACCAGGGCCATGAGTATGTAGGAGGATCTAGGAAAGGGTACCTGTAGCCAGGAAGGAAATACAGGGCTGATATAGGTCCCATACAAAAATTTTGGCTTATCTGACTTGTCCTACTGATGGAAGCAAGAGAGTAATTTTTTGTTGTTGTTTTTATCAATTGAGGCAAACGTGGTTCTTAGAGACCTTGGACATGACAAATGCTGGACTTTCTCCCTGGTATTCTTTCTCCCCTGACCTGGGTACTTTGCTTATCCATTATGATGAGGTCTTATGTTGAAATACTACTACCAGGTGTGTGTTTTATATTTTCACTCTGATGGCCTGGTTATTCCCTCCTGGTTCTGACTTGCTTAGGGGAAAACTAAAGCTTCATGGCTGATGTTGTGACAAATAGTCTCCTCCAACATGCACCCCATGAGGTAGGTGGCCCTGAGCCCCAGAAAGAGATGGCCCCCCACCACCTTAGCCTTCCACCCCCATCCCTGTAAATTCCAATATGTGCAGGTTTACTTGGTGAGATAAGACAGGCTCACAGTCTATAAGTTGGAATTAATCCCCTTATTTTCCTAAGGAGGTAATTTTTGCACATATTTTTCTGCTAGGTGTTTCAAATCAGTATAGCAGAACTTCCTCCTGATCACTTTACCTGGCCTGTGCTCTTTACACTATCAAGAACTTAGCAGTATAATTAATGTTACTAAAGATGACACACATAAATCAATGTGGTATTTTTTTAATGTCATATTTAAATTATTAATTTGTTCTTGACAGGAACAAATGTACAGTAAAATTTACTCATTTGGACTAATTGAGGGAGAGGCCAATTACATAGCAAAGCCTCTATTAACTAGAACCCTACAAACAAGACTTCCATGAATTACTTTTTTGGTCTTCCTGCTTGGAAAATCAAACTTTTAGGGATTTTACTTCCAAGTGATTTCTAGTTTATACTAGGGCAATGCTTTTTTAAAAAAATATTTGTTTATTTATGCAAGAACCGGGGTACAGGCCAGATGCGCGGGAGGATGAGAGGATTCACTAGAGACAGAGCGGGGAACAGAACAGGCAGACTGACAAAATGCACTGCTGAGGGGAGCAGCGTGCAAGACAGGAGAGGTCTGCTTCGCCATGTGGGATTCTTGCCAGCCGGCCAGGATTGAATCCACACTGCAGAGGCTGTGGACAGCTTCACAGTGTGGCACTCAACCACATGTGCCACCAAGGAGGCACAAGGGTAGTACTTTTTTTTACTGACTCTTTCCCTGCCTACCTTCATGAAGTGCTGCAAGTCCTGACACACCAAGAAAAACTGAAATGGAGTTTGTAAAGGATGATGATCTGGGTTTCTGGCTGACGTTCAGTAACCTGGACCCATGTGCCAAACTGTGTCAAGAACAAAAACAGCAATTCTAATTTAATTATCTTTTATATAATAATAAGCACTTTATGTGGTTTCACAACCACCTTAGGGAAGAAATTCTGTGTTTACACATTTCCCTCTTTTATTTGTAAAAACAAACAGAGAGGCTTGGAGAGGATAAGTAGATTGCTAGAGCTCTCAGAGTAGGAAATGGTAGTTGGGGGATCTGATTTCAAGTCATCACACTCCAATGTTCATTTGATAACCACTACTAGAACCTTCTGAGCATTTAGTGATTCAAAAGAGAAAGAGACAGTCTTGAGGGCAATGGTTGCCTCCTCATCAGATGTGTTTTAGCAGGACATGCACAATATAATAGCAGGAGTTCAAAAATTTGAAGAATGTTGAAGCTATATTTAGATTTTATTCCAATTAAGAGAGTCTGTAATTCTAACCAGATAACACTTCTCATCAAACATCTCGCCTTTGTAGAATATCAACAGATGGAGGTTACACTTTAACAAAACAATTAAAATATAAAACAGAAGTTTAAAAATGATGGTAATAACATTTCATATCATCAATCCAACAAAGTTGAGTTACCTGTAACTATTAATAAAGGAAATCCTTTGATTCCATATAGGGTAGAGGCTACTGAAGCCTATGAAAAATGGGAGTCCTTTAACTAGCTTCAACAGTCTCCTCTTCCCACCCCCCATTATTTTAACATTTCCTAATTAAAATTTACATTAACATTTCCTTATTTGCTTGGTGAATTCACTCTTTATAGAAAACATGGAGCTATAGTAGCATAAAGTGTTGTGGTTTCTAAATGGTATTTAGGATGCGAAATATGCTTTACAATGTATTTGGCTGTTGAATTTGGGACCAAGTTTCAGGTGTTAGTGGACTACTATACCCCAATTTACCAGTCATTCTGAGGACTGTTACTCAGACTGATACTCACACAGAAAAAATGAATAAGGAAGGGTCTGTCTCCACACACGAGACTCTACAAGAGTAATCAAGCCTGCAGTTGCTTCATTAGTTACTTGAATGCATTTTCGTTAGTTCTTAGAAAGTTTTACCATTATCTATAAGAGAACTAATTAGATTTACTAAGAAGAATTTAAATTACATTTCTTCCCTTGCAAATTATTAGGTAGGGTTTCTGTATTCTGACCAGGAGCAATTTCTTGAACTTTAGAGGGAAACAAAATCTTGAAGAGAAACACTGGCAAAATATTTAAAGTGAGACATTTCAATCTTATAACATCCCTTCTCTCTGCCCCACAAATCTGTGTGCTGAAGAACTGCTCTTTATAATGTCTCTGCCTCACAATTTCCCTTTATCATTCAAACTATAGTAGCTTTGTAGGGTGTTTTAAAATACCTTTTTAGCATCTTTTAAGATCTCTTTTAATACTCAATAGCAATAACTTAAGTTTTGAGACTTCAAGAGCATCTGGTTGCTTGGAATTTGTCAGGAACAAACTGGATACAAGTCCCTGCCTTTGTAATCTAACGTTGTAGTAGAGCAGACGGGAAATAAACAATGTTCATTATACGTAAGAAACTGATCTAGAAAGTCAGGTGAAAAGTGCTATAGAAAAATTTGGCCAATAAGGATACAGGAGTGATAATAAAGGGGAGTTCAAGTTGTCAGTTTGCAGGATTAAAATGGGTGGTCAGGGGAGGCCTTGGTGAAAATGTAGCATCTGAACTAATAGAGGAAGTTAAATTCAAGACTGTTCTGTTCAGGTGCTCCAAGGAGTGTGAGCTCACCCAGACTCCAGTGTTGCAAAGGCCAAAGCATGTTCTTGCTCTTCTTTTTCCCCTTTTTTCTCATCTCCTCCTGCTCACTGTGCTTTTCTACCTTCCCAAACTTCCCCCTCCCAATACACACTTTGTTCCACACTTACTTTCTGTAGTTCCTTTGGTAATACAGCCATGCTCCCATCTCAGGAACTTGGCTCTTGCTACTTCCTGTGCTTGAAAAGTTCTTCCCTAAATATCCATAGAGGTGGTTTCCTCACCTCCTGTGTCCTTTGCCCTCCTAGGCCCTTCTTTTTTTTTTTTTTAAGTTTATTTTTTATTTATTTATATAAACACTGGGTACAGTCAGAAGCCCAAACACTGGGTACAGTCAGAAGCGTGGGAGGGTCAGAGAATTCACCAGAGCCAGAACAGAACAGGCAGACTGATGAAATACACTGCTGAGGGGAGCAGTGGGCGGCAGGAGAGGTCTGCGTACCATGTGGGACTGTCGCTGGCGGCCGGGGATTGAACCAGCGCTGCAGAGGCTGTGGGCAGCTTTGCAACACAGTGCTCAACCGCTGCGCCACCGTGGGTGGCCCTTCCTAGGCCCTTCTTAACCTCACCATCATAAGTGTTTTCCTGATATTCCTAACCCCACTCCCTGCTGTGTTTTTCTCTGTTGCACTTTACCATCATCTAGTATGCTATATAATTTTAAAATGTTAAAAATGCCATACATGCACTTGGGTACAGTCAGAAGCGCTGAGAGTCTCTTCAGCCAAGCACCATGTTTCCGGTAGCTTCTTGAAAGGAGTAAGTTTTTTTTTGTTTGTTTGTTTGTTTTTTGTTTTTTGTTTTTGATCCCAAATGTTCTACTCCTAGCACAGGGAAGACACCAAAGAACTTGTTGAATGTTGTATGTATAAGGACTGTTGATCTGTTAAATGGTCTCTTTTACAATATATTTAAAGAGATTGCTTTTTAAAACTAAATAATGTATTAAATTCTTATATCATTTATTAACATTTTAAAGCTACTGCAAAAATATACTTCACTAATGGAGTGTGTAAAAATCCAGTAAATACGTGGAAATCGGTTATTACAAAAAAAAGCCACCTAAGAAAAGTATTAGTGAAAAATGGGAAGGGGGGATCCTTCAAATAAAAGAAAGCTGAATTAACTTACTTACAATTTGAAGTTTCCATAGCAGAACCCTTCTTTCCCACCTGTCCCTCAACCAGCTCCATCCTGACTCTTGGCAATCACCTCAACATTGATGGGCAAAACCCTACTCGACAAATCGGTTGAGCAGTTCACCTGTGAGCCTGAACCCCAAGTGCTGGTGTGCAACCCTCTCTACCAATAACTCTCTGCAAACACTTTTAACCTCCCCGTTTTGTCATGTACCCATGTGCCAGACTCTTACATCATTAGGGAGTGGGCAAATGAGGGCTTTTGTGAGAAACCATTAAAAGGACCATTATCAGAACACCAGAGTACTCCCTCTCCACATCACATGGCAGATGGAGTCACTGCAACCAAGAAGAGTTCATGCCCAACATGGATTTCCAGTTATTTCCTTATAACTGGAGCACATCATGGTTGCTAGGAATGAGATGATGACAGAAAGTGGCCTTTTGATCCTGGCATCCTGGCCTGAGAGATCTACTGACCAAGTTCAGCTTTCAACCTGGCTGTACTTTGAATTTTGCATTTCTTTGGGTTTTTATGTCTGAAAATATTTTCTCTTTCCTCTGTGGCAATTCAAATACAAAGAAAATCAACATTTTAAAATTCAGATAAGCAAGAGTTCGTTTACAGTTGGAGATTTTGAGCACACTGCTTTTGTGTGATAATATTTGAAATTTATTTCCACAAGTTATTGCACATTCATTTCTGGAGTTTTCATTGCAGAAAATTGCCAGAAGGAATGGATTTTGTCTTCTTCAGCTGGCAGAACAATTTTCCACCTGTCGCCCAAATATTTGATGAGAAGGATTATGTTGCTGGCTCTGAAAGTTTATACTGTGGATCCTTCAGAAGTGAGAGGGTCTAATGAAAGTACTACCCTGATATCAGAGTCCAGTTTGCTAAAGTGACTGTGAAACTGTGGATGGATTTCCGGTGTTTAGGGCAATTTGCTTCAATCATATTCTCTCTCTCTCTCTCTCTCTCTCTCTCTCTCTCTCTCTCTCTCTCTCTCTCTCTCTCTCTCTCTCTCTCTCTCTCACTCTCATGCTCACACTTCTCAACCTGCTGCATGGCAAATGACATCTTTCATCCTTTAAACTGTAACAGTATTCTTGTGTTCAGCAAAACTCTTGTGGCCTTGCCAAAGATCTGAATTAATTGCCTGAAATTATTGTTGTTCATCTTCCCGGTAAATGGAACCAAAAAGAAGCACTGGTGCATGGGTACAGATGAAATTGTCATTTGATTTCAGGTTCAAATAATTTACTGTCTCCTCTGAGTTTCGCTCCCACTGAAGTCTATGAGGGATTTAACCACAGAGTCAGTACAGTCAACAGCAGCAGATTTCAAAAATCCATGCATAATGGCAGCAACCTTTTAAACTGTCAGAATAAATATAAAACCATTTTCCCCTTGTTTCTTCAAACACTTTATGAACATCATAAGTAATAATAACACTGCTGCTGTCAGAAGAATTTTTCTGAGGCATAGATTTTTACCATGCCGTATCAGGACCCTTCAGCAGCCTCAAGCAATAGCTAAGAATCTTGTGCTGGCATTCATGCCCCTGGCTAATGAGACCCTGATCAGGTTTTTCTATCTTATTCTCCACTACTGAATGGACCCTACCAAACAATTGTTTCCTTCATAGTCTTTGCAAACTTTCTAATCCCCATGCTTTTTTACATGCAATTTCTCATCCTACTTACCTATAAAATTTAAATTTTATTTACCTATTATGACCTAATGCAAATTCTGTGAAACATGCACCTGGAAATATTGTCCTTCACAGACACTGTTTATGGAACTGTATGTTTCTTGTTCCCATCCCATAAAATCCTAAGATAAGACATTCTATTTAAAGACTATTTTGCTGTGCTGTTGTTAAGGTAGATGCTGGATCAAGAAATAGCCTTGCTCCAAGCAGAATTCAGTCTTTTTCTTCTGAAAATCTGTTCTGAATTGTTCTTCCCCTAGCTCTTTACTGTCCCCTGACTGGTCACTTGCTGTTGGTTCACCATGCTGAGCCTGCAGTGTGTTCAGGGCTTTGTTAAAATTCTAGAAGCCACTGTGCTGATCAGAATCCTTCCTCCATCACATTACCAACTGAGGGAAGCAAAATGGCTTTCACTGTAGTTGCAACTAAGAAGCAGAATGAAATGCTTTTCGTGGCCCCTCAGCTGTTGTTCTCTCTACTGCCCCTCCCTAACACCTTCCCCTTCAGGCTCAGCCTGTGGGCTCCTTTTCCATCCTGTGTCTTGGCACAAGGATATCTTGTGGATATCTTCATTTACTTACTTTGTGCTTTCCAAGAAGAAATGTACCACTTGGGAAGTGACAGTGAGCAGCTGTGCAAGGAATCCCAGGTTGATCATAGCACATCTTTTTGGAGTGTTATTTTTACTTGAAAATGATGCCATTTTGCTCTTGTTTTTATGAGCTAGATATATCTTAAAGCAGAAGTAAAAATTTGCCTGAATATTAAATGAAATTGATGATAACTGTGAAAAATCTCATTTGTGGCCATGCTATTCATGTGCACTCTTTAAGAGATCTGTATTCATTCTTCGCTGCCAATAAGGTTATTTAACAAGCATCAACTTAAAAGTTTCATGTTAATTTATCTTTTCTAGCCAGTATACTTTATTATATATTGCCTTTTTTACCCCCAAGTTTTGTCTTCTCTTGTCTTCAAATCCAACGATACTGTCCCTTCTTCAGGAATCTTCAGAAATGTACCTTTCTGACTTCTCTGTAATAAGGCAGGTACAAGGTTTCAGAGCACCTAGAATATCCTGAAAACCTATTGAAAGAATGTAGAGCCAGATGTATGGGGAGGGGGCAGGAGACTGGAATGGAAAGGAACTAATAAGTTCTTGCTAGTGAGATAGCAGTTCTACAGCAAAGCTTATCTTACCTTGGGGGACAGTTGGAAATAGGCATTATTTTTGTTGTGTCCTTTTACTTTTTAAAAGAGGGAAGTTATATTGGAAAGGTATCATTTGCTTGTTTATGTAGAGGACAGTGCTAGTTTGAAGCTGGAAGAAATTTAAAGGATAGAATACATTGCTTTGAATTTTAGCCAGGGCCCTAGGAAGCCATGTGTTGGTAGGGAAGTTTAGGAATGTACTATTGTTAGCATTTCACAAAGCACAATGAAAAGTGTACACTTACTCACAATGCATTTCTTTGATTTGGGCTGGAACTTTCAAAATGCAATAGGGCTATATCAATAAGGTAATTATGGATTAATCACATTCTGATTATTGCCTCTAACAATTTTTTAAGATACAGAAAAATCAAATGCTCATAAACCTTTATTTAACCCTGATGATACTTAATTATTATATATTGCCAATTATTACATTGTAGTATTTTCCATATCTGCTTGATATATTTGTAATGGGATATAAAGAGCATAGATTAAAATTAAAGTGCCTTCCTTCCACAACATATTTATCTGTCTTCCCTTCCCCATCTTCATAAGAACAGCTTCTCTTAGTAATTTATAATCCTTCTAGTATGTTTGTACTTATCACACATGCATATACTTGTAACTAATATTGCAGTACTTTGATTATTGAAAAAATATAAAAATGGAATCCTATAGATTTTATCTTTCTGTTACATGTCTCTTGTTTTTCCATGCAGCATAAATTGAGATTTATCCATGTTGGTAAATCAGAGGTTCCTTTTTTTTTTTTTTAAGATTTATTAATTTATACAAGAACCAGGGTACAGGCCAGATGCATGGGAGGGTGAGAGGATTCACCAGAGACAGAGCGGGGAACAGAAACAGGCAGACTGATGAAATACACTGCTGAGGGGAGCAGCAGGCGAGACAGGAGAGGTCTACAGCACCATGTGGGACCCTCACCGGCTGGCCAGGATCAAACCGGCGCTGCAGAGGCTGTGGACAGCTTCATAGCACTGAGCTCAACCGCCTGTGTCACCAGGGGAGGCCCCAGTGGTTCCTTCTTACTGCAACATTGTATTCCAGCCCCATGATGAAACTATTTGATTTTTTGGTTTTACTCTTAGGAGATGGGTATATTTTAGTTTCTCTTTAGAAAATATTCATGTATGCTTTCTTGGGGTAATATCCTAGTGGAAATGTCCATTGTGTCTCTAATTATTAAAAAGCATTGGGGAGAGGGCCTCCCCTGGTGGCGCAGGCAGTTGAGCGCCATACTGTGAAGCTGTCTGCAGCCTCTGCAGCGCGGGTTCGATCCCGGCCGGCAAGGGCCCCACATGGCGCAGCAGACCTCTCCTGTCGTGCCGCTGCTCCCCTCAGCAGTGTATTTCGTCAGTCTGCCTGTTCTGTTCCCCACTCTGTCTCTGGTGAATCCTCTCACCCTCCCATGCCTCTGGCCTGTACCCCAGTTCTTTTATAAATAAATAAATAAAATCTTTAAAAAAATAAAAAAGAGCATTGGGGAGAATCATTATTTAACAAATACATTTTACTCCTTTAAATCACAAGGACTCCAAAGGAAGAAATGTAAAACTGGGTGTCGCTGATGTAGTGCAGCTTTCTGCCTATGATTATTGCTAAGTTTATGTTCCATCAGACTTTTTTTTTTTTTTGCCTAATCTAGCCTTTGAAAATATATCAGAGTATGATTTCACAAATCTTTTTGGTTACATATTTTAATGGCTCAGAACACTAAATTTGGGAAGTGTTTCATAGCATTTGACCTAAAATCCTACTTGCATAATTGAAGCCCCTTTCTCTCTTGTTTTCTCCAGAAGTAATGAAGACCAGCTACTTATTTCCACTCTTAAAATAACCCCTTCTATTCTAATTTGAAATTCTTCTTTCCTTTCATCTGCAGGATTTCTTCCCTTAGGTCATTTGTGCCATTGTAATCCAGGCTTTTTCAGATGTATTCATATTTTGCTTAGTTCATAGTGCTTAAAACCAAAAAAAAAAAAAAAAAATACTATCTTATAATAGCCCTGGGCAAGACTGACAGGATTACCTCATAGTTTTTATAGATGACTTTTTATATCTATCTATCTATCTCTCCACCTATCTATCTTTATATGTTTACCCCTCCCTTCCTCCCAGAAATATGTATTGTGTCCCTTCTATGTGAAACTTGCACATCTACTCTTGTATAAACAAGGAAATTCCTGAGTGGCTGAATTTGATTTATCATGTATTTAGCATATTTAGCATATGGACTACTAGATGGATTTGTTATGTCTTTTGATAGTTGTGAAGGCAGCTCTTACTATTTAGGCATTCATTTAGTTGTTAAAGGTAGGTGATTATTCAGAGTATAATAAAGGTGATTATTTAGTGTCTACTAGAGGTGATTAATATTTAGAGTATACCAGAAGTTGTGTAAGGAATGTAGTAAAATACCAGAATTGTTGTCAACAGCAAAGCAAATCAAAATAAAATGAGCAGTCTAAATTGATTGCAGTTAAATAAGTAAATCATGATATTAATATATTCACACACTAGGATACTACAATGAAAATCTATGAACTTCAAACACATGCATTGGCAAAGATGAATTTTTAAAAAAGTTTAGTGAAAAAATAAATTAGAGGAATAGAAATGGCTATTAAACATATGAGACATTGTCCATTAGCCATTAGGGAAATACAAATCTAAACTACAATGAAGATACTATTTCACATAAACTGGGTGATTCTAGTCACAAATAAATATAATACCAAGTATGGCAATGTAGAGAAACTTGCAACTACATATATTATTGTTGAAAATGAAAACTGGTGGGCCTCCCCTTGTGGCGCAGTGGTTGAGCTCTGGGCTGCGAAGCTGCCCACAGCCTCTGCAGCGCCAGTTCCATCCCCAGCCGCTGGCGAGGGTCCCACATGGTTGATAGACATGTCCTGACGTGCTTGCTGCTCCCCTCAGCAGTGTATTTCATCAGTCTGCCTGTTCTGTTCTCTGTTCTGGCTCTGGTGAATTCTCTTACCCTCCCGCACTTCTGACTGTACCCAGTGCTTGTATCAATAAATAAATAAATCTTAAAAAAAAAAAATGAAAACTGGTATAACCACAATGGAAAAGAGTTAGCTGTTCCACAGAGAGTGAAGTGTGACGTTACCTTATAACTTAGCCAGTGTTACTCTTAGTTGTATGACCAAAACAAATGAAAACATATGTCCACACAAAACTTGTTCGCCAGTGTTTATAGCACTTTTCATACTAGTAAAATGTCCCTAATGTTCATCAATAGATGAATTGATAAACCAACTATTTTCTTTCCATTCATTGGGATATTGCTTGATAATAAAACACTGAGATATGTTACAACTTGGATGGATCTCAAAACATTATGGTTTTAAAGGAATACAGTCATAAATGATCAAACATATGATTTCATTTATATAAAATGTCCACAACAAGCAAATCCATAGATACAAAGTAGCCTAATGGTTGTTGGGGGAGGGACAAGAGGAATAACTATTAATAAGTACAGGATTTCTCTTTGGGGTGATGAAATGTTCCAAAAATATATTATAGTGATGGTTATAGAGTTATATGAATATCCCAAAACCATCAGATTATATGCTTTAAGTGGGTAAACTTTCTTATATGAGAATCAACTTAGCAATTTGTGCTTTAGGGTTGTGTGTCTATATGTTGGAAATATAAACATAATGGAAGAAATTATTTGAAAAGAAGAAAAATATCCAGCATAGAATATTGGGTGTTCACACTGAGTTTCAGGTAGAGGATCACATCAGAGTAAACTAGAGTGATGTTGCTGGGAATGTCTCCTTATTGAATGGTGTATTCCTTTCATTTTTGTGCTTCATTTTTGACATTTACATTGCATTATTAGTCAGTGAGTCTTACTGAAAATTTTACATGTATCAAATACTGTATAATAAAAAGCTGAGTGCAGTCTCCTTTACTTTTTGAAGGAGATAATGTGCTTCATATCAGTGGAATGACATATGTTTGCTTATTTGTTCCCTCAGAAAGACTGGTAAGGAGAGACAAAGGGTGACAGCTTGTAGACGTACCCGTCACTTAGCCAAATATCAGTGCGTTTGGGGTTGTTTAAATCTGAATCCTTCCATATTAGAAATGGCAGAAATACAACTTTTTTTCTGAAATGGTGTTTTAGTTCTTTGTATTTTCCCCCTCTTAAAGAGAAAGTAGGCAGAGGAGAATTAGATGAGGTTAAAAAGTGACAAAACTACATGTAGAGAAAAAATTACTTTTCTGAAAATGTTATCCAATTTAAATTGTTCTCCTGAAATTTAAATTTCTTTCATCTCTAGGGACATTAAAATAATGCTGCTATCCAACAAAGATTTTGCATAATTGACTTGACTGTTTTTATTTATTTCTTAACAAAATCATGGAAAAGGATCATGTTTTAGGAAAGGCAGTAGTGCAGACAAAGAGAAACTAAAAAATAGACGATAACCTGAGCTAATTTGGGGTGGGAGGGAGCAGGAGCTAAGAAAATGCAGTCTTCTCCATGGGCTCTGGTACAAATTAGGAACAGTTGACCCTTTAGTGGCTTGGTTGATAAGAATTTCATTTGAAATCCCATTTGAATCTTAAAAGATTGCATATTCATGGGTTATAAGATGATTCTTCCATCTGAAGTGATCCTATTGACCTCTTTTATATGTCTTCTGTTTTTATGTGCCCACTTTTTAAAATTGTAAAAGTTACATGGTATTTTAAGCACCTGCTTTAAGGTTGTTACACTCTTATCTAAATTGGGTCTCATCAGCACCTTAATGAACAAACTCTCTATAACCCAGCCTTAATCAAAATGTTTTTAAAAATTAGAGCAATGATTCAGCGATCAAGCTCTATGTGCTTCCTTCAGATATTAAACTTCAGATCCCCTGAGGAACAAGCCACGTGACTAAGTACTTAGATTTCATGACCCCCAAGTTCCCCACCCTTTATAAACACTACTCCCTACACAGCACTGCCTACTGACCCTAATAGCCTCATATAATATCTGCTAATTCTAAAAATTAACATTTAATTTTTTTTTTGTTTTGCTCTGAGAGTACTTGGGCGATAAATGTGACAATGCTTTTGATAACTGGTGTTGTCCTTGCATATCTAAAATCTGATTTTAAGAATCACTTCTCATCAGTTATGCACCCACTTGGCAGTAATCTGATCGAAACTCAATTCTCCTAGTCTTTGATGAGCTCTCATGTGGAGCCAAATCTACATTCCCTCAAAGAGAGATGTTTCACTTGCCCTTTTTCTGATCAGTGGAGCCCTCACAGAACTCCAAGAGCTTGTGAAGATGATTACAATGAGCTCTGTGATTTCAACCAATTCCTAAAATGCCTTGGGTTATTTTTACCCTGCAAGCTGTTTATGCAAAGAAAGGAAGTTTCATCTAGAAGGAAAGAAATAGTTTAAGGCAACTTTATATTAGTTTGTTTTTTTTTTTTTGAATCTTGGTATTATATATAATCTACAGAAAGAGCTCTATTAGGCAGTGTTCTAGCCTCCTTGCCTTAATTCTATCACTAACTTATTAAGTAAACCTAAACAAGTCAGTCTATGATAGGCATTTCTTGTCTGTAAAAGCTGAGTTGAATTGAATGATCTCTACAGTAACTTTAAGCATTAATATGCAAAAGTTCAAAAACTAGATTTTGGTCAATCTGGCCTTTTCTGATTTTTCATAACAAGGACAATCCTGCTGCTCATCTAAAAAGTCTTTCTTAGGCACTTTCTTAAAAATGCAGAATTATTTTGACTTTTTCCCATGTTCTAAAAATCAGTTTTTGAAAACTTGACTTACCAATTAATGATTATCTTTCCTATCCACCAACTTAACATAATAGAGTATATTTAATGAATCCAGGTGCATTTTGTTGACCTGCTTTTGTAACTTAAGACCTATTTTTACTCGTAATTGTGATAGTATTATTGTTCTAACTTATCTAGAACACTCAACCCCCCAAAAAACTATGTAAAAATATTAATATATCAGGAGGTGATTTTTGAGAAATGCCAGGCCTAATTATTCATTTGAAGGGTAGCATGGATAAATCTGGTTGGAGTTTCACAGTAACTTAAATTATTTTCAAATTCTCTAAAATTGAACAAACTCCTTCAACTCATTAACTTTTTTTGTTTTAATTGGGCAGAAAAGCAATGTGTTACTTTAAAGGTATTTAGCCATAGTAAAATCCAGATCAGCTATTAAAAAATAGCCTTTTTTTTTTTTTTCTCCCTGCCCTAGAGTATTCATAAGAGTCTACAAATACAGGCTGTTATTGTGTGTGTGTGCCAAATATAACTGGCATAATTATCTTCCTATTTGGCTCATTAAACATTATATTCTTCTGTGAATCATTGCAGTGTGACAGTGACCCAGCAGTGAAATAGGTCCTGTGGAACAAAGGAAAAAGCATGATTCTGTTGTAGTTGTTTTACCTTTAAGTCCATTGTTGTCAATTGAGAGCATTGCTTTCATGTATGATTAATCTCACTGAAGTCCAGTGTTTTCCACTTTTGAATAGAAAGTCAGTACTCTGCATTTGCGACAAGCCAGACTTTCAACCAGATCAGGGGTTGGGGGTGGGGCACATTTATCTTGAAGGTTTGTGTTGTTCCCAGCAGTCATAGGGAGAGCAGCACATTCTTCAGAAAGTGGCTTCTTGAGTCCTTGGACACTCGAGTTATAATAAGAGTAGAGCTCTCCTCATCAATCTCTCATGGTTGTGTAAGGCACACATAGCCTCAAAAACATTTAGTATCTTGGAAGCCTAGTGGATCCCTATCAATAGATCAGTGGATTCTTCTACCCAAGTTGTGGTTGTCAATTTGCCCTGTGGGTTAGTGGAAGTGAGGTGGGAATTACAGACCCAGGTAAACTGAGGAACAGTCAGTTCTTCTGTTGTTTGGTTTTGCACTTTTTAACATTTTAATCTCTACACAATTATTTCCAGAAATACTAATGTTGAGAAATGAAGCAATAATTTTCTCCCAAATGAAGAAAATCTTTCTACTTTCTATCATCCCCAAAAAAAGGAATTAACCAATGATACCAATGATAAATGCTTATCTCTCATGGATATCACGGATACTTTTTACTGCTTTTTTCTGGATAATCATTATCTCCCCACAAAATTTTTTAATAACATATGAACCCCCAGTTTGCTTCAGTAAGTGCTGCATATTGATGTATCAGATCTTTCCGTGTCCCCCAAGATTGCCTCTGTTTCAACCACATTGGCCTTCTCCCTGATCCTGACTGTTTCTGAGTGAGTAAATGATGGTTTTTATTCATCATGGGTCAAAACTTTCTGTCCTTTGCTTCTGTTCTCCTCACATCTTATAATGGGTTCTTCTTTGTAATAGTCATCTGGAAAAAAAAATTAAGAAATAAAATACACACTGCAAATTGCATTCTGAGAGATTTAGTAGTAAGCAGTTGCAGGCTCCTTGGCTACTATTTTTCTCTCTGTTTCAAATTGAAACTTTTTCTTCCCTACCCCTTTGCCTCAAGGACCTCCAAAGCTATCCCCTAGTCTTGCTAGTGGCAAATATATGTAGCAGATGAACAAAGAGGTGTTTAGATTCAAATCGCTTGTATGTGATGATATCATTGTATTCCAGATTCCTTCCCCCAAAATAGACATCATCTAATCAGATTTACTGTGACTCCTGGAATCAACTGATCAGTTTTATAGTTGATATCATGTATCCCATGGAAAAACATCATTTCTTAGCCTCAGTTTGGTTTTTTGTCTTGTTTTGTTTTCTGTCCTAGGACTTGCTATAGTGTGATGAAATAGTGATGTAGCACATCCATAGGGTTTTTCCAATGAACAACTTGTAATGTCTTGCTTGTCAGCTTTCTCTGACATTGTTGTGCCATTGTGTACTCCATTCTGTCAACTTTAAACACTGTCGTAACACTCATTTTTAATGTCTTGACTTTGTTTTTGTTGTCTTCAGAGGTGGGTATTTGGTATGTGTTATTTCTACATTTTGGTTATGATGTTAAATCCTAGCTCTAATGTAAATTATGAACACCATTGTTGGCCTACTGTTGTAGAACTCAGACTGATGGTTCTAGATTTACCAAAATAGCAATTCTAAATAAGTATAAGTTTATTCATTTCATTAACTCTGATTATTTCAATATATTTAATACTATAGCTGTAAAGTATACTACCCCACTTTTAAGTAAAGATATCTGGAATTACTGTCTTCTTGGTACTTTACAGTGTCTTTGTTTCTCTAATTTAACATTTATCATGGTCACAGAAACTGAACTTAACTAGGAGAGCATTTTAGTCAAACTAGTTTTGGTATATACTAGGAATACAAAAAATACAGAAAAGATTCTGAAAATGGGGAAAAAGGATAATGTATTGATATTAATATCCATTTTTCCTCTCTATACCCTATTAACAGGATAATTTCTATCTTCTCTGGACTCCTCATATCTTTACCTAAATGTTTCATTCCTCCTAGGGCACATTGAACCTTTGGATTGATGGTTTAATATCTTCCCTGCAAGTTTCAACTAGTATTGGTTGCATTTTTAATTTCATAACCTGTTCAGTAGTAACATGGGTGATTATCGATCTCCTGACCCAGACCCTCGGTGCCAACAAAATTATGTGCTTGCTGTAAGCCACTGATAGTGCAAGCTATCAACCTATTTATCATAAATAGCAAATTGGGATGGCCTAGCAGCATGCACATGACTGTCTGATTCATATTCATTTATACATGGAGGTAGGGTGCTGAGATAGCTAAATAATTAAATCACATAATGCAATTAAACTTACTCTATTCGAGTGCTCTTTTTACCCCATTCTTCTTGCTGACAGTATGCATACCAGGTTTCACCCCAGTGCAATTAAGCTGATTAGGTAGTGCTAATCCACTCCAGTGTGTAGTAGGCTTTTTTGTTGTGTTGCTTCTTTTTTTAAGGTTTCGTAAGTCAAATGCCAGATTTTTAAGGTCTGACTTGAGATCTTCAAATGATATATATAAAGCTCTTTATCAAACACATTACAACAAAGACAAATAGTCTTAATCTTCCAAGACTTTTTTGGGTTCCCAGAATTGGTCCCTGAGCTGTGATCTTAGATATGTGACCTTAGCTATGTGGAGGAGACAAGGGACTACAATTCTACTTTTCAATATGTAGCCATTGATCACACTTGGCTGCCCCATTTTAAAATCATATAAAATTAAAAATACAATTGTATTACAATTGCCACATTTCAAGTGCTCAGTGGCCATGTGTAGCTACCATTTTGGATAGAATGGATACTATACATTTTCATTCAGAAAGTTCTTTTGGACAGCAAAACTATTAACATTTTCAGGGATTTCTTGAAGTGCTGCTTAAAAGACTTAGCCTTGCTTTACTATTTTTAACTTATAAATGAAACAATCTACAGAATGCAAATCTACATCTGTTTCATCTTTTATCCCTCCAGCCCTTAATTTTCCTTTAATAATATGCTACCAATCATTTCTCTTATATTTCTGTTTGCCTATTATATGTCACATATGTTCAAATACATTTATATACTTGAATGGACACAATACCCTAGCAGTGCAATATTATTCTGTTTTCATAGAACAATGTGGACAATAAGGTAGGTTAGACATATTGTTTAAGATCCTATGGCTAATAAGTAAGAGAACATGGATTTGAATCTAGTTCTAACTTCAAAGCCTAATTGGTTCCCTTGCATCAGGCTGCCTCTTGATACAATATATCAGGGATGATATTTTGTGTTTCTAGAACAACTCAGTGTATATCTATTTCTGGCCATGTCAAGCATCCTCTCTAAGGACCGTAAGAAAATTAAGCCCCTTCTATTGTGCAAAGTCCACCTTTCAATCAAGTGACAGTTAAATCAAATGAGGACACAGCTTCTATTGCTGGTCACTAGTGTCATGTGGTGTATTGTCAGGCTTTACTAAATACCACAACCCAGCAGGCTCAACTAAATTTGTGTGTTAGGAAAAATAACAAAGGAGTTACAGGATTTCATATGAGCATCAAAATCTCATCCTCATATCAACAGTAGATGATTTCCTAAAGACAGACTTTATTGTGCAAAGAAGGTCATCTCATTAAGAAATAGTAGACAAACACTCTTCCTTTTGCCTTTCTTTATGAATCTTTCACATAAAATATTGATTTATTTTTTAGAAAAGCTGTTGGTTCTTCCTTGCATAAGACCCTTTTTGTCTAGATCTAACCATTCTAGACAAAATTCTGTTGCTTTTTGGAATAGTAAAACAGATCTGTTGATTGCTATAACCCCAAAACCTTGTGATGTATCAAGGAATTATGAATATATTAATGTAAAAAGTAAAGCACTATTGTATTATTTAACACAAAATACTAAAACAATGGAATCTATGCAGTCAAGTTATATTTTACTTAGTGACTATACAACTATATTCTTAAGAAGTAGAAACATAAAATAATTATGAATATGCAGTTCCTAAAAAATTAACTGTAATATTTGATAAACATGTTTTAATCTTCAGCTTTGCTAGTTAAGTACATATTAAGCCTTTAATATTCATTTTATCTATCAATTAAAAAATATCCCCAAATTATGTTAATGCTGATAAGATGAGGAAAATTGGTAAATTCCTAAAATGCCAGTGACTATGTCAATTTACATAGTCCTTCTGAAAATTAAGCTCTACATCATATCCCCTTAGTACATATTTACTGCAATGGTAGTAGTCACAAAATTTCATCACACTTGTCATTTGTTTATTTAGATTCTGATATCCTTTTCCTTCATGAAACATATAGCCTACAGGAAAGTGCATTGATATGCATGCATATTGATTCTTGGATTTAGGGTACCTATGCCAAACAGTAGGTCTGATAAGCTAATTTTTAGTAGAAGAAATTTAAGGGAATCTATGAAGGTTTTAGTAAACACGTGTACAGGCAGTTTAATGTATAGATCTGAATCTCCAGAGAGAGAACTTCACTGAAGATATAAATTTGGAATAGTCAGGTTATAGATGATAAGAGGAGAATTATAATACCAATATAAAGCTAAAGTTTGGAGAGAAATGAAAATTAAGCAGCATGGAAATGGCAAGATCAAAACTGACATACCTTCTCTCAATCATTAATACTTGTTTTAATGAAAAATTAATACCTTGACAAAGTGAGATAACACACAACAAATATATGCCCCCAATGCACATAAAACACAAATATTAAATATGTGCCTAAAAGAGAAAGATGTGAATTAAATGTACCAAATTATTTGATATCAATCTCTGGAAATTTTGTGATAGTAGTATACAATTAAAAAAAGATATATAAATAGAACTATTTTGTAATTTAGTGTAATATCAAGCCATGATTTTTCAACAGAAAATACATCATAAAGTGTTACACTGTAATTTTCATTGTAATTTATTTTAACTAGAATGTTTACAAGTTACAAGGTCGTTGTAAGATCTTACAAGATTAATAACACAAAAGTAATTTATAATTTAAATCTTTGTCCCATGGTGGAGGGTGGAGGGGAGGCACCATAGTCTAGTAGGGAATACACTAGTCTACATGTCATCAAAGTGCTTTCAGCCAACTCTACTCCTTAGAATTTTTACAAGTTGCTTAATGTCTGAGGGCCTGGGTAATTTCTAACATAAGAAATTTGGTCGACTTTTTATCTAAGATGCACTCCCATTCTATTTTATCTGCATCCAGATATATACAAAATAATCAGAGTGTTTCATGTTCCAGGCAAATTAACCCACATGTTGAGATATGTGACTTAATGGTCACAATTGGAGTTTTTAAAATGCATCCTGATATCTAATAGAAGTGTATTTCTTTCAAAGGGAATTTAGTGTTTGTTCCTTATGCTTTTGTTTCCCCCCTTTTGTTTCTTCTTTTTTGTCATAAAAAGATTGAAAGTCCCAGCTGTATTAGTGTGCAGAACATAAAACACAAAGCTCTTCCTGAAAGGTAATTTTCCAAGAATGAAAAATATGAGAATGGTGTTTGATTGTTTGGTTTTCTGTCATTCAATGTTGCATTAAAACAACCATTTTTCCATAACTATGAATGGCCTCACTCTTGAAAACTGTCAGCTACAAATGAAAAGCGTTAACACTTTGAAAGCAAAACCTTTCCCAAATCCCACTAGATTTTCAGATGAATTTGGAAACTAGTCAGGGGTACACATTTATACACAAATGTATCCATTGTTGGGGGGGGATTAAATAATATATAAGCTTCATTGCATCTACTATTTTCAACAAGATATTACCCTTTATATGTCTTAAAATTATTTTCATAAATCTTACAATCTATTCATCTCCATTTTTCCTTGGGACATATTTATTATTTAGTTTTTTGATTCATGAACTTTAATATAGTAGAAGACTAGAAAAAAGATACCGTAAAGCAAAATCTAAAGAAGGGATTTGCCAAAATTTACAGAACCTTGTGTAAGTCTTCACTGAAATATATATATCAATGTGTGGGATACTACTCAGCAATCAAAAAAGATAAACTTATGTCATTTGCAGCAACAGGGATGGAGCTTGAAGGGATTGTGTTGAGTGAAATAAGTCAGGGGAGAAAGATAAGTACTAGATGGTTTCACTTATATATGTTGGAATATAAAGAAACAAAACAAAAGATCAGACAAAGACGTATTTTGAAAGCTGACCATAGATATGAGAGATCCAGGAGGTTGAGGGCTGTGGGGGGTCAAAGGTAAAAAAAGGAGGAGGAGCATATTGGACTATGACTAAAGCTACCAGAATGGAATGTGGTGGTATCAGAGCAAAGAGGAGAGGGAGGTCCAAGAGGAGGCTTACTAGGGCTTTGGTGGTGGATGCAGAAAAATAACATACACATGTACTGTGATGTAAACAACATGACCTCGATAAATACAACTTTCCAAAAAAATTATTAGGGACTTTTAATAACCTCCATAAATTTCACCAAAAAAAAAAAAGAAAAAATTAAGTACAAATTTAATTAATCTATAATCCCTCACCTCTTAAGAAAATCACTGGTCTAGATTTGACATCTTACCTCAGCGTTTCTCTAGAGAAACTTAGGGAACAGTGATAGTGGTCTTATGCTAAAGATCGTACTTTGCTTGTTTCCATTAAAAGACATGGGCTGCCATCAATATTTGTATAAAATCTCTTGAGTTGGGCCTAATTTCAGAAATCAGGCTTACAGAGGACTCAACAAGAACAATGGTTGCAATTAAAAAAATAAACAAACCAAAACAACAAAACACTTCACCTATGGCTTTGGGAGATATATCACCTGCAGTAGTGTGGCTGAAAGAATAATTCTGTCTTAAGAATTAAAACAAACTTAGTTTCTCTCTCAGCATATCCATATGAAATTACTTTAACCTTAGGTAATACAAATCAAGACAGTGATCTTTCTGTAAATGGGTTGTTACTATGTCTTCATCTTACAAAGCTGTCAATGAAAGGCATAGAAGCTGCAGATGTCAGAGTCAAGTAGTCAGTGGTTTAATACAAATCTCAAGGTAAACTGTTGGAAATGTACAATCTAATAAAATTGATAGTTAGCTCTTCTCACTTTTCAACTTCTAGCTCATGCACTCGGGGCACATTTCGGCCTTCTCACATTTGCTGCAGTTATGTCTACAGTACCATGACCTGGATTTATGACTTTTCCCATTGGTTCAACTCATCTATCCCAGCTGTATTGCAGCATGACCTCCCCTGTTATGCCTGCCACAAGCCTTTCTTTTTCCCCACCCCCAAAGTTAGGAGTTCTCTCCTAGGTGCTTCTGGGTTTCTTTCTATATACTTCCAATATACTGCCAGCATATTTGGCATTGTTCTGTAATCATCTGTCCCCAATTTTAGCCTGTGAGTTCCTTGTGGATATGAGCCATGTCTTAGTTATCTTTGAATCCTAAGTCATAGGCATGCACAAGTATGTCAATTTCAAAGACAATTGAATATGTTAAGGTACATTGGCAATTGGGGAATAATGAATATGCCTTTGTAAGCTATACTGAAATCTGAAGTGTCTTGTTTCAGGGACTAAGGAGGTCCCTTCAGATTTCTTTACATGTGTTGCGAGCATTATTTATCATCTTCCACTCTGCAGACTTTAAAATATGCTCATTGGATTAATAACTTAGGCAGATAATATCTTAGATCACATAGGTGAGTGAGCTATGCACATGCAGTGACATAAAACATTTTAAATTTTGTTAGAGGTTGGGAAGAGAGCAGAATAGTTTCTGAGTTTTTTTCCTTTTTAAGGACTTTTTTATTGGGGCCTAGGGAAAGAGTCTCTGTTTCATAAATTGCATTAAACATTTTGTTATGTAAAATTCCGGCTGTTCTGTCTTAAATGGTTACAGTGCTTCCCCTATCTAATTAAGTAAAGATATGGAAGCAAGTCACATTTACATAAACAAAACCAGAGAAGCTGAGTCTATCCTGTTACCTTGGATTATGTAAGTTGGTTTCCCTTTGAGCTCTGATTTATATATTGTTCACTAACATTGAATGGGGTATAAAAAACTGGGTCTAACATGCATTGTTTCATTTAAATATTGTGGTTAGAGGGGTATTGTGGTTCATCTAAATATTGCAGTTAGTGTGAAATGCAGTTTGATAACTGTTATCTGATTAAAACAAAGTTTTAGGATCTGGCCAATGGATTTAGAAATCCATTGTGTATCATCACATTGCAGGGAACCTTGAGCATGGGGTGTGGTATAACCATTCACTACATATTTATTGACTAGATAAATGTTTTCACAATGTGTTCTACATTTTTGATATAAATGAATTATACTGATGTACATGTGGGTTGCAAATGGTAAAGAAATGTTATGAACAATAGTTCATATTATGAGGGCCCCAGGGTGAAAACCAGAATAGTAACCAAAAAATTAAAATAAAATATAAGTATTAGGGTAATATGTTTGGGACTGGAAATCATAGAGATCATAATTATAATTCTCTTTCCCTGTTCTTATTGCTGTCTATCCATGTAATGGTGCTAGAGGTGGCAGTAGTGGTGACACATATTTTTGTAACATTAGACCACTTACTATATTTTTTACATCTATTATCTCACTTTAACACCACAAAACTAACAAATCTGCCTTTTTTTAACATTTATTTTATTTATTTATATAAGCACTGGGTACAGTCAGAAGCGCTGGAGGGCGAGAGAATTCACCAGAGCCAGAGCAGAGAGCAGAACAGGCAGAAGGACCGTAGTACACTGCTGAGGGGAGCAGCAGGAAGCAGGAGAGGTCTGTGCGCCATGTGGGACCCTTGCCCAGCGGCCAGGGATTGAACTGGCGCTGCAGAGGCTGCAGGCAGCTTCGCAACCTAGCGCTCAACCTCTGCGCCACTGGGGAGGCCCCAAATCTGCCATTTTTTGGATTAAAAAAATGCAATCTCAGAATTAAACCCAAGCTTACCTAGATTTTACATTAGATTCTTGAATTCCAAAGTTCTTTTAAAAGATTTAGTCATTACTTTATGACAGGGTCAGATACAAATACAAACATTTTATACCTGTGAAAAGATATAGAAGAGAGAATAAAAGGAAAAGTATTTCAAATATTATCATCCCGGGAAAAATTACAAAAATAATTTAGAATTTCTGAAAACCTGTTGAAAGGCCTTCATTTCCAGTTTAACCCATGGAATGCCTGCCTACTGTGCTGAGAGACCAGGGTTTTGGAAATCCTGCTTTGAAATGACTCAGGGCTCCCGTGTACCCAGTGCTGTCATAAATTGGACAGATCAAACGATCAAGTATTGGCAGTCCTGTATGACTAAATGTAACAAAATGACTGACCTCTGTCCCTTTTTCTTACTGAAATTCACCATTACCTGTCAGACTCCTGTATTTTAATTGGAGTTTTCACGGTTAAATATTCCTGCTTAAGATGAAACTATTTCCAAATGAAACTGGAAAAAAAAAATTTTCTCATTCTGTCCTCAAACAAGATTTACTCTTGGATATCTATATCTATCTGACTTTGGTGAGGGTGCCTAATCCATTGAATATAAATAGTTGGGTCTGTGCTGTGCTGTTCTCCCAAAAATATTTTTCTCAAGACCTCTAGGTTGTGTCCATAACACAATATTTAAATATTTAATATTTTAATAAATATATTTTTCAAGGTCTCTAGGTTGTGTCCTGACCTGGGGGTCACAGTCGTGCTGCCAGTATAATGGAGTGATGTTTAAGATGCACAGGGTCCTTGATGGGGAGGTGCCACCTCGATGTTTTATCATTTTATATCATCTGCTCATGGTTTTATTGTACAGCACATTCTTGGCATAAGACTCTCAGTGCATTGTACTGTCATGCTCTAAGGATCCATTCTTCTGACCTGAAAAGGAATTGTGAGTCAGAGACTTGCATTCAGACTTGAGTCTGCATTTGCTGACTTTTACTGATGACCCAGTGTTCTGGAAGACATTCAGAGCACTTTCTCAAATGTAAAATAGGAGGCTGTCACTACCCACCTGAACGAGTCATGAAGCCTCAGTGACTTAATCCGTATAAAGGCTGATTCCCATAGCCTGTAATCATTCCAGAAATGGCAGCTCTTATTTTTACTTCCTGCTCACACAGTTTCCAAAACTTATTTTAGCTTACCAAAGTTCATTAACATGGATAGCAGTGGAATTAAGTGAAGCTTGGCGTGCTGGCTTTGTTTAAGAAGGAAGATCTAGATTGGGGTCAAAATAAGGGGGTTGCAATTGTATGGGGAATATAGAAATAAAATTTATTAAAAAAAAAAAAGGAATATCTAGTTGTACCATTGAGGAATGTTTTCTGCCAAAGACCACAACATCTGACTATAGTAGCTTAAATAAGTGGTGATTTAAATAGAAAATGTAACAAATTATCTGAAGGTGGATGCCTCATGGTGTTAGTTCATCCTCTCAGTGTTGACAGAGCTGGCACCACTGTGCATCTCGTCTGCCTTTCCTCAACGATCTTCCCCCGTGAAGGCCGTAATGCAAGCAAAGAGGGACTAGAAAAGAATCTGTTTAGGACTCATTTGCTTTCATAGTTGTCACATGACCATTCCTGCCTGCAAAGAATTGCCATGACTTTTCCAGCTTCTTCCAAGAAAGTGCTTTGGGGAAAACAGTTGGCTGGGTCACTCACCCATTTATCCCACCAGTTCTTAGAACTTTTCTCTGAATTATAAATAATTTAACAGGCCCTTAAACATTACTGCTTCAATTCCTTTTTTCCTTTCCTTTTTGCTTGAATCCCCTGAGAGTCTCTTGGACAATTCAGCTCTAATCTACAGGGTGGATAGAGAAGGAGAGCTATCTAGGGTGAGAGGAAGGAAGGGGACTCTTGGTTCTGAGGAGTAAGGAAGGGGTATATTTCTGGAAGGCAGCTCCCTGGGAGTAATCCAGCCTTTCTGCTGTGAGGATGCATTGCTGGCCCTAAAGGTGAAGCATTGCTGGCCCTAAATTCAGACCTGAGTCCTGGAGGAAGATAGGGGAGGGAGAGGAGCATAGAGAACAGGGAAAGTTAGGTAAATAGCATTCCCAACATCACTATAGGAAGAAGAAAAGAGAAAAATACATCCTACTTTTACTTTCACATTTCTTTATTGAGATGATGCAGATAACTGGTAATGTGTAAATATATACCTACTCTTTCACACCTTCCCACTGGTACCCTAATCAAATTTTCTTTCTTTTCTTGAATCTTGGTCCTTTTCCTGTAGACATATGATTACGATATCACTTTGGTGATTGTTAAGATTCAGTATTACCTTCTGCCTTCTTCCCCCTGACCCCAGCTTTGTACATTAACATTGATTGATTCTTGATAGAGGTCCTTAAGATAGGGCACTTACCATCAGACTTTTACACTCCCTCCTGCTCAGAGTTCAGATGAAGGCTGAACATGTCACTTTATCTAAAGGACATATATTAAACTAGGAGGGAAACTTAATTCCGATTAGATCTCTCTGTGCTTTGTAAAATGGAGAGTTAAAACTTGATTCATCTAATGATCTGCTGCCTTTATTTGTCATTTTATTTATGCCAGAAAATGTCCCTTCACTATTTACTTAGAGATTGTTATTTATGACATTTCCCCCCATTTCAGATAAGTCAAATATTCATGGCTTTGTTGCTAGTTAAAGAACAATGCTTCATTCAAAGTGTTAGCCTGTGGTTGTTAATTCAGGATTTCGCAGCATGGTGGGGGATATAGACTTTATCAGCTGATCCTTTTATGCAATAATGAATTACTTTGAACAGAGCTCAAGCCCCTGATGACAGTGTGGGCATTTGATGCCCATATAAAAATCTCTTAATACCTTTGTCATTTCCTCTAATGCATGGATTTACAAAAAGCCAGAGGGAACTTGGTATTTATTGAAGAGGGAAAGTGGCATGAGTAGTCAGTAACAAAATGAATTAATGTGTAATATATTTTATGAAGTCCATTGTAAATATAATTTAAAACATTAAAAAAACGTTAAAAAGAAGAACCTTTGAGAGTCTATCGAAAACTGCTTTTGTTCCATGTGATACACATTTTCTGAGTGACTTTATTATACTTCTATGACAAACTGTTTGCTCTCTTACTATTTAGAATGTTTGTTTTACGATGATTTTTTGGTACTTAGCTACACATGAGTTACCTTTTCTATTATAACTGCATTTTAGAGCTTATAATGATGAAATCTTTGTTTGTGAGACTTTATTTCCCCCTTAAGTTGAGGTACTTAATGGAAATAAATCTGAAGAGAATCAAACTATTTATGTTCAATCCATCACAATAAACAAATAGTGTTTGTTTGTTTGTTTCTAGTGGCAAGAGGTCTATTTAATAGCTCAGCATCTTGTATTTTCTTCCTTACCTATACAAAATGTAACTGTAAGCAGTCATACCTCCTGTGCCCACTTATAGTTCTTAAAGGACATTAGCCATAATATGGTGAATTATGTTCACCTTTGACACTGCTCACTGACTTAGGTTATGGATTGGTGTGACTTAGGGGCTGTGTGAGTTCAGAATTATCCTGAAGGTGTACAGAAAGCCAGGTTAGGTCACAGGATAGATGTACCCTGTCTCCTAAATCTCTCCCAGTGACCTGGATTGTTCTCCCAAGGCTTCACTAGTTTCCTTTATCCAGCTTAGTCCTACAGACTGGTTTGCTTTGAGTAGAAACAAATCTTTTGAGGACACAATGGATCTTGGTTTTGAAATCCTTTTTACTTTGTTCTCTCTCTGGAATGGTCATTGGAAGGCTCAAGATCGCATTCCTCTTGATTGTCTCCTCCTTCCTCTGCAGTCATATCTTCCCTTAACTCAATGGGACTTAAGTCCATGATAATTGCAGTAAAAGAGCACTGAAGCAAAGGTCTTGGCTTTTCCTTTTCTTTTTATTGTGTTTCCTTTGCTCATGAGTTCCTTAAATTCAGGTGAAAATATCTAAATATTCCTTCCCTATGGAGAAAAAGCTGTGGGTCCTTAACTAAAATACACATCATAGTTATTTTAGTGATTTTAGTTCTTTGGCTTGGTATTGTGACTCATAGTATGGGGGGAGGGATGGGAAAGAGAATGATGGGCCAAAGGCCAACAGAACAAAGCAGAATTTGTGTTCATTTTAGAAGGAATGGAAAATTGGTGAATCTTTTGGAGGAAAACCTACCCAAGTTAGAATATCAGATAATCTCCAGAGTTTCATAGATAAAGGTGGACCATTTGGACCTTTTTGACATATCTTATGACTTAACACCTCCACCAATATCACCATTATTCACACATCTATGGAATAATACAACCTATTCCCATCATTATTTCAAAGTTTTGAGGCAGCTTGGGGGCCTCATTGAATCCTGTGATGTGACCATTTGCCAGAGTGAATCTGGGATTCAGCTCTTACCCCATAGACACATACATCCATTCTTTTAGCAAAGAAGCAGATTCACAACTGTAGTTTGAGGGGTCTCCTAGTCATCATTTTCACTTGTCCAGAAACCCTAGATGTGGGTCCCACTAAAGGTACCATTTTATGCTGGTGTTCACCCTCTGAAAGATAATTGATCTGCACAGGCCTTGCAAGCATGCTGTATTAACATGATGCAAACTTTTCTGGCTCAGATTTTTAGGAGCTTGTGTGGGGTGTGCTTTGTGACCTGATGTTTGTGCTGCTATCATAGACTCTAATGTCCTCTTCAATTTCACAGGAACCGACAATGGTGAAGTCCTTCCTGATTCCATCCCCTCAGCTCCTGGGACACTGCCTCATTTCATTGAGGAACCAGATGATGCGTATATCATTAAGAGCAATCCCATTGCACTGAGGTGCAAAGCACGGCCAGCCATGCAGATATTTTTCAAATGCAATGGCGAGTGGGTCCATCAGGATGAGCACGTCTCTGAGGAGAGCCTGGATGAGAGTTCAGGTAAGAACATGAAGCAATCAGAGGGCGCCGTGGGAGCTCCCCAGATTCTCAGATCCCACCTTATTTGACTGAGGTCTTTTTTATATCATCCCAGAGATACACTATGCAGCTGGATCCTTTAAATGTTTCCTTTTGTGGTCCCAATGTGGACATGGGATTTATTTTCTGCACTTTAACACCCAATTTTCTATGAAAGTTAAACCTCTCACTGGAAATAAAAATGGGCAATCACTGTCTTTTTCTGAATTCTAAATTTTTTTAAGGCAAACCTTGCTTTCAAGCAGCATAATTTCAGTTTTTCCTGTTAGACATTATTCCTAAATACTTAATTCTTCACAGTTGCTGGGTTTTGGTAGTTTTATTTTTTATTATTTTTATTTTGTAATGACAGTTCAGATTATCAAATACAAATAGGATCTCTAATATAAAATGATTTCAGGAACATATTGTCTAATTTGGCTGATGAAGGGGGATGAGAATAACAATCACAGTAACTAGTGTTTATTGAACACTTACTATGTGTCAAGCCATAGTTTGGTTTTTGACAATTATCTTGCTATCTAACATCCCTTGTGAGCAGATTATGCTATTATTGACTTCTTATAGATAAGTAAATTTAAGCTCAAGGAGATTAAATAAAGGATATGCTTCTGCTAGGTCTCAAAGCAAGATCATTTGACTCAAATTTTTCAAAATTTACAATTATGTATATGTTGGTGTATAAAAGAAGCAGCATGTGTTTTTGTACTTTGGCTCTGCCGACCACCCGAAAATTTAGCTTCATCCTAAGTCCAATCTTATTTCACCCTTGATTATTGATTTTGTTAGTCCTGATTTCCTCACTGGCTATCAGATTTCAGATAAGTCAATAAACCTGATAACAATTAGCCAATTACAAATCAGTTTAATTTATTTGTTGTATACCATGCTATGCAATACCCCAGTTTAAGCCTTTAGGAATATTCAAATTAGCGTCAGATAGCGAAACTAATCTCCAGGGTATCATAATGACCGATGGGCATAAAATCAATGTACTTATAAGTCAAATACTTGTGAAGTTGTAGCAAATGTCTAAAGATAATTACTTTGGGGCATCCCTGATGGCACAAGGGGTTAAGTCTCAGCACTATGAAGCTATAGGCAGCCACTGTAGCGGTGCACCAGTTCGATCCCCCGCCAGGGAGCTGACCCACATGGCACAGCAGACCTCTCCTGTCTCGCCTGCTTTTCCCCTCAGCAGTGTATTTCAGTCAGTCTACCTGTTCTGCTCCCCACTCTGTCTCTGGTGAATCCTCTCACCCACCCTGCACCTCTGGCCTTTACCCCAGTTCTTGTATGCATAAATAATTTTTTAAATGAAAAATAAAGAGAATTGCTTTGTATATTGGAGGACTTAAAAAAAAGAAAACATTTAAGTAGAACTATTGGAAAAGGTGTGGAAGTGACAGCATTTGAAAGGGACATTCATGAATATGTAATAATCGTAGTGGAATCTATACAATGTAATGGAATCTACAAAATATGGGGGATAGAGGAATCTCAGTGGACCAAAGGCATAATATTAGCAAGTTAAATGTTCAGCAAGAAGTTTAGTTTGATTAGAATACCAAGTTGATGTAATAGAATAGCACTTAATATCTGGAAAACTTAGTTTTACTAAGTTTTACTGCTGCAAATGCCAGTATAAAGAGTTCTGTACTTAAATTTTACAGCTATTTTGCTGGTAGTAGGGATTAATTATACTGACATGTGGGAATGGAATGGGCTAGACTGTTGCTTCAGAGAATGAATTTGTCACAAGTGTTTGAAATGTTAAGGAGAAACAAGAATGGGAAAGTCAGGAGACTTGGATAATTCAGACAAGAGAAAGGTCTGCTTCTTGAGTAGTCACCACAGAGACAAGCAGCAGGTATCTGGTATGGGAAGCACTTTAACCAATGGGACTTAATCATTGTTTGATTGAATTAACAGGATAGGGAAATAAAGATTAATCTTTTAAGATAAACAGAAGAATATAATGCAATAAATATAGTTACATTAACAATGAGAAAAGTCTTGAAATAATCATTTGGACAAGCTGAATTTGAAATGTCTGTTAATATATGGCCCAAGGGTGTGAAGGGACCCAAAATTGTTAAGGGATGCACTCTCTAAGGAGATTCAGCCATCAGCATGCACAAGGGCAGAGGTAATTTTTTAATAGCTTTTTTTTTTTTTTTTTTTTTTTTTTTTGCTTTTTTGCGTAGAGGAGAGAAAAGAAAGGATCTTAAATACCTAGCCCCTTCTGGGCAAATTCCAATCTAAACAGGTTTGGCTCAAAGTGGGGCAACTGAGACCTGAAAACTCACCACTTAGGCACTTCTGTCAAGGAATCACAGAGAGCAGTTAGGCAGGTCCCGGAAAATTGGATACAAAAGGTGAGACTCAGCATTCAAAATAACCATCTCAATTTTTTTTTCCCTTTCATCCCACTATGGATATGCTTTATTAATTTTTCCCAAATTCTTTTTTTCTTTTTTTTTTAATTTTTACAGCATTGTTCATTTTTAAACAATATTTGCTTTCCCCCACCCACCTCAGGTGTAGTTCCCATAGAATTTCCTTCACCAATGCACCCGTGCACCATCACCACAGTCCCCTGTGCTCCTCCCTCCCTCTCTCTCATTCCCCTCTTACTTCCTCCTCCCCTGCAGGCTTCCTCTGATTTATAAATGTCTGTTTTTGTTATATTATTATTTTTCCACACTGATGTCTTATTTGGTTCCCCAATATTCCTCCTGTAAGTGAAACCATCCAATATTTTCTTTTTTCTTCTGACTTATTTCACTGAGCATAATTCCTTCTAGCTCCATCCACATTGTTGTGAATGGCATGGATGTATCTTTTTGATCGCTGAATAATATTCCATTGTGTATATGTACCACATCTTCTTGACCCAGTCATCTATTTTTGGGCATTTGGGTGGTTTCCAGGTTTTACCTATTGTAATATAGTGCTGCAATAAATATAGGGGTGCAGGTGTTCTTTTGAATCAATGTTTTGGGTAGATCCCTAGGAATAGAATTGCTGTGTCATATGGTAGCTCCGTTTTTAGTAGACTGAGGAATCTCCACACAGCTTCCTATAGCGGTTGGACCAGTTGGCACTCCTACCAGCAATGCAGGAGAGTTCCTTTTTCACCACACCCTCACCAACATTTGTTGTTGCTAGTTTTTTTGGTATGTGCCATTCTCACTGGTGTAAGGTGGTATCTCAATGTGATTTTCATTTGCATTTTCCTGATTGTATGGATGTTGAACATTTTTTCATATGCCTGTTGGCCATTTGTATTTCCTCTTTATAAAAATGTTTTAAGTTTTTCTGCTCATTTCTTGACTGGATTGTTTACTTTGGTTTTGTTGAATCCTGTGAGTTCTTTGTATATCTTTGTGATCAGTCCCATATAAAAAAAAAAAAAATCAAAATAAATCCTGCAATTTTTTCTCCCAAGGACCAAGAACAACTTTCACATGTGTCTTTTCCAAGTACCTCTACCTGTCTCTCCTCCACACGTCTCCTCCCATGTACCTCCTCATATGTGTCTCCTTCCAGAAGTACGGGAGTGCATGTCAGAACCAGAAAAGCAAGCAAGCGGGAGCACATGTGCTCAGTTATCAGCCAAACATGGCACTTATTCTGCCCCTGGTACCCCATGACCCCCCCATTCAGGAAGTCAGATTCATGGTGTGCTAGAGGAGATATCTTCAGAATGGAGATGGGGTTGAGCTTGTAAAAACATCAGGGGTGGAGGTCCTTCAGGTATCATTCATGGGCTCAGAGTTTGCTTTTCTTGGTTCTTCAAACATACTGATAGAATATGACGATGAAAGGTAGATCTAAACTTGGTAAGGTTCAGAGACAGAAAACTAGATTTGTTAAATATAAGTAAAGAATGAAGCCATTGAGATAGAGTCGTTGAGAAAGGAAAAGGAAATGGATCTATGGATACACCTCCTTAGGAGTCAGGGAGAGGAATTTCAGGTCAGCAAAGAAGAAAGATGTAGTATACTGTGTCTTAATTTATTTCAAACAGGTCGTAAGGTAATTATCTGTTTCTGGGAGTCAATAGAGGACAAAAAATTATATATATGAACAAAAAATTATATATATATAAAATATGAAGGACAAAAAATTATATATGTAAGAATATATATATTAAACATATATATGAACACCATGCACATATATCATCGGTATGAACTAAACCTTTTACTGTTTTGAATCAACTGGGCTTGAAGTATAAATGCATTACCTCAAAAGGTAGAGAAACAGGTAAAACTGTATCACAATTCCCTATTCATTCCAGTTTGAGACTAGTATGAGTAAGGAAAAAAACAAAAACAAACTGTGCCTGCCTTACAGATGTCCTTCAAACTAAAAGCTTGCTTAGAATCAGGAAATTTAAATGTGAAAACTGAAAGGAATTGCAGGGATAACTTACCTCTATTTTACACATCAACAATCTTTAGTTGTAAGAAATACAACTGATTCATGGTACAGCTGTTTCTAGAACCCAGAACTCCTGATTTTCATTTCAGATATATTTCCTCATTACTGTAAACTATGTTTAGTACAGATTTCTCTGCCCGGCTTCCCCATTAAAAACTGGACAAATGATTGACATAGGATGCATATCAGTACCTGGCTCATCATTTTCTGTCATGAATCTGCTCAGTGTTTGTTTCCCAAATGTATAATCCTATAGTTATCCCATAGTAATTTCCTTATTCCTAATCATTCCTGCCATCTGTGGAAGAGCCAATCTCTTATTTTATGTTCTGTAGCTGGTAGTGTTACACAAACCAAAGATAGGCAGTTCTAGAATTCTAGGTCTCATTCCCTCCTTTAAAGAGGAATAATGGAGGGAAAGAAGATGGCATATTAAGTCTTGGTGTTAGGAAGGCTTCAGGTTTTGTGCTCCCAGATCTTGAGTGGACTTACGTGCATAAACATGGTATTTGAATAGATGGAGTCAGAAATAATAGAGGAGTTTCTCTTATCTTTGCATGCAAAATTCAGAGAAAGATTCTGACATTTAAGAGAAGGCAACAAAGAGAACAGTATTTACCATATAAACAAAAACATCTTTAAAACAAAGGTAGGGCTTCCCCGGTGGCAGCCTCTGCAGCACTGGATCAATCCCTGGCCACCTGCGAAGGCCCCACATGGCACGCAGACCTCTTCTGCCACGCCCGCTGCTCCCCTCGGCAGTGTGCTTCAGTCCTTCTGCCTTTTCTGCTCTCTGCTCTGGCTCTGATGAATTCTTTCACCCTCCCATACCTCTGACTGTACCCATTGCTTGTATGTATAAATAAATAAATCTTAAAGAAAAAAAAACTTAAAAAAAAAACAAAACATAGATGGGAGACAATGATGTATATATAGTCAGTCCAGCTGGAAAGGACTCAAATACCAGAGGTTCAGTGAAGGAGTATGTTTTATCCATAGATGTCTCTGTCCTAGATTTTGCCCAGTAATGAACTCAAAATAGTGGAATCCCATTGGGTAAGCTGTTCTAAATGAGCAATAGGAAGGAAGAACATTGAGAAATTACCAGCCATTTTGTATTCCACTGCTAGAAAATCCTATGTCTAGTCTCACTTAAAGAACTCTTGATAAATATTGCAAGCCAATTTAACACTGTACCCTCTTGTAATTTCACAATATTCTGTTTTGTTATTGCTTCCCCCATTTAATTCCCTTAGTATTGCCTGGCAACTTCATGTCTTGCAGATAGCAGTGTTGATTACATTCTCTGCCTCCATGTAAGTCTCCCCCCTTGACTACCTTAAAAAAAAAAAAAAGACCAATGAAAGTCACAAATTTCAAAGGAACTGGGAAGAATAAAAATTCATACCTGAAAAAATCTGCAGAGATTTTATACCAGCTTTTTAAAATGCTGTTGAGAAAGAATTTAAATTTTAGGTTAGCTCTTTGAAAAGAATTTAATAAGCACAACCATTTCTTCCAAGTCATTTTGATTGAATCAATAGGAAAGAAATGTCTCTCCCTAAACAGTTTTCTTCTGGGTAGTTAATGAAAATCGCTGTCTACCACACACTGCAATTATGTTTCCTAAGCCCTGTATTAATAGTGGGATAGTGGAAACTGGAGCAAGATGAGTGGAGATATTATACCCAAAACCAATACATAAGTGCAATTAAGGTTGGAAACAAAATGGCCTCAGGTATTGAAAAATAGATGCATTACCTCCCTTGGGTTCTTCAGTTCTGAATCTGAGCACAGGACTTGACTACCTTTACAGACTTAATAGCTTTTGATTAGGTCTGTAAAATAATTCCTGTCGGTCCAGTGGGACAGCATGTCTCCAAGAGACCAAGGACAATGGGACCACATTTGACCAGAGGGAGAGAATTTTCTACATTCGTTTAAGTTCTGTTGAGCATAACTGTTTATATATCTTTAGCCAACTACTTTCCATTTCTAAAATCCCAGAGAATTTTGATATTCTGGTTACTTATATAGCTTTTCTTCCTTCACAAAACTAATGAGAAATACATAGGGCCAGGGAGTGTTTGGAGTAGACACAGAAACTTTTGTATTTCCAAATTGGAAGCAATAAGTCCTTTCAGTTGTTAAAGGCTGCAAACTGCCTTCGGTCTTTCTAGTAATTTGGCCCCGTCATCTAACAGTTCAAATAAGAAGAAAAAGGATTGTGTGTTTTCATGCAATTTAGCTTGGGAAACCCAGTGCTAGAGTTCTTTCCTGCAAAAAGTACAATTTATTTGACATGAGTTACTGTGTTTGCACAGACATGGCTATACCTCTTAGTAATGTACACTTTCTGTTCTCTGCACAAGCCAAGGGATCTTCTTTCATTTGTTCTGCCTCATTTCATTTGGAAATATGGGAGCTCTTCTTTCTTGTGTTTTTCTTCTGTTAACATCTGGAGTTGAGAAGTAATCCCTGGGAATCATGCCCCTGATAAAAAGGTAGAGTGTCCAGTAACATGGAAATGAAGAACTTTAACATGACATATAAATAAGTGCATGTGCTCATGCACACACACACACACACACACATACATATACACACACACAAGAAAACGACAACCAGCAAGACTCATCCTTGGCAATGAAGATAATATAGCCTGTGGGAAGCTTAAGTTATCAATAAGCTAAACCACTTCTTTATTGTTCAATAAAAACGGGAGTTCCCTTAACAACTCCAAGGCTCTTATCTTATTCTACCTTGGAGATATCGAACTCTAATGAGTGAAATAATGCTTATTCCAATGTGTTATGGGAAAAGTCTCAACTCCGGTAAACTAGTATTTTTCTTCTTAAAGAATATCATTTCAGGGATTTCGTTGTGTGTGATTTCCTTTTTAAACAACTAGAGTCGCTCTCTGGGGATAAAAGGTTAATGGATTGTGTTGAGAAAAGGGAGAAGAGTAGAAATAAAAATGTATTAAATCTTTAAAGTTTATATCTAAGAACTTTTGCTGTGCTGGTGATGGGGATTTGAATATAGTATCTTCCAGAAAACCATTAATTTGATGTTACCTTCAATGATTCACAAATCACCAAGGTACATTTGGGAAGCATATATTTTAGACCACATAACACAGAAATAATCAATCTCTCAAGTGTTCCATTGACAGTTTGTGGGTTTAAAACTCACTTTTATAGAAACATTCTCCCACCTCACCCCAGATTTAATCTACACATCACTCTGCTTCTTAGAGAGGACTGACATATTCTTAAAAGGTTTTGGGAAAATAGTATGAATTCCTTCCTTAAACCTGTGACAGAGTATGAAGGCCTTGTCTCTTGTGTCTCGTTTAATCTTTCCTGCAAAAATTTGGAGAGTGTTTATACTCATTCCATCCTTAGCAGAGAGAGAGTGTGTAGCTAATCATTTTAGTTATTTAGTAACAATTATTGATATTGACCAGAGATGTGTTCTAACTCTGGATTATTGACCAATAAGTTTGGACTTTTTCAGTCTTTTCTGTTTATACAGCATTCAGAAGTGTGCTGCTTTTTTTGAGGTGGAAATTAGTAAGGATCTAAAATAAACTGAAGATTGTCTACTAGTTAAGGGCACGGGTATTAGTGCTAAATGGTGCATGTTTGAAATTTGGCTTTTCCTTCTGCAAACTTTTGGATAGATGTGTTACTTGGCTCCCATTCACCTTAGTTCCCCCTTGTGCAAAGTAACAGTCATGATTATATCTGCCATACAGAACTTTTGTGACATTCTAGAACCTAATGCTCATAATGCTTAGCCAAGGCCAGGCATGTAGCAAGTGTCCAGTGTTAGCCTTCAAAGTGATGAATAGAAAATTTCTCTCTTTTTTTTTTGATGGGGAAAATGACTGGTGATTATACTTCAAAAAGCAAATAAGTGAACTTTTGCAATTGCAAAGAGATAAAAACTAATATAATTAATTTGTATGTACTTATCTTTCATAGAATAACACTTTTCTTGCCTGTGATTCCCTCATTTAGTTTACATTTAGGCTTTGTGTTATTCTCAGAGCCAGTGGTAGCACTGTGGGCGACACAGTTGTCTGATCTCTTTCCTGGCCTCAGGGCCTGATCTGATTTTAATGATTGCAGAAATGAAGCAGCAGGGTTGGAAATCATGACTGTCTCCCACAAAGCTGTGATTATGGTATTTGAATGAGTTCCATTTCCAGGGTTTTGCCCTTTAAGTACTTTGACCATGCCCATGTCTGCCTTCTAAGTTTTTTCCCCCTTTCTGTTGTCCTCAAACGCTACCAAGTTAATTTGGTTTCCTCTGCCAGACACCTCTGTGTTGATTAATTCTAATCTCTGGTGTGGAAGAAACTGGAGAGCTTGGGCGTATTCAGAGATTCTGTACTTAAGACTGAACTGTGGTTCTTCTGAGCAATGCATGGAGTGGTTATTATCCAGGGAGAACTAAAGAGTATTCATTAGGCATAATACACATTCAAAGGATGATTCTTTTTTTTTTAAATCAAAATACATGTTGCTAGGATGAAGTGGCAAAAGATATTTAGGACTAATTAAGAATCTGCCAGCAAAATGAAATATGATACTACCTTTTAATTATCTATATTTAATTCACTATTTTTAGTAGCACGTTGGCCTGAGGATACCTGAGCCCATGAAATGGAGGCACCATCCCATGAAAATTATTTCTGAGAACTCACTTTTGAAACTAAGTACATGTTAGATTCATGCATCCATACCAGAGCCTTGCCCTAGAGACCAAGCTATATAATGGTCTCTGCAAAGGACTGGCAACTTGGTTCCCACTCGCAAAGGCTGATGCTGTGGGGGGTCAGGAGACCCCCTATGGGAGCTTGTGGTCTGCATTTCTCTGGTCACAGTAGTTGTCATACTACATTGTTGGAGCAGATTGGAAAATCTCCCCCTCTAGTCTATAAGCTCCGTGATGGCAGGAATCTTGGTCATCTGCTTCATCACAGTATCCTCGACACCAAGCACAGTGGCAGGCACATGAGAGTTAGTACTCGATATAATTATTTTCAAATAATGTGTGTCCAAATTATCAAGATAATTTGATTTTCTCTACCAGACACTTTTGTGCTGATTAATTTAATCCCTGGTGTGGAAGAAAACAAAATGACATCTTTGATCTATTTCCTGTGGTACAGGACCTGCAGCAAAATAATAATAAAAAGAGAAATAATGATAACATGGTGTTAAGATGAAATAAAATAATATATGTGATGGCATTAATAAAAGTAAATGGCCATACAAATAGCATAATAAATATCAATGATGGTAATGGCGATATTATTCAAAATACAGGAGGACATCTCAGTGTTAAAGCTTATTTTCTAGACTCTGTCCCTGGACCAGTAATAGACAAGTGGAAAACATTATTTTTTGTAAGTGGTGGGCCCATTTTTTTCCTAGCTGGCTGGGATGTCTGTTTTCTTTCTTCCCGAGAGACAGTAGATGAGGAGAAACAACCTCAGAACTGCATCCAGGGATCAGAGAGGCTTCATCCCTAGGAAAATGCTGGTCCAGTAGGGAAGATTCTCAAATACAAGAGACAGTTGCTTTTCATGTATAATTTGCTCCTTTCCCTTTCCCAGAGAACTGAGTAAGGTTCTGTGCTGCTTATGGAATCATTTTGGAGTAGTTCTTTGGACCCTTCATCCTCAATCATGAAACATCGCAGTGGGGGAAATTAGGTGTGGAGCAGGTCAAATACTGGGCTGGAATGGTCCAGGGAAATGGTTACAGAGACTAGGGTGAGAAAATATTTTAACCAAACCTCATTTGCTAATCTTGACCGCTTCTGTGCGGCTGGGCATATGAAATATATCTTAGAGGAGGGAGAGTTCATCTCATTTCCCTTCTTGAATGTAGTTAATATGTTTAGCAAGCCAAGCATCTGACTATACAGAAGTTCCAAACGATGGAGGTACATAAAGCTGTGAGGGGTGCTGAGCATCTGAGAACTGTGTCAAATTCCTCCCCAAGTGCCCATCACCAGGTGTATTTGAGAACAGGTTGGCAACAATAGCCACGGCAGGATGCTACTGATGGGCTTTGTGAAAGTGTGATAATGAGCAGTAGATAAAAGGCATGGGAACAGCTGTTCACAGGCACGGGGCTGTAGTTGGTGTGGTGCTGAATGTTAAATACTATTCCAGGATTCTTTATTTTCTGCAGAACAAATTAAGATCTTAGGCTATGACTGGAGTCCTTTTATTAAAAGTTGACCATAAGGAAGTTATTTTCAGTCTTTTTCTCCATTTCTTTGTCCCTAACTTCTAAATTTCCTTTCTTTGAACAGTGAAGCATAGGCCTTCAATTAGTTTGAAAATTCTCTAACTTTTAGTCTCCCAATAGGATTAGACCTGCTAAGAGTAACTAGTGTTTTCCATCTGATAAATAAGGGGATTACAGCAATAACTGCTGTCAGCATTTTTCTCATTTAAACAAATAAAGCTGACAAATGATGAAGTCCTGTGCGCTCTGTTATGCTTAGTACATGCAGGGCAATTACTCATCGGCTGCCAACATTAGTCTATCTACAACTAAAGCATCCAGCAGCCCAGAGAGCTTATTAGCATATGAGTCTCATAGTCATATTTTTATATTCCGTAAGACTCTACTCCATAACAAAGGCTGATGGTTATAATTTGCACAATAATTTAAAGGGTTGGACTTTTCCAGGCTTATTAGTTACACAAGTTATCAGGTGCAATGCTGCTCTTATTTATGAGATGCCACCTTCTATTTGCCTGGAATGTTTGCTCCCCTGTAGCATTTCCTGTGAACAAGTTAGCTGTCATCTCTTGAAATGTACAAGGAGATGGTTGTCTCTGTAATATGCTGTTGGATGAACTTCAGTGGGAGGTGGGCTGGAGGCTGAAAGAGAATAGCCTTCCATGGATGTTTCTGATGTGTCTCATGAGAGATAATATACTATTTGAAACAAAAATTTTAATCTTATTCAATAGTTATTTCGTAGAATAGAGAATAGAATAAAAGAGTTTTCCTGAAAGGAATAGTTGTAAGACTGAAGACCTCACACTTGGAGAAGGCCCAATCCAAAAAGAAATTACACTTTTAGGGAGATTGTTATGTCATGTGTGGCCTTCTAAAGAATCCTGCCACCCTGATTTTCCTGAAGGGAAAATGTATTCTATTTGGAAATAGGTGGTTTTATATTTGTTTTGCTTCTCCAATCCCATGAAGAGCCTCTGCAAAGGACTGGCAACTAAATCATGTTGAAATCATTACTTTTCTCAGTGGCAGCTAGTCTGAATGAGGAGTTGCAAAATTTCCGCACATTTAGTGGGGTAAGATCAGTAATGACCTTCATCGTAAAGGTCATGGTCTACTGCTTATTCATTCCAAAACAAGAGGTGACTGTCCATGTAGAATCGTCTTGATTTCTACTTTCTATATCAATGCTCTGACATCTTGGGATCTTCTTGCTGACTCTGCAGGACTGCCTTACTGAAGACTGATTCATAGAGATAGCTGAGAATTGGCCTGTGGTTGTGCCTTGCATATGCAGACTAACTGATTCACAACCTGTACCTCCAACCACTTCTGTAGAACTCTCAGATTCTGGGCAAGTATTCTCCAGTACCTGGTACCAGGATATGAGGAATAGTCATTATGTTCCATAGCCTGTTAGAATTATTCAAACTAGTCAGTTTATTTTTTTTTTGTTTTTTTATATATTTTTAAATTTTTTACATCATTGTTCATTTTTGAAAAATATTTGCTTCTCTCCACCCCTTCAGGTGTAGTCCCCATAGTTTCCTTCACCAATGCACCTGTGCACCATCACCTCAGTCCCCTGTGTTCCTCCCTCCCTTTCTCTGATCCCTCTCCCTCCTCCTCCCCTGCAGTATGTCTCTGATTTATAATTGTCCATTTTTGCTTTGTTGTGTTTTGTACTGTTATTTTTTACACCAATGTCTTATTTGGTTCCCCTATATCCCTGCTATAAGTGAAACCATCCAATATTTTTCTTTTTCCTTCTGACTTATTTCACTGAGCATAATTCCTTCTAGCTCCATCCATGTTGCTGCAAATGGTATGAGTTTATCTTTTTTGATTGCTGAATAATATTCCATTGTGTATATATGCCACATCTTCTTGTTCCAGTCATCTATTTTTGGGCATTTGGGTTGTTTCCGGGTTTTACCTATTGTAAATAGTGCTGCAATAAACATAGGGGTACAGGTATTCTTTTGAATAAATGTTTTTGTGTCCTTTGGGTAGATCCCTAGGAGTGGAATTGCCGGGTCATATGGTAGCTCCATTTTTAATAGACTGAGGGACCTCCAGACAGCTTTCCATAGTGGTTGGACCCAAACTAGTCAGTTTAAAACCTGCTTATCCTTCCTCTCCTATTCTTTCCCACAGCAAGCACATTAAAGACTCTTACCCACATGCCCCCCCACTCCTTCTGCTTCCTGCCAGACCCTGTTGCTTCTTCCTGTGGCCCTGTGTGGCACACTATGCATTCTGTTTCTGTGGATATGTGAACATAACTTTCTTTTCCACTTATGCTGTTGGACCCATACCTCATTAAAACTTATCTGAGGGGCCCTAAAAATATCATGGCCCTAGATTAAATTATGGCTATTTCTGAGATTTGGAAACTCCCTGTTTAATAAACTTGATGATCCTGAACCATTTTGAGGCGATGCTTGTCTTCATTTGGAATAGCTTAGATATTCTTGTGCAGTAGAGACAGTGGGAAAAAATAGAATTGTTCCCCATTAGTTTGAACACATTTGTGACCTTTCAAGTTTATTGACTGTTTCTTAGGTGACCCTGATTTCCAAAGGGTGGCAGTATTCTATATAAACAGGCTTACCAGTCCTGTGCACGGGAGCTCTGTCACCTTCAACTTACCCTACCTCCCAGTGGGATTTGCTGTTCACTCCTGTTCTTTCACTATTCAAAGTTGATCATCCACCATTTGCCTCAAATCAAAGACAAAAATATAAAACAAGCCTTATTCTCTCCAGCCTAGTCCTGTATTGTTGTTTATTCAGCCTTACTTTCTGATCCCCGGGCTGGGCCTTCTCTCCTGTTTGCTTTCTGTCCTAACAGACCATTTTTTTTTTGTCTTTATTCCACCTTTCTGTGATATTTCCCTCTTTCTTTACCTGCCAACTCCACCTTCTCCTTGCCCTTGTCCTCCCACTCAGACTAGTTTTATTTAAATACAAAAGACCAAAAAAAAAAAAAAAAGGCAGCAACAATAATATGAACAATAATAACCCTCTAAGGCTTCTTTCCTATTTGATGTGGGAGACAGTTTTCGACACTCATACATTCCTGTACTTTCCACAAATAGTGGAAATGTGAATTACCAACTGTCATCAAGATGCTTTTCTGTATGTGGGGCCTCCTACAAAATTAGGAAGTTACAGCTCCAATTGTACATGGTGATTTATGTGGTCATAAAATTATCTCATCACACCCTATAAATAACATGTTATTGATTGGCTCGAAGGAAATGTTTCCTCAACCTGACAAATCCTACACCTCCATTATTGTTCTTGAAATCCTGCCACTACCCACGATATAATCAGCTTCCACCTACAGCACCGAGCCTCTCTGGCACATTTAGATTATGTGCCCTGTAGTCCTATTGAACTTAAAGGCAAAAACAGAGTTACACACATAATTTTTCTTTAAAAGTTCTATGTGTTGGTCTTGTTTCCATAATTAAGTATAAATATACCTAAAATACAGAGACAAAAATGAATTGAGAGGTCCTGTGTGTTGAGCTGGTTTTGGTGTAGACAGATCTGGGTTCAGGAACGTGGATCCCCCATTTACAGACTGTGTGATTGTGGATGAATGGCCTAGCTTCACTAAAGCCATCGTTCTCTCCTCTACAGAGTTGGAGATGCAGTGGCATCTACTGCATCAGTCTGTTGTGGAAATGTAATAAATGAATAGGTTAAAGGCTTATCATGATGGGGGCACTTAAGTGGGATTCAATAAGCATCATTCCTTTTGCACTCCCATGCTGCCTCTCTCTGAGCAAATGTGTCTTGGTTGGAGAAAGTGTGCTGACTGAGGGCTGCTGCCCTGCTTGTGGTGCTTAAACTGAAATGGCCAGTGAGTGGTTTTCCTTTCATCCTTGACACTCTGTGCAAGGTGACTATTCAGAGTTTTGGAAGAAATTCACACTCCCTAGTAAGAACTACAAAGCAAGTTGTCTAACCATTTAGAGGATGATGATGATGAGGAAGAAGGATAATGAATTAAAGGTCAACATCTTAGTTTTTATCTCATTTTACAGATGTGGTCTCCGATGCTCTTTCTATAAAAGTATTTCTTTTTTTACCTCCTTGTGTCATCCCTACCGAGGCCCTCCAGGGTTTGCCTCCCTAGGTCTCCTGGACAAACTTAATTCAATGTTCTGCATCAGGTTCGTTTTCTGAGCCTTTGAACTTGAGCCTTTGGCCCTTCCTATAATTCCCACATGTTTGCTTTCTTCCTCTCTCTCCCAGGTGTAGGGGCATTAAAACCACCTGGAACTTTGTCTCCAAGGTTGGTATGTTGAAGCATCTTTAGCTTTAGAATCCCAGCAGTTAATTTGGTGCCACATTCGTTGTAGTCAATTTTACATGGAGAAGGCAAAGAAAAAAACACTATGTCAAGGTACCATCAGAACTATTATATTGTATTGGAGCTGCATTTGTTGGTAATACTTTACACTTGTTCTTTCCAGCCTCCTCAGCTGTTGGGATTTAATTAGCAGTAATATATTATTGTCAAAGTAATTAAAATCTCGCCTTGATTAAAAACAAAATTGTTTAATTAACAAGAAAAGGTTTGGCTAGCCTTAACTTTCTGTTTGAGACATGCAAAGGCCTCAGAGGACTTGCTCTCTCTTCCCTATCAGGCTTGAAGGTCCGGGAGGTGTTTATCAACGTCACCAGGCAGCAGGTGGAGGATTTCCATGGGCCAGAGGATTATTGGTGCCAGTGTGTGGCGTGGAGCCACCTGGGGACCTCCAAGAGCAGGAAGGCCGCCGTGCGCATAGCCTGTGAGTACATTCTGGGTGACCTTGTCCTGTAGAAACACAGACAAGATTTACAGAGCGCTGAAGAGGGGCTTTGGACAGACCAGATGCTTCTGCAGAGTGTAGATTTAGAGGACAGCAAGAAACTACCAGAGCTGTCTCTACCTCTACTAAATTTACTCTTTTAAAATTGTGTTTTAAATGTTTGATAATTTCCTCTGGAGTACAATCAGCAAATCAGTTTGGAGAAGAGATTCTGCCTAGATTGTGAGAGTGCAGGTGTCTCAACAATGCCAGGAAAAACTGCTCCTGAGAGAAAGAAACCACACAAATGGATCCTGCTGTTCATCATCAATGACAGAGTTCAAGGGGCATTGATGGGAAAAGTTGAGCAATGACTGTTTACCGTACTTTCCAGCAAATCTGCAAAAATAAGACATTAAAGGCATTAAGGATTTTTTTATAGCCTACTTTTAAAACTCTTTCCTCAGAACCTTAAAACATGGAAATGTGTTTTAAAACTGCATTTGTTTGACCCAAGTAAGACTTAAAAAAGAAAAAAAGACCGTGGAAAAGAAAAAAAAAAGAAAGGAGATAGCTTTTCAGATGAGTCCAAGGATGTCTTTATCATATTTTGCCATCAGTGTTTTTATAATCTCAAACATATTTATAAACACAAAAACTTCTTTCTCCTCCTTTAAAATCCCTCTCCCCTCCTCTTACCCTAGCCCAGTGGGTTGCTATAAAATCTCCTCTGTGTGTCCAAGAATGTATAAACCCCTTCAGAAGGAAATTGAGAGCTGGAGGGCAGAGATGGTTATTGTTGTTTTATTCAAATGCTGCCTTTTGAGAGTGCCATAAAGAATACGGGACAAGAGGGATTTATTTGAGGACTGCAGGAATTCTTCATAGCAGATGTCGATGGGTTAGGGATTAGGAATAGAAGCAAATTGCTATTTGCAGAGACATTTAAGTTTCGTAGGAAATGAAATCTTCCTCTCAAAATATGCATTTCACCTTCACTATACTGGCTATCTGGGAGGTCTTCCCCTGGGTGTTGGCCTGGGTCCTGACAGGCCAAGGAGAAGAGGCTGTTTGGTAAGCTGTGCTTTTGATGTAAGATTCATGGAAAACATTTTTCCTACAGTTATTTAGTTAGTTAATTGTAGCCAACAAATTCTTTGACTTTATCGCACCAGGTCACCTGAGAGCATGATTTGTTTGTCTGTACTCTCCCTTAACACATCCAGCTCTCTGCTTCCTACATGTCTCAGAAAGGCTGGCCTCCTGGGTATTTGAACCTAGCAGGCCAAAACTGATTGTCCTCTAGGCTGTAGCTAAGGATAAGAGAGGCAAGATAGCAAGGATGTTCAAAACATGTCCTTCAATTTCTTTCTTCTCAAAGTGGCTTTTCCTTTTCCTCTACTTCCTTTACTTTTCTGAAGCCTGCAACTCCATAATTGCCCTCATAATTACTGATTATCACTTGCATGCTAGAAAATTCTAGGGTTTTCTCCTTGGATACAAAGTTTGGCAAAGAATGGTTCAAACATCCTTTTAGTTTCCCATGATCCTTGGTCATGTATATTTTCCTTCTCCCTTCTAAGCACTTCTCTGCCAGTTACCCTGGCTTCTGCACCTTTGTTTCACATTTGTATCCCCTGATGGAGGAAATCCTGGTCCCAGACACCTGTTGGTTTCCAGTTCTACTAATATTTAGTTTAGTGGCGTCTGTGTATTAATGACTTTGGTGAGAAGAGTGCCTACTTCATAGAACTATTGCAAGATTTAGAGGTATTATAACTTTGGAATTGGTCGTCTTTGAAAAGAGTAACTGGCACAGAGTTAACTCTCTTCACTTTATGCCATATTTGATCCTCCCAGCACTAGCATTATTCACTAGTAGGTGTGTTAATATCTACTGGATCTAACTGAACTGAAATAAAATTGTAGTGCCTTAGTCATTTTTCTGTAGATTATAGATTATGAATTCTTTAGAAATCCATTCTAAGACAGTCCAAGTTATCCAACTCTTCCAGTCATGATAAGATCAAAGAAGATTAAAAATGAAAAATTCTTTTCTACCTCTTCCCACCTTTATGGAGTCATGAAATATTTTTGTGATAACTATCTTACTAATATCTTCAGCGATAGAATCATTTTATCATACCTGAATATGTACATAATTTTTTAAGAAAACCCTACAATATCTTTAAATCCTATATTATGCAATTAATACACTCTACTAATATTTATAAAATATTTTTAATTTATTCTTACATAGCAAGTGACACATCCTTTAATTCATTTACAATTATTTATGTACATCAAGACATAATTTGCCATTAATTATTGCATTTGACTTGGGGACTGATGTACATTGAAATGTAAATTGAAAATTAACTATGTTGAATGTCATCAAAAGTAGGAAAAGACTGGGCCTCCCCGGTGGCGCAGTGGTTGAGCGCTGGGTTGCGAAGCTGCCCGCGGCCTCTGCGGCACTGGTTCGATCCCCGGCTGCTCCTCGGCCACCGGAGGAGGGTCCCACATGGTGCGCAGACCTCTCCTGCCGCCCGCTGCTCCCCTCAGCAGTGTACTTCTGTCCTTCTGCCTGCTCTGCTCCCCGCTCTGGCTCTGGTGAATTCTCTCACCCTCCCACGCTTCTGACTGTACCCAGTGCTTGTATAAACAAAAACAAACAAACAAACAAATAAAATAAATAAATAAATAAAACATGCCTCTATTAAAAAAAAAAAAAGTAGGAAAAGACTGCCTTTAGGACCTTGTTTGGAATGCCTTTGATTTGCTTGTAGGGGAAATCACACTCCCCTCCCCCGCCTTTTTTTTTTTTTTAATAACTTTCATGTTTTGTTGAAATAAGAGCTTCTGGCTGCTATTTGCAAGCACTTCCCAGCAAATAGCACATTTCACATGAGGATAGTCTTTATTCCCAATAAATGAAAAGCCAAATTGGATATAATTGTCGCCATGTTTCTTCTTTTTAAGATTGGTTTTGGAAGAACTAAAAACATCTTAATGTGCTAAATAAGAATTTTGATAGATGAATGTAGCTTATGAATCTGATGACAATTGTCTTCAGGGGATTTTGCAAAATTAGTATCATTTATATATTAGTCATTACATTATTGCAATTCAACATCATAGCTCCTTATGATTCCTCCATTTAAGCAATGGTCCATTAAGATTTCAAATATTTTAAAACCACATCAGGCAAAACCTTTCTGGCAGCTGGGCCATTCAGCTGAGGGGGAAATATTGACTGGTACCCTGCTATCATCACATTAGCTAATCTCTACAAAAACACCAGGAAACTGGCTGGCATGATATCACTTAGAGATCATTCCATTTTAAAGGGAAACAATATAAATGCAATTATTTAATTATTTATGAAAGTTATATTTTCATGGAAAAAGACCCATATAGAATATTAGTTAAATATGCAGATTTCCTGGCTTCTGCATTAGGCCTGTTAGATCAGACCTTGGAGGAAGGTCAAGGGAAGTAATGTTTGTGTTAAGTTATCTGGGTAATTCTACAATCAGATAGCTTTTGAGTATCTTGCTCAGAAACAGTGTTTTTCAAGATTAACCTGCATGCAAATCGACTGGAATGCTATTAAAATGCAGATGATTCAATTAAAGTGATTCATTAGACCACTCCATGGTCTGAGATTCTATAGAATAACTGTATATGGTTCCTAGATGATGCCGATGCTTCCATAGGTCTGTGGACCATACCTTTAATAACAAGACCCTAGGTAAAAATTTTATGAAGCACTATTCGAGAAAGGCTGACTTCACCCATTCATCCAGACTCATCATTTAACAGCTAAATAAAGTGATGTTCAGAAAGATTATGTGACCTGACTGGCTGGTGGTAAACAGGGAACCAGACCTTAAATCCTTTTCATCCCTCCCTGAATGTTCTTGCTGATTAACCAAATTAATTCCTATTAGGTGGGAGTTTGAAAACCATCATAGAAAAAAAAGTTCATGTGCATTTGAGTGTTACTTTGAAGAAAGTGATTGCTTTCTCTTTCTATAAATTGCATCCCTCCTCATGATCACATATATCTATGAACAATGTGTGTGTGTATCATGTGTAATATTGATACATTTTGATATGGACGTGTGTATATGTACATATATAGATGTGCACATATACACATACATATATTTTATATATCATATATTTAAATCAGTACATATTTGCTATCTTAGTGGCCAACATACAACATGGACTCTATTTTAGGAGGACAAGTGTCTATCATCTTAAACTATTGTGTTTTCCTTACTAATTCCACACCCGGTGGCGCAGCGGTTGAGTGCTGGGCTGCGAGGCTGCCAGCAGCCTCTACAGCGCTGGTTCGATCCCCGGCCACCAGGCGAGAATCCCACATGGGTACAGACCTCTCCTGCTGCCCGCTGCTCCCCTCAGCAGTGTATTTCATCGGTCTGCCTGTTCTGTTCCCCGCTCTTGCTCTGGTGAGTTCTCTCACCCTCCCACGCTTTTGACTACACCCAGTGCTTGTATAAATAAATGAATGAATCTTTAAAAAAAAATAATAATTCCACACTGTGTCCAAGAGGTGTTGACTGCTCACCCAAACTGACTGTCACTGGAAATCGCCGAGACCCCATTTCAAAAGTGATGTTATAAAGGTAAAAATAAATAAAGCCAGCACATAACTAACTGCCTTCCCCCACCCTCATTGGCAGAAGTCCATCTCTAAGGAGTGACTCCCGCAGGCTTCCTCTCATTTTTCTGATTCAGTCAGGATGGAGGTAGATGGGCCACTGTGGCATCTGTTACTTGTGTTGCTGGATGGTTGTCAAAAGTAGGAATATTCAATTATTCGTAGTTGTTTATTTTCCTGGGTGAACATTTGGCTGCTTTGCCATTGCTTTTCTTTTTTATTTTTCTCCCTCTTCTTCATGTGCTTACAGAATGTTTTGTTTTGCCTGTGTCCTTAACCCTTAGTCGGTCAGACCCTACTTGCCCGCTTGGGCCTTTCCTCCACTCTGGCAGTTGGAGTTAGGGGGAACAGGGAAAACAGTTGCCTATGAGAGTCACATGGCTTGGCGGCCTCTTGGAATAAGACAAAGCAGAAAGCTACTATTTTTTGTTTTTTAAAAAAGAAATCTATGAAGTAGGGTATATCCTGGATATAATTTTAATGTACTGCAAAGTACTGCTCATTTGAGACATGATTAAAAATATCCATGCGGTTGTGTCAACAATGACTAGAGAATCTCGTTTAAAAGCTATGAAACTCCTAACATAATTTTATAGGCCTGCTGTAAAAACATTGTTTTTTTTTTTTTTTAATGGGGGAGAAGTCGGTGGTATCTTCTGAAAATTATAAAAGAGAACTATCCAAGTAAACCTCAATTATGGACCTCTGCTTCATGACTTTGATAAGTAATTTCACCTGCTAAAGACTGTCATAGCCCCCTCCTGACCATCAAATTAGATATTAAATGAAGTAAATATAAGTACACCTGCCTAATATTCAAATTCAGCCTTACCCTACATCTCCAGGCATACCTCACATCATGCCCAACTGAGTGTGCTGTGTCCCACTGAGAAACTCAGCTCAGATTCCAGCTATGGGACTCCTTTCCACTTTTTTAAAGTACCCAGCCTCCTCTGCAGCTCCCCTCCCCCTTCCCTGTACCCAAGGTCATCTTGTGTGCTCTCTCCTTTGTGAAACCTACTCTAGCAATCCTTTAAAGCTAGTTACTCCTGAGTCCTGGAAAAGACACACTCTCTAGCAGGTCCAGTTTCAAAATTGATAAAATCTAAATGTTCACTTTTGAATTCTCATGGCATTTATTAATACAATAGTTAGCACTTTCCTTCTGATACTTACTGTCATTTGCTCAGAATCATAAGTATTTTGAAGTTATTTGTAGATTCAGTTCCCTTATTAGATAGCAATCTGCTTTAAGTGTCAAGTGCATTACCCTCATTGTATTGACCTCTGAGCCTGCATTGAGCTTTATATATTCCCTTTGTTTCTGTGGGTTTGAGAAGCAATAAACATGTGAGCTATGGTTCCTTGAAAGGGCATTTGCTGGCTGTGTAACATGACTGTGCCATGGGGCTGCCGTGGCATCGGGCTACTTAGAGAATCCATAGCTCACAAGTAGTTCATTATAAGGATCATCTTTGTCCTCTGTGGCTTGTGCACAGCTCCTAATTATCTGCACTGCAATAAAGAAGAGGTCAGATGGCAATCAGAGTAAAACCATACTGCTCTGTGGTGTGTTGTGTGCAACTTTGAAAGAGCCAGAAGCTGCCATATCTACCTGTTCTGTTTCCTTCCTCCCTTTTCAAAAGGTGAACATTTTTCTCAGGCAATGGAAAATATGTTCAGACCAAGCCTTAGCACTGGGTAGAAATTATACAAAAGTTTGAAACCCTCTTTCCCTTCTCAATGGAAGAATGTCACCAAAGTCAAGAGGAAATCTTATTCTACTCTGCCAAATGTGGATCCTTTCTTTTAGACCCATAAGAATGTGTATGAGTCTGGGACATGGGAGTCTGGGCCTCCAGATGAAGCTGTGCCCTGCCTAAGTGTATCTTGCCAAGGAAGGACATGGGTGTGGTAGTGCAGCCTATACTGTGGCCAGGATGTGCACCTGGAATCTGGTTACCACTGCCTGAATGAAGGGGTTTATCCTGGCACAGAAGCTGTTTTCTAGTCACACTGTATGCTCAGTGATGTCCAGTGGATATAGAGTTGTGCCATAGGTTTGTGGAAGCAGGCCAGGGTATAAACTTTTGGGACCCAGTGCAAAATGAAAACATAGGTTTCCTTGCTGAGAAATGAAGAGTTTGAAGTCATCAATGTTAGAACTTTATATCAAATATGAGGCCTTGTGCTTTGTTCTATGCCCAAGAAGCCAGCCATGTGATGGTCTAGATCTTTCATATATGTAATTTGTGTACAAAAATGGAATAATTGACTTTAAAATGCTACAGACACATTACAACAGATTCCTTTTACAATTAGGGACAAAATTATTCTATCGTGATCCAAAGTTACAGGCAGCATCACAGAAGTTAAGTTTTAAGATGCCATAATTGGGGTTAAATTGACAACTAGAAATGCCCAATGGTGGAAATTTCTCCCTATGGCATACTTCTAGAAACTGCTTAGTCAAGGAAGGGATGTATGTCTGAAGGGGATATATTCACAAAGGAATTACTGTATTAGGTGGGTAAATAAGTTGTATTCTGGAAAGGTTTCCTTGATTTTTTTTTTTTTTGGTTGTTATTTTGATGTAATTTTAGACCTTCAGAGAAGTTGCAAAACAGTGGAAAGAATTCTCTTATGACCTTTACTGAGAATCTTCTAATGTTAGCATTTACCATGTTGATTTTGGCATTGTCTCTGTTTGCTTATGTAGATATTTACGTGTAAACAATTATGGTTTGTTATCTGATGTGTTGAAGTTCCAGATGTGATTCCCTCTTCCTCAAGATACTTCAAAGTATATGTTTTTAAAATAGACATTTTCTGACATAATCTTAGTATACTTATAGATATTAACATTACTACAATATTATTATTTAATCTAGAATTCTTACTCACAATGTTATCAATTGCTTAGTAGTGTTCTTTATAACAATTGTAAAAAATAATTCTAGATTATGGATTACATTAAACTGTGGGGTCTTTTTAACCTCCTTTAATCTGGATAGTTCTCAGTCTTTCTTGTAGTTCATGACACTGAGTTTTTGATGCCTGAAGATCAGTCATTTTGTCTAATATCCCTTGATGTATTTTTTTTAATTTTTTAAAGATTTATTTATGCATACAAGAGCTGGGGTACAGGCCAGATGCGTTGGGGGTGAGAGGATTCACCAGAGACAGAGTGGGGAACAGAACAGGCAGACTGACTGAAATAACACTGCTGAGAGGAGCAGTGAGCGAGACAGGAGAGGTCTGCTGCGTCATGTGGGTTGCTCCCTGGCCATTCAAGGATCAAACTCGTGCTGCAGAGGCTGTGGATTAGCTTCATAGTGCTGTGCTTAACCCCTTGCACCACTAGGGAGGCTTGATCTAAACACATGAAAAAGAGACAGTAGCCACCTAGAATGGTCTCCTGCTGGCCAAATCTGGGACAACTTGAGTATCAAAAGAAATCATTGTAAAGGATTATAAGTCATTACATAAGAATCTACCCTCATTTTTTAATTGAATTAATGAATATATAAATAAATGTAGAGCAAAGCAGATCTCTCCCTTAGTGTAAAATAATGAATAAATATAAAAGGAGTGACAGATGTTAAAGAATGATTTTCTATTTATATTAACCAAATCAGACTAGTATCATGGATGCTAAAACTGGTGGATGAAAGATTCAGGAGTAACAGGATGTTAACATCACCCAAGGTATCTCTCCCCAAGATACTTGCTTGTGGCAAGGGGGAATTAGTGACTTTGCAGTGGAAAATCCTGCCCTGTACCACTTTAATCTAGTGATTAGGAGTTGAGTCATAAGCAATGGACAAATCAACACTATATGTCCCCTGATGATTTGGACTGAGGAGATAGCAACATGTCAATGATATTCCTTCCAGAAATACCCCATCTATATTTAGTCATTATAAAACATTGAGCAAACCTAAACTGAGGAACATTTTACATATCATGTCATTTTTAGCAATACGCATCTCAAAATGTCAGCCACGTGTGGAACACTGCCAGGATATTCTGGAGATATAAGAGCCACAAAATAGATGTGGTACATCTGCCTGGAAGCATCAATTATGTTCTCCCTTTAGGTCAGCAAAAAATAAACATGAATACAGTATGGTGCAGAGTGCAAATTTTTCTTGAACTGTGAAGACGAAGCTTGAAACTTCAAAGCCATTATGTACATAATGCATCTTTTTTAGACTCTACCCATACATACCTTGAGGAAGTGGACATATTTTCTGCCAGTCTAAGTGTCCTTTTGTAAGAAGTGTGAGGTGTGGGCCTTCCTGGCGGCGCAGGTAGTTGAGCACCATGCTTTGGAGCTGTCCGCAGCCTCTTCAGCACGGGTTCGATCCCAGCCAGGCAGCAAGAATCCCACATGGTGAAGCAGACCTCTCCTGTCTCACCCACTGCTCCCCTCAGCATTGTATTTCATCAGTCTGCCTGTTCTGTTCCCCACTCTGTCTCTGGTGAATCCTCTCACCCTCCCGCACATCTGCCCTGTACTCTGGGTCTTGTATAAAAATAAATAAATCTTTAAAAAAAATGGAAGTGTGAGGGGCAAGAAACTATGAGAGGTTGTGATTCTATGAGCATAATAGACGGAATGATATGGAATGGATATAAATTGAGCTACATTTTCTCAACATGTGCACAACTGGGTATACCAGCTTTCAAGATGGGAGCTATGAGGTGGAAATGCTTTATTTTATAGCATACCCTTCTGTGGATGATGAAAAAAAAATCCCCCAAAAAATATTTCTTTATGATTGCTATTTTTAACCATTATTTAACCAAGAAGATTTGTGAAATATAGCTACCATCTTTTCAAGAAACCATAGCTTAATTCAATCTACAATTCATGTGGTGAAATAAACTGAAATGTCCTGGAAAATGGCCATTTCTAGAAAAACTTCACTGGAAGTTTATTCAGAAAGAGGATAGATTTCACTTTGTCTTTTTTCTGCATCTAAAATAACTGGATGAAAAATATACTCAATGAGCAAAAACCAGGAAACTTTGTTAGTGTTTGAATACTCTGAGTATAGTGATATTAGTCTCAAATTAGTTTCACATCTCTCTATCAGAACCAGCATGAGAACAATATTTTACATTCTAGAAATGTAAGTGGCAAAGGAATGTTAACTAAGGTGTGGAAGTGTCATCCATCTATGAATATGTATCCTACTATGTTTTAGGTGGCACATAACATCCTTTCATTTGAAGAATTTATACTCTAGTGAGGGGATCTACTTACCAGCAAGACTTTTCAATGCAACATGGATAGTGCTAAGCACAATGTGTTTTAGAAGGCTAAGAGAAAATAATATGCTGATCCTTGAGGTCTAAGATACATTTCCTGAGTCAATAGTAGAGCCAATTACTATGGAAGAAGGAGGGCTAACACTTTAAAGAACATGTATTCCAGGTTAAAGAAAGAGCTTGAGTAAAAACATGTATTCCAGGTTAAAGAACAATGTGACAGTAGGAACTACATGGTAAAACAATGGGATGAGTCTCAGGGAGAAGGAGACCAGCCACACTCTGCAGGGTGTTCAGTCCTTAATAAGAACTTATATTGTCCCAGGATGTGGTTTGGAGAGCCACTGAAATGTCCTAAGTGAGTCAGCGATGTGCTCATATTTTTGAAACTACCTTCTTATTTATCACAGTCAGTGAGATTAAGGGGAATAACACTCAAGGAATCTGCTGATGAAGCCTGAAATTTTGCAGGCATGGTGTGGGTTAAAGAGGAAGACACAAAGCTGAGGTTTCAGGAATGTGAAATTACAAGAGTTTTGACTGCTTGGATGTAAGTCAGAGTGGGGAGTAGGAGAAGTTGAACTACCCCTGGGATAGTCAGTGAACAGTTTTCATCATGCAGTTGTGTTTTTGAGCCCAAGCCCAGGGATCAGCATCAAACATTCAGAATTGAGAGTCATTGGTAATTAGGGGGTTGGAATAGTAGATCTCCACTGCTAGATTTAAGATGGATCTCTTTTTACAAAGAAATGCATTTTTATGAAGGAATAAATAGGCAGTAGTGGCAATATGATAAGAAAATTTGGGTGAGAGGTAAGAAGGGTCAGTTAGATTTGATAACATTAAGATCTTCATTGACCTGAGGTAGTGCCATCAGAGAGGGTGATAAGAGATTGTGGCGAATCTAGTAATTATTAGGACATTAATGTGGAGATGGTATGGAAAATCCTTTTCAAAAATTGGGTTAACTGGAGAAAGGCTAGAGCAATAGCTCAAGTTAACCATTTGAAGAATCGATGATTTAATACAAGTGTGAAGATGAGATGGACTCATATTTTAAGAACTGATTGTGAAGGATTAGGAGCAACAGAAAGAGTGGTGGGTGAAGGAAATGTAAAAAGAAGCAGTTTGGATTCTGGACTCAATTTGGTAGCTTTGCTTTCCATTATAGTGTTCCCTAAAACCTGTGTGGGAGAATCACATGGGAAGTTCCTAGAGATTAAGATAAAAATGGGCCTCTCTCATGACCTGTGGAATCAATGAGATTCCATAGAAATCATGGGACCAAGGAAGGCTTTTGTGACTGCTGTTTTATATGTTTTCTCCTTCCTGATGAACATATTATTTTCATTTTCCTTTACTTATCTCATCTTTAAATATTGTAGGTCTCCGTCTTGAAATATCTGCTCTCCTTAATCTACAGCCCATCTCTGGTATGAACCATCATTCTCTCTCTACTGTAATGACCTCCTCACTGCTTCCACTCTTGCCATTGTAAATTCCATTATCCACACAACAGCCACAATGATTATTTTATTTTACCTTTATTTAAGTAGCATTGGTTTATAAGATTAAGTGTCAGGTGTGCAACATTATATTACCACCAATAATCTAGATCCTATCCACCATTGGCCCCCTAACCTCCTTCTTCTCATAACTACTAAATCTAAGCCTTTGTTTTAGTTTGTTTGTTTATTTGCTTTGTTTCTTTATCTTTCACTCTTGAGTGAAATCATATAGTAATACCAACGCAGACCATGGTCTCTCGGATGAACTTTTCTCACTGGAGGTGCAGACTCTGTAGAAACTCACCAGTCTCACTGAGATCCACAGTAGCCCCCTTCAATATCCCAGCCACAGTGACTTGGTTCCTTAAAGACTTATTTTCTCTTCCTCTACTTATGATTGCCTGGATTCCAGAGTCATTTACCATGCTCTTCCTGCGAAGCATCCCCCAGACCTCTGAGTGATTGTTTCTTTCTTGCCGGCTTTAGTTTCACGTCTTGTTATTTGTTAGGTCTCTTTAGAAGATTTACTGTATAGTAATGATTTGACTACCCAGAAAAATGAACAGCTTCTAGCAAAAGTGATCTTTTAGATCCTTGCTGTTCTGGCAAAAGTGATTTAAGGTAACGCAAAATGCAATTTACCTACCTTCTACTCAGTTGCTGTTTGAGGCCAAGTAGGAGAAATGGGGTGCTTGATGTCCAGTGTTTACTGGATGCTGGACATGGTTTGTCCTGATGAATCTTCCTGGCGCTGGGGTGACCTCAAGTGGGAGGACAATAAAAAATCTAACAATGCAGGTTAAATTTTTTTTTTCTTGCTGCTAGATTGACTTTTTTTTTTGATTCTTCCTTTTTTTTTTTTCTCCCATTTCTCTCATGTACTAGTACTGAGTTATAATGAGGTGGTAAGTATTGAAAGCCTAAGGTTCCTTAAAATTACTTTAAGGTTATTTTGAGGTCATTTCTTTTTAGCTTCACTGCAAGTCACAATCACTCTAACTTCCTGGGGGAGGGGGCGACGGAAGGGGATTGGAAGTAAAGTCAGTAATGAGTTTTCATGTCTGTGTTGTTCTTAAAACTTTGTCCCAATAATCAGGGGTTCATTTTGCCCTTGAGTGTTCATCAGGATGTTACTCTGCAGATGAACTGCTTGAAGGGAATGTGGGGTGTAAGCAACATCAGGAATAGGAAGCTGATGATAGAAAGATGAACATGTAACCTTCCTATGTACTTCTTGAGAACGGAGCTATCTCCTCTGGTCAACTAGGGCTGCTTTTTTATTATCTCCGTCAAAAGCATTTGACTCAGTTGCTCTTTTTGCAATATTCCCATTAGCACAGAGGGAATACTAGTATTCTCAAACATGCAGAATGGGGAACTTACAGACATTTTGTCTCCATGGCTTTCACTGGAAAAATCATAGGAAGATATAAAATGTAAGCTGTTGGCATTATTTTAATTTGATTTAATGTCTAAAAAATACGGGAGCAGAGAATTTCTATATTTTCACCTGTAACCTTTCCCTATTGAAGATCATTGATATCTGGTATTTAGTTCAAACGTCAGCTGTCCTTTTCATATGACATAGACAAATCAATATAATCAACACATAAAAAGTGTCTTTGATGCAACTTGGAGAAAAAGTGAACCTCAGAAAACCATCCATAGATTTGGTTTCCCAGTCACTATGTCCTTCAAGAAAACCATCCCGAGTGACGTCTTAGGCAAAGATGGCCATGCCATATGCCCTCTGTCATACTTACTGGACCAAGAATGCACACCTAGGTGGTGAGCTGCCAATGAGTAGACTCGGTATGAGAGATTCAGTCAAGAAGGATTATAATAATTATGTACCAGTGGATTCCTACTCTCTTTCTGGTCTATGATCTGATCGTGAAAGAGAATCAGTAGTTGTAGTGGCAAATGAAAGTGAAGACACAGGGAAGAAAAGAGGTGGTGGTGGTGCTGAGCTATCAGAAGCCAAGAATAAATATAAGCAACAGATAAGCAGAGGCTATTAAGACAGAATAAATCAAAAGGCAATTGGGGGCCTCCCCGGTGGCGCAGCGGGTGAGCGCTGGGTTGCGAAGCTGCCCTCAGCCTCTTCAGTGCCAGCTCGATCCCGGCTGCCAGGTGAGGGTCCCACATGGTGCGTAGACCACTCCTGCCACCCGTTGCTCCCCTCAGCAGTGTATTTCATCGGTCTGCCTGTTCTGCTCCCCGCTCTGGCTCTGGTGAATCCTCTCACCCTCCCGCGCTTCTGACTGTACCCAGTGCTTGTATAAATAAATAAATAAATCTATTTTTTTTTAAAAAAAGGCAATTAGTTAGGAGGGGTGGAGGTGACAGGAGCAACATCTGTGCTATGAGGGCTGTAATAACCAAGGTAATAGAATCACACGGTGTCACTTCGTCCCCGTTTGGCCATGCTACCATGTCCCTAGACCACTTGTCTTGTGCTCTTTATTCTTCCTTTCCAGTTTGGTATATCCTGGACTCAAAATTTAGATCCCGTCTTCCTAATTTTCAATAAATCCTCAATTTTTGATGGAATCTGAATGATTTTTTGTGCATGTTTTTGTAAACAAGAGGCCAAATAACCATGGAATGGATTGAGTTGGAAATAGCTCGATAGAGAGCATGTTAAATTAGTGCTTAAAGCATTTCATAAAGCTGCAGCTGTCTCCACCCACCCTAATATGCATGTGCCTTCCAAACACCACCGTTGCCTGACAAACTATGCTACTTGTTGTGAAAGGGATAATGACACATGGTGCTAGTTATAAAACGATTTATCGATAACAGCAATTTGCCAGCAGAAGAACTGTTGAACACAGGAGATCTAACAAAACCCCTAAGTTTTCAATGACCCTGCAAATCAGTCTTGAGGAGCCACTGCCCACATTAACATCTGCCAAATACGTTGATTTTCCAATAAGCAGAACCTGCTCATTGCCTAGCACTAAGATGGGCTCAGCCAGGTGTGGAAAGCCCTTGGGGTTCAGCCATGGTCAGAGGTGGTCCTCCCCATTACTGCTGCAAAATTCACTCAGCATGAGTTAAGGGTGCACTAGTCATACAGCTTACAAAAGATGTCACCCACATGTCCATGATGCATGGGAAGCTACACGTGAAATTGTGGTTTAGTGCCAGTTGTCCTTCATGGAGACACAGCAAAATCAGGGATCGAAGATCTAGAGGAAAGACATGAAAGGTAGGATCATCCTGTCATCAGTATGGATCATGGGTCAAAAAAATTGCAGAATTCATAGATCTACTAAAGTCAGAGGGTTTAAGGCAGGAATGGCAAGAGAGACCTTTATAATGTGACAACTATAGGGAGACACTCACTGAGAAAAGAATTGACCTCACAGGAAGTATTTTATGTGCTGCTTTTAGGAACTGGAGTTAGTGGCTTCTCAAGCCATAACCCCAAATGGCAGGAGGATTGAGGCAGAACCAAAAGGGGGCACAAAGCCTGACTTTCATTTTGGTGGTTTCCATCTGTTCTGCATTTCAACCAGACCCTTTATTACAACAAACAGTCTGTATTTGGCTATGTTACAAATTTCATTAATGTCTATTAAGTGAGGTTTGTTGTTTCTTTAGTAAGATATGGGTGGGAAAGATTCGGTGCTGATTTGAATAGTTGGACACCAATGGCACAAGGTACCATCCCCCTGAAATTTTAACAAATGATTATTAAAAAAAAATGAGTATAATTTTTCACTGACTGATTTGGTTTGAATGAGTAAATTATTTTTATTTCATTGCATTAACTGCCAGAACTTTGAATGAGCCAATAACTCCCTGGTGTTGCTGAGCTGCAAAGAACTATTATTCGGAATTGAATTTTTATTGATTTTCTTGTGCTACAATGACTTTTCTAACATAGTAGCATGAAAGGAAAATGAGAAAAAGGCCAAATAGGGCATGGGGTGAGGAAAGGGAGGCTGTTGCTTCCCATGCCCTAGCCCCAGATGGACTACTTATTGGCAGGTACTGCTGACTCTGGCTGATCCTGTTGCTGATTATATGATTCACAGGTTTGCCAACTACCTGGCTTCATCACCTTGCCCTCCTCTTCCCCTCTGCTTTCTTTGTTTCCAGACTTTTTAGGCCTTGTTGGCATTCTGCTGCAGAACTGAACAGGGCAAAGGGGTGAAGAAGGAGCAGAAGTAGACAGGTTAACTCTCCAAATTGGTCAGTGCTATTGCATATTAGTATCATTCAAGCCCACATGAGAATATGCAAATGTTACTTTAATATCATTGTTGTAGATTTATCCAGTAATGTTTCTGCTTTTCCTAGTCATTTTAACTATTGGAAATTTAGTTTTATATTTGCTCATGATAATCATTCCAATGAGTTGATATAGGAACTCAGATTCTATTCAACAAAAATTTTCCCAGTCCTAGTTTTTTCTGGAAAATAAAATTTTGTTCAATGGCACATTACATTTTATAAATTTATATAAGGATACCTTCATTTTCCATTTTTCTCCTTCTAATTATGGTAAGTTGTAGCACTCTAAAATTTTGTCTATTTCATCTACTGTTCAGCAGATATTTAGTGACTATTGTATACCCTCCCGGGAACCAGACAGGGAACCAAACAAATGAAATAATTTACCCTCATGTATACAGATTCCCATGATTAAAATCAAATTAGAGTATTTTAGAATTCAATAGATTGAAAAAAAAATTGTTCTTCCTTAATAGACATTGTGTGAGTGAAACTTGGTACAATAAAATGATTTTTTTGAATGTTATTTTTTCTGACTATAAAAGTAACCCACGTTCATCACAGAAATTGTGGAAAGAGCAAAAACATAGGAAGAAAGTAATTAATACACCTAAAGTCATCCAGTGGGAAATGTTTGAAATGTTGAGTAATTTTTCTAGGGCCTTTTTTTTTTAATAACATATATAGTAATCCCACATGATTTGCTATTTTAAAAATGTAAAATTATCAATTGTGAGATACACACATACACACACACAGAGTTTGGTTCCATCCCCTTATATAAAATAACTTGAAAGTTATTATCCTCCTTCTTCCAATAGACCATGTGAGCGTAAGTGAGATTGCAAGGTGGAACTCTATTTATATTCCACCCTCTCAATATATATGAATAGAAGACTAAGTCTAATAAAAGAGAATCCTTATGTGATGTGATAGCTGTGGAAAGGAAGGTAGATAGGCAAATATTTTGCAGAGACAGCAAAATCCTGTTTAAAAAGTAAATGAGGTAAGAGTTTGTATTATATAGGCTCATGAAATGTTCTGCCTCTGGTTTCCCTTAGCTTTCTTTAAAAAATTGGGATACATTTTTGTGGAACTGTCTACTTCTCTGTCTCATCACCTATCCGTATGCCTTTTAATTTCTTGTTTAATGTCTATCCACCCTGTTAATGTGTATACTGAAGTGGTCTATGTAAAGTTCAGTAATGTAATCACACTGCCTGGCCTAACCCAAGGTCAGCAGCGTGAGTGAATGGAGGAGGCCGTTGCACCTTCACTGAAAACCAAAAGACAAATTAAAAGGCCTACCTATTAAAACAGTCTTTAATATTTAGAAGTAGAAAGAGCTACCTATTAAAACTTTTTATTTAGCAACTTATTCAAACATTTATTTGCAATTTTAAATATTGAATTTTTGTAAATGTCTACATAGTACTCTGTTATATGAATGAACCAAATGATGTTAACCATTCTGTATTATTAAATACTCAGTTTGTTAGCATGTGTTCAGCATTATAAATGATTTGAGCATATCACTATCCTACATTTTCCATGTTGCAATCTAATAATTTTCTTAGAAAATTTTTGAATCATATAAATTAACTATTATTCACAATCTTTACTAAGATATAGTTTATAATACCTTGGAATTATTGAACTATTTAAATTATACAATAAAGTGGCATTTGGTATATTCTCAGAATTGTGTAACCATCACCAGAGTAAAATTTTAGAATAATTTCATCACCCCAAAAAATAAAACCTTTCTCATTAAGCAGTAAAACTTCTTCCCTCCATTCACCTGCAGCCCTCAGGCAATCACTAGTCAACTTACTGTCTCTCTAGTACATATTCTACACATTTCATATAAATTGAATCATCAAATGTGTTGTCTTTTGCATCTGACCTTTCTTATTTAGAATAATGTTTTCAAAATCAACTTCTTTTTGTAGCATGCATCAGTAATGCATTACTTTTTATTGCCAAATAATATTCCATTGTATAAGAATACTGCATACTGTTGATTCATTCATTCATTACATAATGAACATGTAAATGAACTTTTAGAAAAATTTTGATACATATCTCAGTTCCTCAAGTTTACACATTTTCATTTCTAACAATATTTAACATGATATAATTCTCCATACTCTCTCTAACACTAGAAATTCTTTAAAACAAAGATACAAAACAGCAACTACTTGGAAGAGTAAAAAACATAATGATGCTTCTTAAATGGATATTTCTTTAATAATTAATCATATTAGTGCTTCTAAATGTTAGCCATTCATCTCTTTTTAGATTTTGTTTTTGTGCCCTTTGTCATTTTATATTAAGATATTCGTCATTCTCACTTTGTTTCACAGTGTTCTTTATATATTAAGAGTGTAGGTCCTTTGACTATAACTTGGCTTATAATGCTTTAGCAAATGTAATTTTTAATTTTGTCAGAACAATATTTATTAATCATTTCCTTAAGCATTCTTATGTTTTGGGTTTATAAAAAAGTCTTCCCATCCTTAAGATTCAATAAGTATTTGTTACTACTGTGGTTTGAGGTAGAAAATATCTTTATTAAGATGGGATTTAGAATCTAAAAAAATATTGGATTTATATTGGTATAAATTAACACATAGACCTGACTTTATTTTTTTCATCCTAATGCCTTTTCTCATTTAATTTATGCCATTTTTATCATAGTGAATTATTATTTTATATGTCTTTGAAAATGGTCTAGTTTATAATAATTAATTTGTGTATCTGATTTATGACAAAACAACCCAATAATCATCATGCTTTCTAATAGGGCTTAATAATATCTGTGACCCTTATTAAGTCCTATTATACACTCAGTTCTCTTAAGAGGATTTTACACATATTAGTATTTAATACTCACCAAAACTTTAATAGGAATTACTATCTTTATTTTATAGATAAAGTAATTGAATCAAAGAGAAGTAGAAATACTTTTTGAGTCAAGGTGCTAAAAAATACCCAGAATTCACAGATACTCAGCTTTCAGTTCCCAGTATTAATCCTTCTAATCCATGAAATTGCTAGTTACTTCTATGTGTCTACTACAGAGAAACTTGTAGAATTAGTTTTACAATTTTCTTATTTGTGTTATATTCAAAATTGCAGCTTTTCTATATCTAGTCCCTTTCTTTTACTTTTTAAGTCCATTTTGCCTTGTATTCAGTGAGTTCTTTTGCAAGTTCAAATCATTTTTCAACTCTGAGAAGAATTATTGTTATTGATATTGAATTATCTTTTTTTTACTGCTTGTTGCCCCCTTCTAAAATAAGTATTTAATATTGCATTTCCCTATCTAAACATTGTATTTTTATTTATTCCTTTATTTATTTTTATCATATTCAACCTTTACTAAGGACACTGCCTGAATCAGATGTTGCAGTAGGCCCTGGAAATAGAAGGGTGAACATCTCAGACATAAAGCCCACTATCATAGAACTGATGATTTAGGAGAGGACAAAGACATGGTGTGAGTAATTATAAGAGCCCTATTAAATTTGAGTAAATTGGTTTCTAACCTATTGTTTCCTACCTCTAAAACCTCTGGTTTATAAATTTGCGAAGCTGGGCTGGAACTCTCTTGACATGTTGTGTCTCCTTGAGATGTTCCACCAATAGGGGTTCTAGAGAAGACTGGACTGATGGGAAAGGGAGAAAGAGCACCTCTTCCTACTCATGCTCTGTCCCTGTCAGCATCACCACAACAGAGCTTATTCGTACTGGAAATTATTTACTTTTTATTTTGAGCTTTTTTTTCCCCCAAATATTTTAGGACGTATATTATTATTACCCTTTAGAAATGCCATCTCCAAGCTGGTGGGCACTCCATTTTCCGAGGTCTGGATCTTAACTTCTTGTGTTCCTCTCCCTAGGTCCTGTGCCACCAACACCAATACCCAGTGTCCTCTCCTTGGACTGTATTCTCTATCTAAAGTTGGAAATTCTATGACCTCTGTTTTCCCCCTTTATTCTCTACCCCCACCTAGAGTGGGACCTGCTTCCTGCATTTCCCCTTTTGCATTTTTAGTTTTCCAATTCTTCAAATTGGTATTCCCTATAAAATTAGGGGGTTCTTTCTGATTAATATACATGACTTATTGTCTCTCTAGTTCAGTTGTGTGCAATATTCAGTATACTGTTTACTGTCTCTATGGTGTGTGTGTGTGTGTGTTTCTAATTTAGCAGTAATATATGTGTTTTTTTCCCCTTGCATAGTGGCAGTTTTCTTGATCTCAGATTTTATCCTATTTATAACTCCCTACTCTAGTGTCTCAGTTGCTATTTCCTTTGACTTTAAATACTTAAATTAGAAGTTATCTAAAAATATCTCTTGTCTCATAGAGGAAGCCATTTAATTTCAGTTATATGGTCTGTCTCCTTCATTGGTGGTCTAATTCATTTTATATGTTTAGGGATGTTTTCCCAACTATTATAAGTTGTACAGGTACCTATTTTAATTCTTTCAAACCTTGGAAAAAAACATAGGTAATTAAAAAAAGTACTGATTATTGTCAACTAGCAGCTAACTAGCTTGAATGACCCATGGTAAGAATCAGAGGTAGAACTGGAATCATGCACCTCTGTGTCTGACACTTTATTTCCATACATTTCAATATATTCACTAGTGACCTGGAATTTGGCTAGCATGTTGGTCCTGTAGACATCAGAAATGCCAGTGTCCCTAATACTAGTTTTAGAATCACTTGTACTGGATTCATTCATACTGGGTTTTTCATTTTCTGTGATTCTGATTCCTGATTGGCTACCTATTACCAGTTGATCCAATTGGTATTTGATATGTGACAGTTGATATTTCACACCTCAGTTTTTCCCTACTCTATTGTCTTTTAATATTTCATTTTTATATATCTTCACACTGAAGAATAAGAGGTTGTATTGGTCTTCAATCTGACCCTGCCTATTATCACATTAGCTAGATTTTTCTCAATGTTTCTTGCATAGACAATAACCCTTCCTACATTCCAATATCAATATAGCATTTTCCTTTTTCATATGTCTACATCTCATTGAGTTCTTGGGAATGGAAAAAGAAAGTGACTTCATTCTATCTTTTCATCTTCCAATGCAGTTAATATAGTAGCATGTAGAGCTAACCATAAACTAATCATTTTGTTATTTTTTCCATTTCTACTGACAAAAGAAAGGAAATAGGAAAAGGAGAAAAATAGAAATTCTTACTATTAGTTTTCTGTGCTTTATCTGGTTGAATACAGATTATTTGGTGTTGTCAAAACTGCAATCATCATTTAACAGCACTGAGTAAGACTTCCTTTAGTAAACAAAGCAATCAAGGAAAAGAAAAAATATGGCAAATAAGCCAAACAAAATTAGCCATCAAGCATAATTCTTTTCATTAGCAAATTGATGTCTTATGTCAGAGACTTTCATATTCTATGATAGATGAATTTTAATATAGTCCTAATGAATATATGAAAAGGGAATTTTGACTCAAGATTCTGTGTGGGAGATCAAAGGAGAAGTGATGTCCAGTTATACAGAAAATGTGAAATTTTTCATCCTGGGGTTTAACTTCACCTATGATTTTGTCATCAAATAGGTGACTTTCATCATATTTGGAATTAAAAATTCCTAATGACAAGGGTTGTGGCAATTTAAGGATCTCCAGTAGGAGGAGGTTGGCTTTGCAACATGGGAGGCAGCAGAGAGATGGGTTGGTGGATCCTGCCACCTATCTGCAACACAAGATTTTTGGTATCATTCACACTCCATGACAATTTCTGAATATATAGTATTTACTGACAAAAGGCACCAGTTGCCTCTGGGAGGGAAAATGTTAAAAGTAAAATTCAGAAGGAAGTGAATACATGGGTTGCTATGCTTGTTATTCATTGAGTGTTTTTGACTTGCTAAAAGCAAGTTTAATGTATTTATACAATTTATAAAGATGTAACTGATGCTAAAGCTCTGCTCTTTACAGGGAACATATTTCATGTTATTGTAAGCACTAGAGAAAATTAAATCAATAAATCTACAGCCTGTAATTTGAGATACCCAATTGAAGAAAAATACATTGTCAGGGAAGGGGGGGAATCATTCACAATGAAGAAGATTGTAAACCTGCCTTTGCTCTACTACCCTATGATTTCAAGTGATAGAAAGAATTAAGCTCCTACTCTAAAATTCTTTAACAATTCTCAAAAGAAACCAAGGCCAACTCCCTACTTTTTAGTTATTCATCTATTTAATATTATTATTTTTTTACTTTTTACATCATTGTTCATTTAAAAAAAAAATATTGGCTTCCCCCACCCCCTCAGGTGTAGTCCCTATAGAGTTTCCATCACCAATACACCTGTGCACCATCACCTCAGTCCCCTGTGATCCTCCTTCTGATCCCTCTCCCTCCTCTTCCCTTGAAGTATGTCTCTTGATTTATAATTGTCCCTTTTTGCTTTGTTGTGTTTTATACTGTTATTATTTTTTACACTGATGTCTTAATTTGGTTCCACTATATTCCTGCTATAAGTGAAACCATCCGATATTTTTCTTTTTCCTTCTGGCTTATTTCACTGAGCATAATTCCTTCTAGTTCCATCCATGTTACTGCAAATGGCATGAGTTTATCTTTTTTTGATTGCTGAATAATATTCCATTGTGTATATATGCCACATCTTCTTGATCCAGTCATCTATTTTTGGGCATTTGGGTATAATCAGGGAAATGCAAATTAAAACCACATTGAGATAACACCTTACACCATTGAGAATGGCATATATCAAAAAAAAACAAGCAACAACAAATGTTGGTGAGGATGTGGTGAAAAAGGAACTCTCCTGCATTGCTGGTGGGAGTGCCGACTGGTCCAACCACTATGGAAAGCTGTCTGGAGGTACCTCAGTCTACTAGAAATGGAGCTACCATATGACCCAGCAATTCCACTCCTAGGGATCTACCCAAGGGACACAAACATTTATTGAAAAGAACACCTGTACACCTATGTTTATTGCAGCACTATTTACAATAGATAAAACCTGGAAACAACCTACTTTTTTTCTTTTTTTTTACAATTTTGATTTTAAGATTTATTTATTTATTTATACAAGCACTGGGTACAGTCAGAAGCATGGGAAGGTGAGAGAATTCACCAGAGCCAGAGAGGGGAGCAGAACAGGCAGATTGACCAAGAAGTACACTGCTGAGGGGAGCAGCGGGTGGCAGGAGATGTAGACACACCATGTGGGACCCTCACCGGGCGGCCTCGCATCAAACCTGCTGCCCTGCCGAGGCTGCAGGCAGCTTCGCAGCCCAGCGCTCAACCGCTGTGCCACCAGGGAGGCCCACAACGTAATTTTTTAATGAAGTATATGCTCAAGCGGAAAGCCATGAAAATGAAGACACAAGAATGAAGCTCTTTCTCACTTTCTGAACTGTCCATGTCTTTCCCCCCACCCTCCAATAAAGCCTTTCTGGTTAGCAGCCAGGACTGGGCATCAGGAAACTTAGTGGATTTTTTCCCCATCACTGGCACTAATGCTGTCTGTGACCACTGCAAGCCAATTAGCCTCTTCCAGCATCACCCTTCCATGTGTAAAAGGTTAATAGTGCAGCTTGTTTGCAAAGTGCTTGGTGGCTTCCATGAGGGGCACCATATAAATACCCAGCATTGCTGTTTGACTAGAGGGTGTTTATTTTTTTTTAATTATATGTTTGGTTGGATAGGTTATAGATTTTGTTGTGCTTGAATGTCGCCCCTTCTCCCTGGTTACAAATAAAAGACTAACAGGTAATCTCACTCTATTACCATCTTCTAGAGCCCCCTAGAGGGTTAAGGGAATGGCAGAGGTTATAATTAATTATGCATTCTTTTGTTAATAAAAAAAGATCACATGTATCTTAACTGCATAATAGCTCTGGATGACAATTTACTAGGCCAAGTGTTTCATCACATGCTAAGCAGATAGTGCTGGTAAAGACTTACGAAGTTATGAGTTGTTTTTTCCTGCTCTTCCAGTAATTCTTTCATCCTTCACATCAATATAGAGCATTAGGGACAGTTTTGTTCAGGTTTATTTCAAATGGGCTTCCAAATATTTGGAAAAATGATGCTTTTATTCTGGAACTCCTGAAACAAGTGACTTGTGTATATCTCTAGATGGTGACTTTAAACTCACTGTTTTATTATATTTGGAGCAAATGTGAATAATACTGGCCTTAGAGCAAATGTCATACATCTCATGCTTTTTTGCAGATTTACGGAAAAACTTTGAACAAGATCCACAGGGAAGGGAGGTTCCTATTGAAGGCATGATTGTGCTGCACTGCCGCCCCCCGGAGGGGGTCCCAGCTGCTGAGGTAAGACACTAAGACATGGGGGGGCACTTAGGAGGAGCCAGGTCTGTTCCCAAGAAGCTATAAGTTAAGTCAAATGCTGGTATTCTTGCATTCTGGACCCCACTGCTAATGAAGTCGCAAGAGGAAATTGTTGCCTGTCTACTTTCTCGTTAACACCAAGCTTGTGCTAGGCAACCTGGGTAACGTTTGGTCCATGTTGCATTTGGTGACATTCAGATCATTTAGGTGTTACCCTCTGTGTCCTTAACCAGTGACTATGGGTGCTCTGATATACACTCTGACTGTAGTCTATACCTGAGCTCTGACGGGCAAAGTCTCATGAAAAGATCACAGGGAAGGAGGTATGGGGTTGCTGGGGTTACACTTAAACTCATTCTTCATCTATTTATGGAACAAACACTTCCTGAGCATGTATTGTGTTTTAGGCACTGTACTGGCATCAGGGGTAAAGCCGCAGGCCTTTGTTAACTTTCCTTCAAAAGAAAGTGCCTAGAGTCCAGAGTTACTATGGATTTTTAGTTCTTTGTTTTGTAGAATGTGTACCATGCTATTAGGGTATAATTGCACTAGCACACTATGTGACAGGGAAGGTTTTCTGAATCTTTTGGCCTGTTAAAATGTTTTTTTTTTTTAAGATTTATTTATTTATGCATACAAGAACTGGGGTACAGGCCAGAGGTACCCCAGTTCTTTGTTTTGTAGAATGTGTACAAATCCTCTCACCAGAGGATTCACCAGAGACAGAGTAGGGAACAGAACAGGAAGATCAGCAGAAATACACTGCCGATGGGAGCAGCAGGCTAGTCAAGAGAGGTCTGCTGTGCCATGTGGGTTGCTCCCTGGCTGGGGATCGAACTCATGCTGCAGTGGCTGCAGATAGCTTCATAGGTTGCATCTTAACCCCATGATTAATAATACTGTTATTAAGACAGTATGGGAAGGTGGCTCTAAAGTACAGCCTGTGAAGGGACACCTGGTAGAATGATTAGTTTATAAGCATAGATCTGAATTAAGCAGTAGTTATAGATCTTCTCTGGGAAGCCAGAAAACTGTGCCTAGAACTCTCATTTATTTACTGAGAAGTAGAGATAGTTAAAAAAAAAAAAAAAGGAAGAAGAAAAGCTGGATTATTTACCTCATATTGTAGCTAAAATTACCATAGGGTTTTATATATTTTTAAATATTTATTTATATATGCATGAAAGAACTGGGGTACAGGCCAGAGGTGGGGGGTTGAGAGGATTCACCAGGGACCGACTGAGGAGCAGAACAGAGAGATCTACTGAAATACACTGCTGAGGGGGTAATGGGGGAGACAGGAGAAGTCTGCTGCACCATGTGGGTCACCTCCCTAGCCAGGGATCTAACTTGCATTGCAGTGGCTGCAGATAGCTTCATAGTGTTGTGTCTTAACCCCTTTTGCCACCAGGGAGGTCCCAGGGTTTTATATTTAAAAAGACAAAGGGGTGAAGAAAATAAACGGGAACAAAAAAACTCCATACTCTTGCCTATTTAGACAGAAAGCACGCTGGGTGGACACTATTCGAAGCTCAAATGGCTCACAGAAATGAAGTAAACGGACTTGAAAATTAAAGAGAACATTCCATGCATGATATGAAATGATTAGAAAGGAAAATGCTTATTTTTAGATTTTTATCTAATGCGGAACGGAAAATTGTTTGAGCCTCTCTTGCCACCTTCTTGCTCCTTAAAGCTGTGTGCTAGTTTGCTGATTGGGGTGACAGCCAGCAGGGCATTAAGTGCCTGGGAGAGGTGTCAGTCTTGTTTAGGCCACTCCAGGCACTCCTGGGAGTTATCTGATATCAGCAGTTTGTTACAGTCACTAGCCATCTCTTAAAATCCCAATTTCCAAGTGTTTCATGCACCAAAATGCCTCACCTCTGTCACACGTGCTGTGTGTACAGCGGGGCTTTCCTCTAAGCCCATGCTCGGTCACTACTCCACTCTGGCGGCTGATGAGAGATGGAAGTGGGAGGGGAGGGTGTGTATTTATTAGCTTTCTGCCTACAGGAACCTCGTGTTCTCTAGGTATCTCGTATATTGATTTTTACAGCTGGAAGAGAACTTAGATATTTACCTGACACTGCCTTTACATTTTGGAGGCAAGAAAACTGATGCTCAGTTCTATCACTTCTCAAAGGTCTTGCACTCGGTATAAGTCCGTGTTCTTATGGTATCTTGCATGGCCCAACGTCATCTGGCCTCCTGCTACCTCTAGCCCTCTACAGCCAATTGGCATCCTCACTCAATGCCAGATCATGCTCCTACCTCACGGCTATTATGGATATGAGGACCCCTCTGCTGGAACATTCTTCCCTAGCCATAATGTTGCTTCACCCCTTCCTTAAGGGCTTGTTCAAATAGCAGCTGCTAAGTGAAACCTGCTGTGGACACTGTTAAGAAAGTCATTTCTCTAGCCCAAACTTGCACTGTTAAATATCTTCTCTTCTTTATATTTCCTTCCCCGCAACTCCTGTCACAAACATACTGCATTTACTTTGCTTATTTTTGTCTGTTCCACTGGACATTAAACTCCGTGGGAATTTTTTTTTTTTTTTATCACTGTCTTCCCAGAAAATAAATCAGTGTGTCCACATCCAGGTGCTCAATATATCTTTGTTGAATATTAATGAAAAGTAGTTTTCTGCTTACACCAATGAGTGAGGGATACCAGGAGCAGCCCCCCAACTAAACTTTGAAATCCATTAGAGTTTTGTTTATCTCCCATTCTGGGTACTAGTGACAAAAACTTCTTGACCTGCTCTGGGGATAAAATTTTACAAAAGGAAAAGAAAGAGAAAGCAAAGGAGAAAAGGTTCAAGAATGGGCAGTGTATTGAGATAAAGGCAAAAGAGAAAATATGCTTTGATGTGCAAGTGCATCTTTGAGGGCGCACAACAGCACAACAGCACCCACACACTGAAGTGTCATCCTAGGGATGGCTGGGGATTGATGAATTACAAGGACTCTGAGGCCCTTGAGGGTCAAGGTTGGTAGAGGGGATTGTGTGAGGGAATGACTTACCGCTAGACTAAGCAGCTCCTTCTGCCCCACCTGCTGGGAGAGGCCTGGACTTGGGTCGAAGCTTGGCAGCAGCTCTTTGCACATCCTCCATTTGTCTTTCTCTAACACCCTATATTTGAAGGCAAATGAGTTCTGTCTATTAGCTCAATCCATTTTCCATCTTCATTCGCTTCTGATAGTGCTGTTCAGCTATAACCACAGGAGCAAGAACAGGATGTGAAAAACTTTCAGGAGCAGCACAAGTCAAAGTCAGTGAAAACATAGTTGAGGGAATTGTTGACCAGGGGAGGCAGACTTTTCAGAAAGAAAGTCTGCTTCTTTTCTGGTCCTCACCCTCTTCCCAGATTTCTAATCTGTATGTATTCCCTTCCTGCATTTGTTTCTAGGACTTCTGTGACAAATTACCATAAAATGGAGACTTAAACCAGAGAAATGCATTTTCATACAATTCTAAAGGCCAGAAGTTTGAAATCAGGGTAGAAGCAGTGTTAGTTCTTTCCTGGGGCTCTCGAAGAGAATCTGACCACACTTCTTTCTTGGCTTATAGTTGCCAGCAATCTTTGGTGTCCCTGGGCTTGTGAACTCATCTCTTCAGACTGTAGTCTCTGCCTCTGTCTTCACATGACATTCTCCTCTTGATGTCCCTGAATTCCCCTCTTCTTATAAGGACACAAATCACTGAATTAGAACATCTGTGAAGTCCCCTATTTCCAGATGTACTCACATGCTGTGGTTCCATGTGAGCATGAATTTGTGGGGGAGAGGGCACTGTTCAGCTCAGCACACTTCTCTTTCTCCCTTTGACATCATGTCACTCTTTTATTTTAATCATGTACATGTACTTAGGGATAAATTTCAGAGCCAGTCTCTGAAATTAAATAGAGGGCATTCCAAGGAACAGCTGGAGCTTTAGGATGGCTTCAAACAGAAATTCTGAGCTGAGGCAGATGTGGGAGGGGCAGAAGCTTTGTTTTCTACATTCTGTATTATAGATGGATATGAAGAGTGTTTCAGCTGCATTGTGGGTTAAAAGGACTATTGTGGGTCCCTAACAAGCAATTTATAGCATCATTTTCATGTGGGGAAGCATCCCAGTTCCAAGCACTTGAATTATTTTAGAATTTCACTTCTTTATGAGTTGGATAGTACCTATATCTGTGCACTAATATTTACAACTCTTTTAGATTCAGCAACAACTTACACAGTAGCTATTACCATCTGCATCTGTGTTTTTGTTGGAGAAAGGCAGAATGAGAGGAGATACCTGAGAGAGAAAAGAGCCAAGACAGAGAAGGACATGGAACTGTTCATAAGTTTGCACAGTTGGGGCATCCCAGGGTAGGGACCTCTGTCTTCAGATCTTGGGGAGGTGTATCTCTATGTCACTGACTTACAGAATCATGAGGATCCTACAGTTAATGATTGTTCAGTATGGAGTTATGGGGAATGGTGCTTAGAAATCCGTCAGTTATATAATTGTCACGTAATATATTATTAGTCAGAGTTCTCTCTGCTCAGCAGACCATGTTGAACATCTCCACTTTACCATTCAGTCTGGTTCCCTTTCTGCCAACCAAGGGGCCCATGGGGTCATCCCTTGAAAGAGTTGTAACTGGCAGGGAGACAGCTGGTTTTGTCCTGCAGTGGCATAGGAGGGCTCCTACTAGGTACATGGAAAGGCACCATGAGAAGCAAGTTCAAGTTATGTTTTCACGAGCGGTAGAAGTTTCTTCTCACCACTATATAAAACTTTCTGGGTAACTAATTTCTCTTTATGACCAGAGAAAGAGGTTTGTATAAGAATACTGAGAGCTGCCTTGATAAATTGTTCTCATGTGCCAGACACTGTATTTAGTGATTTTCTGATATTTAAATTACTAATAGAGACCACTGTGAGATTTCAGAAAGCTATCAATGTTTTCAAGTCTGTCTTACAGGAACTTGTCCACGCTCTCAGATCACTAGGAAACTAATCTAACCTTAAAGCTCAGCTCTTTCTTTTCTCTAATAGATTCTTTTTTGTGTAAAAACTTTGTGGAGCTTGGAAGTCAAGGTCAGTGACAACACATCTACTGGCTGTGCTTCCACCTTTAGAAACGTACTCTTTTGGGGTTAAAATCAGTTCTAATATGCTTAACCTCAATCTGTTGTTAATGCTGTTTCTTTGTTGGAGATAGGGACTCTAATGATAAAACTAAGGGCAGAGGCTTTGGGAACTGGGGCTTTGGGGGCAAGGGGAAAGGGAGGAGTTAAGAAGCCCCAGGTCTGATGTTCTCCTAGAAGACAGGGGCCATCACATGACTAAAGCTACAGAGAGGAGGCGTTGGGGGAGAAGTAAGGGGACCTATAAAAGAGGAGTGAGAAGATTCAGGGTGATTTCTACCATCATTACACCTTTTCCTACATTTGGCCATAACCTTGACAGATCTTGGTGTGAAGAAGGGCCCTATACTTACTCTAATAAGTGCAAATGGATGTGTGTAAACTGGGATTCACTCCTTTAGATCCATCAATGGGGTTGGGAAATGGTAAAAGCAGAACTGAGGCTTGTCAATATGGCACAAAATGAATGAAAGTTTGTTTGGAGTCAAACAGAGGGGTCAAACAAACCCGGGGTCAAGACCTGACTACATCTTCTAGTACTGTGACTGTAACTACTCACTTGCCACCCTGAACCTCAGATCCCCCATATGAAAATGGGAGCAATACGTTGCATGTAGGATTGCTGTGAGGTGAAGAAAAATCCCCAAGCATATGTAAAAAAAGGGGAAAAAAAGGCTTCTAAAATTTTTTTCCTCCTACTTCTGTCCTAAAGATCATGACCACAGATTCGCAAAGATATTATACACCCTTATACTTGGGGAACTAGATTAAAACTTAAAGCATTTTCTAACAGTTCCAGCCTTGTGAAGGGTGCTGCTGAGAGCCCCACCCTTAGCCCCACCCTTAGCCCCGCCCTTGCCCTACTCATTCTCCTTTTACCCCTAGCACTGCCTCTCTGGTCTGCTCTCAGTTCTTGCCTTTCTAGTTCATCAAAGAACAATAACACTGAAAAACTTCTGCTTCCCTCTCTGTAGCTCAACACAGAGGGCATCAATGGCCACAGACAGAAGCTGATAACTCCTAGTATTTGTTCACCTCACCCCATTGAGGAATCTTATGAATGGTATTAATACTGTTACTAAAAACACTTTTTTTTATTATTTTTATTTATTAATTTATTTATTATTTTAATATTAAATTTTATTTTTATATTCCCCCATACAATTGCAAACGCCCCATTCTGACCCCAATCCTTCCCCTCCGCCCCCCACCCCCAAAAAGTGTCTCTGGTTCATAGTTTTTTGTTGATTTTGATTTTCACTTTCTTATATTCATTTTCCTGGTCCCTTATTTAAGTTTTCTAGATTCCTGCTATGAGTGAGACCATCCGGTATTTTTCTTTTTCTTTTTGGCTTATTTCGCTGAGCATGATCCCTTCCAGTGCCATCCATGTTGCTGCAAATTGCATGTGTTTATCTTTTTTGAATGCTGAGTAATATTCCATGGTATATATGTACCACATCTTCTTGATCCAGTCATCTATTTTTGGGCATTTGGGTTGTTTCCAAAGCTTAGCTATTGTAAACAGTGCTGCTATAAACATAGGGGTGCAGGTGCTCTTTGGAATTGATGTTTCTGTGTCCTTTGGGTAAATACCTAGGAGTGGAATTGCTGGATCATATGGAAGCTCTATGTTTAGTAGGTCCAGAAATCTCCACACAGCTCTCCATAGTGGTTGGACCAGTTTGCACTCCCACCAACAGTGCACAAGAGTTCCTTTTTCTCCACATCCTCGCCAACATTTGTTGTTGCTAGTTTTTTTAATATGTGCCATTCTCACTGGTGTGAGATGGTATCTCATGGTAGTTTTGATTTGCATTTCCCTGATTACAAGTGATGTTGAACATTTTTTCACATGTCTGTTGGCCATTTGCATTTCCTCTTCAGAGAAGTTTCTTTTTAGCTCTTCTGCCCATTTTTTGACTGGATTATTTTCTTTGTTGTTGCTGAGTCTCATCAGCTCTTTGCAGATTTTTGTGATCAGTCCTTTATCATTAGTGTTGGGTGCAAAAATGTTCTCCCAGTTGGTGGGGTTTCTCTTTGTTTTTGTTATTGTCTCTTTTGCTGTGCAGAAGCTCTTTAATTTGATGTAGTCCCAGCTGTTTATCTTTCTCTTCACTATCACTGCTTTGGGTGATGTGTCTGTAAAGATGTCTTTGATGTGCAAATCCCGTAGTGTTTCACCTATATTTCCTTCTATGTATTTTATGGTTTCAGGTCTTATGTCTAGTTCTTTAATCCATTTTGAGTTGATTTTTGTGTATGGTGTGAGGTAGTGGTCAAGCTTCATTCTTTTGCATGTAGCGACCCAGTTTTCCCAGCACCATTTATTGAACAAACTTTCTTTGCTCCAATGCATAGTCTTTGCTCCTTTGTCAAAGATTAGTTGACCATAAATCTGTGGGTTTATTTCTGGATTTTCTATTCGATTCCATTGGTCTGTATGTCTGTTCTTGTTCCAATACCAAGCAGTTTTGATGATTATGGCTTTGTAGTATAGTTTGAAGTCTGGGAGTGTGATGCCTCCATTTCCTTCTTTTTTTTTCAGTAGAGCTTTGGCTATTCGGGGTTTTTTGTGATTCCATATGAATTTCATCAATAATTGTTCTATTTCTTTGAAGAATGCCATTGAGATTTTGATTGGAATAGCATTGAATCTGTATATTGCTTTTGGTAGGATGGCCATTTTAATAATGTTTATTCTTCCAATCCATGAGCAGGGGATGTCTTTCCATTTCTTTGTGTCTTCTTCTATTTCTTTTAACAGTGTTTTATAGTTTTCTTTGTATAGGTCCTTTACCTCTTTTGTTAGATTTATTCCCAAATATTTGATTTTTTTGGTTTCGATAATAAAAGGGGTGGTTTTTTTGATTTCTTCTTCTTCAGATTTATTGTTTGTGTATAGGAAGGCTACTGACTTTTGCGTGTTGATTTTGTATCCTGCCACTTTACTGAATTGATTGATGAGTTGAATTAGTTTTTCTGTGGAATTTTTGGGGTTCTCTAGGTATATTATCATATCATCTGCAAATAGTGATAGTTTGACTTCTTCTTTTCCTATTTGGATTCCTTGGATGTCTTTCTCTTGTCTTATTGCTCTGGCTAGGACTTCCAGTATTATATTGAAAAGCAGTGGTGAGAGTGGACATCCTTGTCTTGTTCCAGATCTTAATGGAATTGCTTTCAGCTTTTCACCATTGAGAATGATACTGGCTGTTGGCTTGTCATAGATGGCCTTTATGATGTTGAGGTATGTTCCTTGTATCCCAAAAATTTCAAGGGCTTTTATCATGAATGGGTGTTGCACTTTGTCGAAAGCTTTCTCAGCATCTATTGATATTATCATATGGTTTTTATATTTCTTTTTGTTGATGTGTTGGATAACGTTGATTGATTTTCAGATGTTAAACCATCCTTGTGCCCCTGGAATGAATCCACTTGGTCGTGGTGAATTATCTTATGGATACATTGTTGGATTCTGATAGCTAAAATTTTATTGAGGATTTTTGCATCAGTGTTCATTAGGGAGATTGGCCTATAGTTTTCCTTTTTTGTGTTGTCCTTATTCGGTTTTGGTATTAGTGTAATATTGGCTTCATAGAAAGTGTTTGGTATTGTCCCTTCCTTCTCAGTTTTTTGGAAGAGTTTGTGAAGGATAGGCACTAATTCGTCTCTGAATGTTTGGTAGAATTCATTTGTAAATCCATCAGGTCCTGGGCTTTTGTTTTGGGGAGGTTTTTAATTACCATTTCAATTTCGCTGCTTGTAATTGGTCTGTTTAGGTGTTCTATTTCTTCTTTATCTAGCTTTGGGTGATTGTAGAGTTGTAGGAATTTGTCCATCTCCTCTAGATTGTTGAACTTGTTTCCATATAACTGTTCATAGTAGTTACTGATTATTCTTTTGATTTCTGCTGTGTCCGTTGTGATTTCTCCTCTTTCATTTATGATCCTGTGTATTTGTGCTTTCTCCCTTTTTTCCTTTGTGAGCCTGGCTAGGGGTTTGTCTATTTTATTTATTTTTTCAAAGAACCAGCTCTTGGTTTCATTGATCTTTTGGATTGTTTTTTTAGTTTTAATTTCATTTATTTCTGCTTTGGTTTTTATTATTTCTTTTCTTCTACTGGTTTTGGGTTTTTTTGTTGTTCTTTTTCTAGATCTTTGAGCTTTGAGATTAGGTTGTTTCTTTGAGTTCTTTCTTGTTTTTTGATGTGAGCTTCTATTGCTATATATTTTCCTCTTATTACTGCTTTTGCTGCATCCCATACATTTAGGATATTGGTGTCCTCCTTGTCATTCAATTCAAAGAATTTTTTAATTTCTTCTTTGATCTCCTCGTTAGTCCAGTGGTCTTCCAGTAGTGTGGCTTTTAATCTCCATGAGGTAGGATAGTTCCTTGCCTTCTTTTTATGATTTATTTCTAGTTTGATGCCTTCGTGGTCAGAAAAGATGGTTGGTATGATTTCAATCTTGGTGTATCTGTTGATGTTTGTCTTGTGCCCCAGTATGTGATCGATCCTGGAGAATGATCCATGTGCGCTTGAGAAAAATGTGTACTCCGTTTTTTTTTGGGTTTAGTGTTCTATAGATGTCTGTTAAGCCCAAATGCTCTAGGTCCTTATTTAGAGCTTTAGTTTCTTTACTTATTTTTTGTCTTGTTGATCTATGCATTGTTGATAGTGGTGTGTTGAAGTCTCCCACTACATATGTGTTTTCTCTGATGTCTGTTTTCAGAGAGGACAACAGTTGTCTGATATATTTTGGTGCTCTTTCGTTTGGTGAGTATATGTTAATGAGTGTTATTTCTTCTTGAAGTATTGTCCCCTTAATCATAATGTAGTGACCATTGGGGTCTCTTTTTATTTTTTTTGAGTTTGAAGTCTGTTTTATCTGATATAATATAGCTGTTCCTGCTTTCTTTTTTGGCCCATTTGCTTGTAGGATTGTTTTCCATCCTTTGACTTTGAGCCTATTTTTATCTTTTGTAGCTAAATGTGTTTCCTGGAGACAGCAAAAGGTTGGGTTTTGTTTCTTAATCCAGGCTGCAACTCTGTGTCTTTTTATTGAAGAGTTTAGTCCATTTACATTTAGAGTTAATATTGATATGTTAGCATCTATATTTGCCATTATGTTTGTCTTTCCTTTGATTTTATTTATTTATTCTTTTAATAACTTTTTTTTTTTTTGGTCTTCTTTCGTTGTTATTCGTCCCTCTGAGGTTCTGGCTTTAGGATTCCTTGTAGTATTTTTTGGAGTGGGGGTTTAGTCGCAATGAAATTCCGGAGTTTCTCTTTGTCTGGGAAGGTCCATATTCTTTCTTCATGGAGGAAAGAGAGCTTTGTGGGATAGAGTATTCTTGGTTGGCATCTGTTTTCTTGGAGTCTGTTGACTATGTCCCTCCACTCTCTCCTTGCCCGTAGTGTTTCTTCAGAGAAGTCTGATGTCAGCCTGATTGGTTTTCCTTTGAATGTTATCTGTTTCTTCCCTCTTGTCAGCTTCATTATTTTTTCCTTGTCCTGGATTCTTGGGAGCTTTACTATTATGTGTCTTGCTGTGTTTTTCCTTTCGTCGTGGAAGTTTGGTGTTCTTCTTGCTTCTTGTATATCAATTTTCAGCTCCTTCTTCGCATTTGGGAAGTTCTCTTCAATTATATCCATGAATATTTTCTCTGTTCCTACATCTCTCTCCTCTCCTTCTGGAATTCCTATAACTCTTATATTTCCTTTCCTCATGGAGTCAGATAGTTCCCGAAGTCTTTCTTCATTCTTTTTCCTTCGTACTTCTCTTTCCTTTTCTGTTTTGGTTCTTTTTATTTCTGTGTCTTCAAGAGTACTTATTCGTTCTTCCATTTCATCTATTCTGCTTTCATTGTTTTTCCCAGAGTTCTTTAGTTCCTCCATTAATTCTTTGATATCCTGCATTTCTCTTACTTCCCTCTTTAGGGACTCAATTTCCTTCTTCTGATCTATCACTTTTTTAATCATGGCAATTTTAAATTCTCTTTCTGGAAGGCTCAGAAGTTCTTCCAAGTTGCTGTCGTTGCAATCTGGGGAGTGGTTTTCTTTTTGTGGTGTGCTTCTTTCCTGAGGAGTTGTTAGGTTGCGTGTGGTTCTTCTACTCCCTACTGTCTGTTTTCTAATTTGTCGTATGCGTTGGGACACTGTGTTGCTCGGACTGACTGACATCTTGGGTGAACTTCTCCGCTCCCCTCTGGCTCTTCCAGGAGCCATCTCTGTCTTCTGGGGGAGCTTTCTGCTGGTTTTAGGCAGTTTTTACTGAAGAAATGTCCCTGTTCTCAAATGGCGAAGCGGGATGCAGTCCCTGCGCCTCTGGTTTCAGGCACACTCTTCTGCGCACCCGGTCTGCCCCGGTCGTGGGTGCCTGTTCCCTCTGTGGGCTCAGACTGCTGGTCGGAAGGGGCCTGGCATGGAATAACTTCCCGGCTGGCCACTGGGTCCTCCAGAAGCCTTCTGCCCTTTTCAAGCAGTCTTAAGAAATTTCCTGTTTTATGGGGTGTTAGTGACTTTTTTTTTCCTGGTCGCTAGGTGGCGCCAGAGATCTCTCCTATTGTCCTTGGGGGGCTGTTTTTCGCCTCCCCCCACCCCGTGGGACAGGAAACAGAGCGGGAATGGTAGGGTACACCTCAACAGCTTTGGGGTGCTGTGTCTGCCTTGTGCCCCACCATCGTGGAGAACCCACGCCCCGAATTATCGTGCCCCGGGTCTCAGTTCAAAGCCCTCAGTTACAGGACGCGGGCTGTAGCCCAGTTCAGTGGCGCGGGAATGGCGCCTTGTGCACCGCTCCCGTGCCTGGGCGCCTGGTTCCTGCTCACTCAGGGAGGGACCTTCACCTCAGTGAGGACCTCCGCGCGTCTCCCCGCAAGCCTAGGTCGCAGGCGCAGGGACCTGGGCAGCCACGATCCAGGTCTGCACTTGCTTTTCAAGCGCGCCAAGCGCGCCGCGCTTTCCGCGCCAGCTTACCGGCAGCCCGGGCTGTGTGCGTGTCTCCCGGGGTCTTTGTTCTTCTCTAATGGCGCCCGGAGCCGTTCGCTCACCGCCGCGGCGGATCCTGCAGGGTTCGCCTCAGCTCCCGTTCACGGGGTGTGGTGGCTGCAATAGTTCCTTTCCACTCACAGTCCCGCTTGCTGCGTCGTTTGTTCTTGTTGGCCGTTTTGGTTTGTTGTTTTCCTCCTCTCTGCCGGTGGGAGAGTGCCGACTCTGTGGGCGGGGGAGGGGAGCAGGGTTCTGAGCTTCCCTCCCTTCTAGTCCTCTTTTATGGCCAGTTTCTTCTTCGGGTAGTTTGCTGGAGTCTTCCGTTTATCTTCCGTGTCCCAGTTCTCACTGGGACCTGCCGCTTTTCCTCCCTTTTCACTTTTTTTAATGGGAGATCTTACTCGCAGCGTCTCCTCACCGCCATGTTGCTCCGCCCAATTACTAAAAACACTTTTTTAAAGAATGTGTTATGAATCTGAAGATCTCACCAGACTCAGTAAGACTCTAGTTTGGATGAAATAATAAGGGCATATACTTTTATCAAAACACCTGAAATGTGAATGGAGGATAAAGCTTTTCTGAACTCCTGAGTTCATCCTAGATTTATATATTAGAAAAGTCACGTCACTAGAGTTACTTTTCACCATAACCTTGGAGTAGTTCTAACTAAAGATAGCAACTTACAGTGTTTGGCACTTGTTGTTTAGCTAAAACCAATTTGTTCTTTTCAAAACAATTCATTATCCCACACTGCACTTTTTTATACTCCCCAATTAAATGGAAAATCTATCTTTCATAAAAGTTAGAAATTATGTCCAATGAAAATCAGACATTTTAATGGTTTTCCACAGATTAAAATTGTAGAGTTCTCAATAAACCCTGATTTACTGATGTTGGCTATAAAATGGTTATTGCTGTTAATAAAGCCTGTAAATCTTAACAGGTTATATTTGCCGTGGACAATAAAACTTGCCATAAAGGCTTAGTGTCTAAGGCTAATTCTGCTCACATCAAGGTAAACAGCCTTCTCAAAGTAATTCAGTGTCTTTGAGCATTAAGGCCCCAAAGCTAAGCAACTGACAGATCTAGCCTTGAGCCACTGCATGCCAGTCCCTATTCTTGTCTTTATCTCACCATGGAATCAAGAAGGTGCAGGAATTAGAAAATTCAAGAAGATCAATGGTCTTAGACATGCATTGTAGATAAGGAGAAGGTTCTTCTCTTTGTGCTGGATACCAAATCTGCTTTGTTAATGGCTGATCCCTAAGTCAGAATGCTTGAATAACAAGTTGGGGAGGGTGGTCCCAGAGGTGTAAAAAAAGAATGGACTTAATGTGTTATAAAGTATGCAAGTCATATAAATGTTAGAAGTCCAATTGTTGGGGGTAGGGATGGTGAGAGACTTTAGAAAATATTTCCCTTCCAGTTGCATGTGGAATTTAAGCTTTTTTTTATTTTTGAAAGCTCTGCAAAGGTTTGTACACTTGGTGGACATTTTTCATTTCCAGTATTTGAGGATTTTTTTTTTAATAGAGGCATGTTTTTTTATTTATTTATTTATTTGTTTGTTTGTTTGTTTTTGTTCATACATGCACTGGGTACAGTCAGAAGCGCGGGAGGGTGAGAGAATTCACCAGAGCCAGAGGGGGGAGCAGAGCAGGCAGAAGGACTGAATTACACTGCTGAGGGGAGCAGCGGGCGGCAGGAGAGGTCTGCGTGCCATGTGGGACCCTGCTCTGGTGGCCGGGGAGCGGCCGGGGATCGAACCGGCGCCGCAGAGGCCCCAGGCAGCTTCGCAACCCAGCGCTCAACCGCTGTGCCACCGGGGAGGCCCTGAGGATTTTTTTTTTAAGGCTCCCTCACTAAGAAAAATAAAATGAGAAAAATCCTGCAGACTAGTCTGGCCTTTGTGTTTTGACCCCACTTGTAAGAGCTCCCACATAAGTTGGGATGGGGAAGTTCACCTTCACACTTAGGGTGACCTTGTGTGAAATCCTTCTCTGAAGACTATGGTGCTGGTGGGGTCCAGCTTTTAAGGGCCGCTAGAAATCCTGGACCATCCCAAATCTTAATGTTGTGAACTGTGTAGTGTTTGAACAGCAAGTGTGTTCTGACTATCCCTTCCTCTACCAGGGGCTTAGACTTTGTTCCCAACTGCTGGGCAACCTGGCCAGACTCTTTGGCCCTTGTGAAGCTTCTGAGTGCTGTTAAGTATACGTGAAGAAATCTTGTGTAAACAAGCCAGAACAGAGTTTGTTCTTTCAATCAACAACTCTGATGATTACAGGGCCTGTGCAGTGCTATACTGCTTTGAGGATGCCTTTGCCCATTGTATGAAAGTGGTCACTGGAACAAAACAAGTCACTGTGAAGGAAAGGTTATTTATGGGAAGTTAATCTCTTTTTTGCTTTATCTGTAAAATAAGGATGGGGACTCACAAGGCCCCAAGGTCCCTTTCATATCTCTAATTATTCCTAATGAGTAAATAGTAGAGTCTGCATATTATCTATGACTTGTTTTAATAGTTCTGCCCAGATGAGTGCCAGGCAGTTTGGAAGTCAGACCCCTTTGCCCTTCTCCCCAGTGAGGGTATTCTTAATGAAAGGTTCATTTGTTTCAAATGTGTTCACTGGCATAAAACCCAGGAGAGAATCTTATGACATTGAACTGTTTAATACAAGAATCACTAGACTATTGTGTTTAACCTCAATCAAACAGACTATGAAATGAGGAATTTATTTAAAAAATAAGGTTCTTAATAATTCACTAGAGAACTGTTAAGTGAGGTGCTCAGGTTCTGAAGCAATGGACCTCAGGTATAAATAATTAATCTAATTTGGTGCAGCCAAAGCAGAGAGAATGTCTAATAGTCCAGATAAACCTTTGCTTTGAGGAGACTGACAATGAGGACCTTTGCAGAAAGCCACATTTGATTAGAATGTATAATATTGCAATAGAAACCTAATGGACTCTTAAGAAAAGGGAATGTTGAATTGGTTAAATACTAGTAATTAAATGCCAGTAAATTACTTCCCTAAAAACATTCCTGCAAAAAAAAAATTGCAATCGTGAGAGAGATGGGAAAATGAGGTTAATATAAGTTATTTAAAAAGTGAATGTCTGCAGCCCAAATACCCTCATCATTAATACTGATTCTTAAGTAAATCTTATTAATGTGCTGACTTTTACCACCTCCCTATCTGAAAAGCTCTATTTCCTTACAGAGAAAAAAAAGGGATAGAAGACATCAAAAGCTTCTGATTTGTATTTATTTTCCTTTTTCTTTTTGTTCTGTGTTAGGGGGAGGAGTGTGAAATATAAAAGATAGAATTACATTTTTTGAAGTCAGGCTAGAGACTGAAGAGGAGATGACAGCTTGTTTGGTTGCTGGTCCTGCCACCTCTTTCCTTTCTCTCTATGCTGGGTAAGGCCAGCTGTGTACACTCAGCCTTTGTTCTTTCTAAGCACTGCCTTCTCACCATGTTACCTGAGTTCTATCTCTATGTCCTCCTCACTCTTCCTTGAAGGGAATGCCCTTGACCACTTGCACAGTCCTGGAGGATCTGTCTGAAGTCAACCAATCTCTTACTGCTTCCCTGTATCAAAGCTGAATAGATCTTTCTTCTTAGAAATATCTAATTTAGTTGGTGTGAACTGTCAAGTAAGTGTAGCATCTCCTTCCTCCCACTAATATCTGATTTAATTGGTGTGAACTGTCAAGTGAGTGTAGCATCTCCTTCCTTCCTAAAGACTTCGAGCACATTGCTTTGAACATTTTTTTTTTTTTTTGGCTTTCCTTTCCGCCCCCCACCCCCTTGTATCTAGCTTTTCAAGACTATATGTCCCATTTCGTCACATGCAATTCCCTTCAGGATAGGAAATGCAAATTCTACTTTGCAGTACCCTTTCCTGCCACCCATAGCAGATAATACACATGCAATCCATTTGGGAATTATCTGAGGAACATTAGTGATTTATCAGATAAATATTTGCATTGCGACTATGTCATACACAAAATAAACTCTTGAAATTATTACTTTAAAATTTGTAAGCATCTTCCTGTGTATTGATTTGATTCTGAAAGCTACCATTTCTGGCTATGCAAATAGAGCAGTTTCTCTGTTTTATAGAATCATTTACTCCATATATAAATTCATTGAGAAACTACAGTATAGCTGACATTTATCACATATACAACCTATGCCAAGCACTATTCATTGAATCCTCCCAACAAGTATCTTATAAGAGCTAATAATGTGCCAATTTTATGAATAAGAAAACTGAATCACAGAGAGGTGAAGTAACTTACTCCAGGGCACAGTTTCTATGAATGATTGAGTTAGTAACTGGATCCACACAATCCGACTTCAAATGAAACTCAGTCCGATAGTGTCTATGTGCTGGACATTGAATGCTTAACAGGCTGAATAAGACAGGAGTCCTTCTCTTAACTAGCTCGTCAGCTCATTCTGTGTGTATAGAGTGAAGAGCACTAAAATAATGATATACTTGAACACATATGTATGTACACATACATGCAAGCCTATTGTTTTTCCTCCTTGTTATTTGTGATTCTAGGTCTGAACCTTATTGCTCCCCAATTGCAATTAAACCTTGTAATTTGATGGCATTGGAATCCGCATTGCATCAAGTTCTAGAGGTGGGTTGGTGCACTTAGTGACATGAAGAGAATTGAGCAAACTGATGGGATGGAGATATATCATTGACAAATATTCTCCTTATCCTTATTCTCCTGCCCCATTTTTTTTTTTTTCTGGAAGGAAATCACACCCTTTATCCTTTCAGAAATGTAAAATTTGTATATTGTGCTTAAGGCTTCTCACATTGAGAAAAACAGAAAATGGATCAAGAGGGAAAGAGATTTAGAGGAAAAATCAGAAAGCCAGCAATCAATCAATCAGTGATAAAAAAAAGGTAAAGAAATGCACATATAGAAAGGAAATGTATGATTTCTAAATTAACATAATGAAGGCATAGAGCCATTTCTCCATCCTGTGCCGCCTTACATAGTTTAGCGGCAATAAACACTCTTTATATCTTGAATTATGCAGAAGTAAAAGCAGTCTGGGCGCCTCCACGTAAGGAGCTGCAGTTCTGTAATTCAGCAGTAATGCTCCATGCGCATGAATCAAGAACTCCATCCCCAGCCTGCTGAGGCAGCACAGATTTAATGTTGCTGTGAAGCACACAGCACACCATCCTGATTCACTTAGCAAATGCAGACCGCCTTTGTTTTTTAGGCAGAAGTTATTAAACCAAAAAGAAACAGCCACAACCCTTACAATAACTGTATCTCCTGGTAATCCTTTGCTGTAATTCCCAAATCCTAATTGCTGTCTGTATCGTCTGTCTGAGAGGAAATGTCATCTTTTGTATTGCCTTTCAATAGCAATTGACTGTGGGCAGCTAGATGGTACACCAGCATGACGGGCGATTTTGTCACATAACTGCTAATAATATAGAGTGTGCCCATTTCTTCTTCACGGGGTAGTTTGGAGACCTGCAGAACAAGCACCTGCCTATAGTTACTATTAAGATACACCCAGCTGATCTTATCACCATTTAGCTTCAGTTCCAGAATCTGCTGAAAGAATCCTACATGGCCTTTCATTGCTCTGCACGCTCTCCAGCTTCTCCACTCTGTAAAATCTTAAGGAGGTGTGATCTTCCCCTGGAAACACCTTAGATTCAGCAAACTAAGTACATTGAGTGAAGAGTGACTTATTGAAACTCCCCAGGCTTTGGTTTGTGTAAATTACAGTGACTTGCAGACTCCAGGTAACACACTCACCACCCTAGCTTAGCAGCTGCACAGCTCACATCCACACATAACTCAGATTCACTTGGTTACATCAGTTAAGCTTCTAAGAAAAACATCCAACATTCAGAGCCGAACAGCTGATAATCCCCTGCTGTGGTGAATTTTGATTTAAATATAACAGTCTCTCTTGGCTCTGGCTTAACTGACTTGGAACTGTTCTTTTAATTGTTGACTCAGTATTGGCTTCCAGATCTGGCTGTCAGTCCTCCCAACAGATTCTCTGTAGAGATGTGTTTATTAATCGTGTGTGATATTTCTCATCCTTGTGGACTGCCAGAACTGGCCCTTGCTAGTTACAAGTGATGGTTGAAACCTTGATTTTTGTGTGCAGGAACTGTCAGACTAGCAATTCATGTGCTGGCTCAACAGTATCATCTGAAGATCACCTTCAGGAGGCAGCTTTGGTATGCCCCAGTGGGGAAATGAAAGAATGGATATGCATAGTATCCCGCTGCTTGGCAGAATCAATACTGGCTCCTTGCTTCTTTGTGAGGCTAGGGGGTCAGTTTGATCTTTCCTTTCAACATTGTCATCTTGAAATTCTTTAGTTGCAGTATCAAGGAATTAAGTATCACAAGGATTTTTCACTGGTATGCAAATGTACAGTGCTATTGCTTAGTTGGTTATTTTTTTTGGGGGGAGGGCTCTGAGGAAGAACAACATTGTTTGCCTATAAATTAATGATAATAGTGTTCCTGGACACAAAAAGTAACCTACCAAATCATGCCAAATGGGAATGTTCTACTTTCAAATAGTGGGGAAACCCTGTACGTGGCTATGAATATTGTATGTTGACCCGAAAACATGTCTCCTGGATAGTCATAAAACGCCCTTTCTCATTTTTATTTAAATTACTCAAGATATAGCCAACATTAATTGGTGTCATTGAGGAATAATGGTGATGAAAGATAAAGAAAAAGGATAGCAAGGCGATTGGGAGAAAAGACCTTGGAGGATGTGGAGCTGACAAATGCTAGACTCTGTTTGTATGTCATTCATTCAATTTTATGATCTGCCTAGATGCTAGAATCCTTGTTAATGATCATCACTGTTATTTACCATATATTGACGATAGTATGTTGTACTCTCTGCTAGGCCCTTATGTCATCTTATTTCATTCTCTCAGCTGAGTCAGGTACTGTTATTTTTCATTTCACAAATTGGACACTGAGGCAAAGGTCCATAGACAATAGGGCCTTGTCCTCTTGAGACAACACTCCAAGGTAAATAATTTGATTATTTACCTCATACTATGTGCTTGGTAAAACAAGGGTATATTGAGACCCCAGCAAAGGTATATTGAGTTCACTGTCAGAGCCTTTATATTATATCACACAGCCTGCCCCTTGGTGCTGATCAGCTTAGTTGTACCTGATGATAATCAGAACACAATTTAGAGAAAATCCATGGACAATCTCTTACTTAGTCTAATACAGCTTTAATTTCTTACTATAGTCACACATCACTAATGATTGGGATACGTTCTGAGAAATTCTTTGTTAGGCTATTTTGTCATTGTGCAAACATGTAAGAGTGGGCAGCATCTCCTCAAACAATGTCATATTCTTCTATATCCTTTCATGATCACCTTGATGAGGAACAAAACAATCCCAGCCAACAATGATTAAAATGACATCCTCTGGGAACTGGGTTTTTTACATATCTTTCTACTTAAGGTCATAGTTTCTGAGAACCAATTGACAGCATGGACAATGTTAAGTGAGGACTTACTGTACAGACCTAAGTGGGATAGCCTCCATGTCTAGGTCCACACTATATGGGATGGCCATCTTGTTCTTCTGTGCTCTTTCTTCAGAGAGGTATTGCAATGCAGCTCATGTCTGTACGTTAATTCATAACTTCTTTGCCTCAAGGCATATAGCAATAAATGAGACATGACCTCTATCCTGACAAGCTCAGACATCTAATAAATGAACTACATATGTAAATAAGTATCTAAAATGGGATATGCTACTTATAATAATGAAAAAGGGATATGATAATTTCTGTAGACCAGGGTGTTCAGCCAAGACTTTGCAGAATATAATGTCCATACAGGTGTTGGAAGGATAAATAAGAGATCATCATGGTGGAAAGTTAAAACACTCAGAACACAAGATCAGTGCGTTTGGCCAAGAAGTACAGTTTTCTGTATGTTTGGAGAGATCCTAAAGAACAAACTGGAGAATCACTGAATTATAGACTTGGGGGGTGGTCAGGAACCAGGTCAAAACAAAGTTTGTTGATCATTGTGAAAACTTGTGATATTTTTTGCTCACACGTGGTAGGATTTGATCCAGAGAAGTGAGATGCCAGATTTACCTGTTTTTTCATTGCCCATTCTATCTTTTAGTTCAAGGACCCAGTAGCTAGATTGCAATGGGGACTTTGTAGGACATTTTAAGTATGTTTATCTCTAGGCCATTGTTGTCAACTCACTAAAAATGATTTATTTATAAATAATTTTGAATTGCAGGAAAGTCATATGAATAAGAGCTCCACAGCTGGACCTACTTTCAACAGTGGCCTGCCAGGGACCGTGACTGCTGTCCCCACTCTGCTGCCCCTGCTAGCAGCAGGCCTGTCTTTCCAAGCCCCCTTGCTCTTTTACCATGGCTGTCTCTGTAGTTGACAGAAGGAAGTGTAGCCTTGATTCTGCGGCCCCTAAGCACAAGGGCCTTGCTCTCCTGTTCTCTGCACCGACTAGCCAGTGAGTGTCTTCTCTTCCCCAACTCAGAACAGAGGCAGCAACTCCAGAGGGAGGTCAAAGATTGTTGTTACTGGGTGCCCCCTCACCACCCCACCACCTCTGTTCAGCACAGACTTCCCAAACTATTTACAGTTTATGAAGGTTCCCCCCACCCTCCACCCCCCGCTCCCCCTTGGAACTTGCTTCGCACCCTTCTGGAAGTGTGCTGAGATCCTTTTATTTTCCAGTGACTTTGAACCCATTAGAGGCATGAGTGACTCTTCAGAGTTGTTTAGGTTTTTCATGAGAGCCTGGGTTCAGGGCAGACAAAGGACAGTGGAGTTGTCATTACAGTTTCCATCTTTTCATCCAGGCAATGCAGATATCCTCTCAAAGATTTTCCCCCTATGGCATCCATGGAAGTAGCTTTTGTTTTCTCTTGGATCACCTCTGTGATTCATCATGTGAAGTGAGCTGCTTCTCACAGTCTGCCCTCTCCCCATTGTTTCAATTACCCTTTGCATTTGCTTTTACCCTGAGTGCATTTGTTCGGTTGGGCTTATTCAATCAAGTCTCTCTGATGCTATTATAGCTTACCTTACCTACTGCATGGAAAGTGCTGGGGCCATTTTTCCTTTCATTTGCCTGCTTTAAAATCTGAAATTATGCTGTAATTCACTTCTATACCTGGACCTAATCATGCTCTTATTATTGGGTTTTTATCCCTGAGTTCCTGGCTTCCTGTTGGCCTCCCTGGCTCCCAGAAGTAATCCCTGAAGCAATTGAGAATAATTAGCTTCTATCAGAGATAATTCCCTCCCTTTTTTTCTGCTACTGGTCAGTCACTACTTAATTCTGATTTTGTCCAAGGAGCTCAGGTTAGGTAGGGTTCTCAACCTCAACACTGTTGGTACTTGGGGCCAATACTCATTTTCTGGAAGGTCTGTCCTATAGGATACTTAGCAGAATCCTTGGTCTCTACCCACTAGGTGTTAGTAGCACTTCCATTTTCACATTCCAGCCTCCAGACATTGACAGATGTCACCCTGATTGAGAATCCCCCAAATAGTGTCTTTGCTTTGGGGAAGTATAGAATCCCACTAAGATCTGGACAGTGTCCAGTACAGTGGCTGCTTTTGCATGGCATTAAGCCCAGGATCCACAGATAATTGTTAACATATGCCTGCTGGACTGTGGAGACTGTGCATATCTCTCTCTTTATGGCCATTCCTGAGAAGAGTTCCTGGCATGCGCTGGGCACTCCACAGTTATAGACAGACAGAATTCTTAAAAGAATAGGCAAAAAGCTGAAATGAAAATGATTTAGGATTTGCTGAGTAATCAATGAGTTACATCTTCTGGGTGGTCATGAGCTGAACTGTGAAGATGAGATGAATCATTCTAAGAGACAGAAAGAAAAATCAATATGAGAAATACAGTGCATCCAGCAGGTATAAGGTCTAGTCCCCAAACAATAACCATTGTCTACACTGTGCTTCTTCTCCTCAAATAGCATTAAACACATACACACAGAGACACTGCACAGCTATAATCCACATCACTAACCTAAAAGCCCAGGGTCAAAAATACATACCATGGATAACTCCTATCAGGCCACCAAACTATATAAATGTCACTACTAAACCATATCAGAATCCCACGAGTTTCACAGCAGGGAGTACAACATAGTCCTACGGTATGTACCTCCGCCTCCATCCACTGGAGCAGTTCCTCCCAAAACCAAGGTGTACCTGTTATCCCGCAGCTCCACTTAACATGACTGCAGAGAAAATAGGACATGTTAAAGGTGGGAGGCCTTAATTCAACCCCATAACTGAGGTTATGAGTATCTATTTCCAGTATCTAAGGGCACTGGAAAAAGCCTTTTCGGGATTAATTGAAATCCAAGGAAGTCATTATTTACTCTAGGCATATTATTTAAGAACTGGGATCTTTGAATCATCAAGCAGATGGGGTTCCATCTAATCCCCTCCTTTTATCAGCTGTATGGTGGTGGACAAATTTTTATAACCTTTCTGAACTTCAGGAGTATAGTGTAAAAAGTAGATAATAATACCTCCAAAGGACACTGTGAAAATTAATTTAAATGAGAGCTCTGTAACATTTGCTTTTGTTCCTAGCACACTAGCATAGCAAGTGGGTGGTGGTGGCAATAGTGGTGGTGGTAGTGGTAGAGAAAATCCATCAATGCTTTATTTTTATTTTACTGTTCACAGCACAAATTTGGGAGAACTATGTTCCACTCATATTGGAATATGTTCACATTGTTGATATGAGATTGTGTGGGGATTTGCATCTATTATTTTATTCTCTTCCTAATGCCTTTTGGTCTAATCTCATCCCCTCTCCAATAGTAGCACATCATATTCCAGTCAGGGCCGATGCATTCTTTTGAACAATCATGATCTCTCTCAGTTCCAGGGATGTAGCAACTGTTGGCATCATGTTTTCTCCGTGACAAATCCATTTACTCTCAAAGTAAAACAATGAAGAATGTGAACAACTTGATTTTGTCATTGAAAGTGCTCTATACCAGTCAAGGTAGAAGATCCAGAATCAATATGACTAATGGATCTAAGCTCAAGTGATAGAGTCAGCAAAAAGGATAAATTATCACTCCCCTGCTTCTCCAATGATAGTCGGTGCTCCCTGTCTGATCTCTGATAGCCACCTCTGTGTTCTCCATCACACCTGTCAGGCTGATCACAAGCCAAGAGTGGAGACACCTTGGTCAATGCATCCATTGTGTCAAGGTTTGAGTCATTTTTATGTTTGTTTGTTTCCCCTATTACTTTCTTTTGCTGAGTAAAATCTCTATTACTTTGGGCTCAGGAATGGAAAATGCGCTGTGAATACCCGAGGCGTACATTTTATTTTATTTTTATTATTTTTTGTGATGACTTCATTATCCCCTGATGCCTGAGTTTTTCCCAAAATTGTTTTTCTCTTTTCCTCCTTCTCCAGCATCCTCCTCTTTGACTTTTCCTTTTATTTATTCCAGCTCCATGAGCGTGAGCTTATCTGTTCCTTGGCATTTCCCCTTCAGAGCAGTGAGTGGCTCCACACTCTGTTGTCCCCCTGAAGAGAAAGGACTGGCTAAGGGTTGCCAACTATTATTTATTTTTCCTTCAGGGAAGTAGAACAATAATAATAGCCATTTGCCATAACCATTATTTTATTTCATAAAGGACATTGAATAGATATATACAGTTCCAGAATTATAAATTTCAAATATGTAGCTTTATTAAAAAGTCATTATATTCTCATTTTTCCTCTACAAAACTAAAAAAGAATATCATAGATCTTGCCTTTTGTGAAGAAATGATAAAGGACCAGTTGTCTTCACTCAGACACTAGGAGATTGAGATATAGAAATAGTGCTAAAGAAAGCTTAGTAGAAGTAGAGTTGAAGATCTCCTTAGCTCTTTAATCAATTCCCACGCACTATTCTAATTTTTAGGAATTCCTTTATTCACATTTTGTTGTGACACTAGTACTTTCCAGAAGAGATAATATTTTACATTGCTGTCAAAAACTGCAGGAGTTGATACACCATCAGAATTTGTCACGTCCATTGGGGCATCAAGGGAAGCTGATTAAAGTGTCACACTCTGGGTTGCCCTCGTGTGTTACTGGAGTGAATCTGACCAGGCTTTAAAGTGGAAACTGATACCACTCATTCACAAAGCACATGGCCTGTGATGATCGTTTTAGTTTTGTATTTGACTTGCAGTCTCGAACCAAAGGTCTGGGCCCTGGAATCAGCAGATAGGAATCCACTCCTGATTTCTGACAACCACTGGCATCTGACAACCATCCTAGATCCTAGTGTGATCTACGATGGATTTCTTCCCCCTAAACTGATTACCTCACAGAAGTAAAAGCAATGATAATGCCCACCTCTAAATTGTTCTAAATTGTAAATGAAAGGACATATGTAAGGATAACCAGTGCTCTGCTTGGCATATAACCTATTGGGACAAAAACAAACAAACAAACAAAACACCTTTCCTGATTCTTTTACATTCAACTGCAGCTCCAATTTAAAAATGAAAACCTAAGTGGGACATTGCAAAGTCATTCGCCAGTATCTCTTTTAATTAACTAATTGCTATGGTCCTTCCCCCTCCACAGTCAGCCAGCTGTTTTCAGTCACATTCCATATACGTATTTGACTACATAACCTCCTTGTTAATTTAGTCTTTAAAATAGGGCCTTTTCAATTATAGGAATGTTAATTATTATTTATCACCCCTTAATTATAATCTACAGCATGCTTATTTTGAACGTGCGTGTGTGCATGTGTGCGCACGCGCATGTCCATGCTGTAACCCAACCATCTATGAACTTCCGAGGTCTCTGGTAGCCTTTTATCTGTTTTCCAATATCACCGTTTCATTTTCAGCCCTGACAGGGCATTCCGTGGTGATGAGCTGTACAGCTGCTTTACCAACAAACATAAACTTCCCTTGATTTTTGAGTGTTCTGCAGAGGTTGGTACAGTATTATAAAATATCTTTAAAACTCTATCACTTGGAAAAAAGCATTAGAAATGTGCCTTATCGGTGCTCTTTTATCAAATGTTTAACACAGGGTTTGGCACTTTAATGGGCTCCCCTCGATGTTCTAGGGGATATCTACATAAACTCTGATGGTTTATTTACTACCTTAGCTTTTAATGGAAATGTAAAATAATTTCTCTTCTGGGCAGTACCAATTTCATGGCAAACATATCAACAAAATGTGAAATTCACATAAAACTCAAAGTTGCAAGTCTCACTAAAGCTGGGAGAGCAGTTGCTGTGTATTTTAGATGGGCTAGTGTATTTATGGTTCTTGTACACATACTGTAAAATGTAATGTGGCAGGATTGCGATATTGTAATAAAACAATGTGCTGCTTGCAGAAGAAAAAAAGAGGCTGGTGAATTATAGCAGTCATTGTACCTTGTTTCCCGTTATTGAAAATGGAGTATGATTATTAAATGCATGCAGTGTGCATTTTACACACTTAGTTATAGATCTTGGTTTTTATGTGTGCCTGGAATATCAATATTTGCTTTACTTTTAAGGAACATTAGTTACAAATACAATAAGTGTGCTCCATTTTTCATTTAAGACATACCGGCTTCAGTTCTCAAGTCAGAGTGTGCAATATATGTCTCAATGATTATTGATCTAAAAATCCTGTTGAAAGTAAGCAAGACTGGTTTTGTAATAAGCAAACATGGTGCTGCGCTCCCAGAAACACATGAAACTGGAGTGAGCAGCAATAAATAAGAGTTTAATTAAATTGCTCCTTGGCAGATAGCAGGACTGTCTTTCAGCTTCAGTTTAGAGCCCGTGGGGTCTTTTTTTTCCTCTTGATGTATGTAGGGCATTCTCATTAATATGAATGGGAACTGGAGGCTGGAACAGGGCAGCTGACCTCATGTCCCATTGTGTCTGCAAAACCACAGGGATTTCTCTCCCTTGGGCTGCTCAGATGAAAAACATGCTGAAAAGGAGGACATCTCACTGCTTAAGAACGTCTCGAGATATAAACTTCCTACAGTCCTCTCAGAGTATCTCGCAAGTACTAAAATAATAATCATCATATCTTAAAAGCCCATAAAAAGATCTCTGTGTTTTGTGTAGGACTTAGTTTCAAATTGTAAGTATAACCAAAAGATTAAAATGTAGCCTCCCCTGGGAATTGAACTCTCTGATTAGCTATATGCATGTAGGTGATTACGGTGCTTGGTAAACCATGGAAACCACGCTGCTAGGCTCAAAATGAATGAACATGATTAATTAGATTCTGTAAGGTGTTGCGTTTGTAGCAGAGCACACGTAGCCTTCAGCTCATTTGAGTTCAAAGCCATCTGAAAGATAGGAGTGCTTGAAAATGATTAAAGCCGAGCTAGCGAGGTCCACTTTCCACTGGCTGTTTTGCTGTTCCTTCCCCTAGAGCACAGGCAGGGAATATGTATCATCCAGGCATCCTGAGTGTGCTAGCAAAAGAGATACTTCATTATCTCCATACGAGTTCAAACATTTTTTAGGTAATATTATCAGGCAAAGTTACATATACATGTAGGGCCCAAATCTATATAAGAAACTGCCTCACTGGTTTGAAATTGCTTATGCTTTCTCCCAGACATCTGACCCGTTGGCACTGGACATGTTTTTACTGAGTAAAAATCTGCAGACAGACTCTGAGCACAGAGATGAACTCTCAATACTCATGACCTACTGTGTGCTAACTCAGTACTTACAATTTACTATGTGCCCCCCTCCCACCCACCCCTGCAACACCCTTCAACTACGAAATGGTGAGAGAGGGAGCGGTTTCACTCATCTTTCCAAATTCAGCACAGATGTGACCGAAATGTATTGAGGCATTTTAAAATGTGAAACAAGTGAAAAAAACTCTCCATGCATCCCATCATGGTAGCCTCTTCTTCCCTAATTCTTTTCAACACTTTGTACATATCCTCCAAAATAAAACCAAATGACCTTTAATGTAGAGTTATGAGTTTTGAACAATAATGTTCATCCATAATCACCGGGCTTAATTAATCTGGTAATTTCTGCCCTAATTCGTTTGATTCATCATCTTATAATGACAGAGGAACAGGGAGGGCTGCAAATTCTTAACATACTCAGGGCATCTTTATTGTATTAATTTTTCACCATTTCCTTCATAGCAGCCATGCAGTCTTTTGTTTTGGCAAATAACTTATTATATGTGGGTCTTCTCGCTGAGAAAGCAGCCATCTTTACTTAGGAAAATTCAGCCCTTTTGTTTCTATGGAAAATAACCCATAATTTTCAAATAGTCCATTATAGGAAATCCCTAATGTAATTCTTCAGTTAATAGTACTTTATGTATTTTTTTAAAAGCCCTCTTTTTATTTTTTTTGAAGAAAGTTCTGTTTATATGTGATACATATACCATATTCCATAGACTTTAAGGTGACATCAATTTTAAAGTGAACTATTTATATATACCACTAAAAAATCCACTTTTTCAGTTTGAATTTTATTGTCTTTCTAGCCTTAGTTTTTAAGTTTTTTTTTTTAATTGAGATGTTAACTATGAAACATCCAATACCAAAGATGTTAATGTGAAAAATGTGCATGTATATTTTAGAATCAGCAAGATACATACTATTTATGCTACTCATCTTTGACATTTCTTTCCTTTTTCTTAACATTAACCTATAGAAATTTTGCAACTCCAGTAATTGTCTTTTAAGACATTCTCTACACTTAATGTTTTCAAAAATGGATTACATGTTAAATTAGTAGGTACTATGTCACTAGAGTGTGATAGGTTTTACAAGTTCAAAAAGAAGTTAGATTTATGAAGGGATAAAGAAAAAGCTTTGTTATTATGAGCACTATGAGGAGCTAGCTTAGTGCTGTATCACAGTATGAAACTTAGTCTTGATATAATTATTGCAGATATTCAACAGGATGGCCCCTTGTAGGAAAAAACCTGCATGTCTCGTGGAATTAGCAATTATCCTGAATAAAATCATAATACTCATTTAGACTTGTCCTAACCACCCCACTTTTATAGATAAGGAAATCAATCTCAAAATGCAAACAAATTCTGGTACTGTTTGGTACTCTGTCCAATGCCCACTATTTGGGGATTCTTATGGGTTGCTTTGGTGCAGAAATAGGGAACATATCCAGGATACAGTTTCTATCCAGAGCTTCTAACCCCTTGCCTTGTTTGTTTGCCATTTTTCTCCCAAAATCTCAGCACTGTTTCAATAGCATATCACTACCACCCACTCCCAAATAATAGCAGCAGTGTTTTGTGTTATTTGAAATCAAATTGTAGAAAGCTACTTGCATATGGGCACTTTACTACATTTCAAATTGCCCAATCATTCCATAATTAGAAAGGATATGCTTTCGTTTCACAAAAGCAAATGCATGGACTAGCACAAGCATAATCTATGCTCTAATGTATTGTCTGTTTGTCATCATTTTCCATTCCACTCCAAGTCATGAAAGTATTGGATCATTTTGCAAGAGGTAATCCCATGTTTCCTAGACTCAGAGTTGGGTTACAATTTTGGATTGACCAAAAGTTGTTTGTTTCCCTGACTTTATTTTCCCTTTTTAAACTGAGCTTTTGGTTTCCTGTACTTTCTAAACCTGTAACCTCTTTATTAATTTTATCTTGAAATGACTATACTTGTATACTTGCAGATGGAAAAGGCTTTTATTTTCCAAACTGAAGTTGATTAATCCATGTAATGCATTTAATAAATTGCTTCCCTGACTACAGATGAACTCTGGACTTTTTACGCTGAACTTCATCTACTTATAGGAAATATTATGATATTGGAATTAGTTGGTAAAGACTATATTTAGCAACATGGTTCACATAAAAACCCTTGCATTCATTGATCTGCATTTTTTTTCTCCTACTTGTAATTATCTTGGTGCATGATCAGTCTATGATTAAGGATTAACCAGCACTTATTTGCATTCTAAGCTGCCCTCATCTCAGAACATGAAGCTTGCTTCATGGATAGTTTACTATTCAGCCATCCACTAACCTTGCTTAGAATAGGTGAAATGGCAAAGTTAGATCTTAACAACGCCAAGCAGCTATGCCTTCTCTGCTTCTGCGTCAGCCAGCCAGGCCTATCACGACCCTCACATGTGTTTACTGGCGGTCTGGTTCTCAGAGTCCCTTCCCAAATTCTTGTCTTTGGTAATTTTCATATTTTTTGTTATAGTATTTTAGAACTGTACCCTTGATCCAATTTCTCTCCCTTATGTAGTGATTCTTAGGGGAAAAAAAAAATAGCTAGTTAAATCTTCTCCATTTAGTTCACTGAACTGATTAAAGTGCTACCAAGCTATTCAGGGCCAGAATAGTTGATGAAGGGAAAAAATTCTGCAAGAATATTGCAGCCTCATCCCTAATTTAGCCAGGCTTCTCCCAAAGGCATATTTTGGGACCTCAAGGATTTGAGAGTGCATGCTGATGTCTGTACAGTCCCTTCCGCCTGTGAGTGAAAGAAGTTTCTCTGCACGCTGGCTCTGCAGGCCCTGCTTAGTGGAGAGGCAGCATGTTGGAGCTGGAAGGGTTCTTGGGGATCGTGTGACCTGACCATCTTATTTTCTAGAAGATGAACTGAGTGCCAGAGAGGCCTAATGATTTAGGCAAAGTCACACCGCTGGACAGTGTGAGGGCAGCGACTTGACTCTGCCCTTCTGACTCCTAGTCGAAGGCTCTTTCAAGTGTGCCTGCTGGATGCTCGGCTGTCCATTGTTAGAAAGTCATTGACCCAGTTCCCTCAGTTACTAGGTGTCAGGCCTCATTTGTCTTTGTCACTACAGCACATGTACAGATGAGGGGAATTAGAGTTTATTGAAGCAGAAAAGTGCCTAAGATGTTCACTTCTATAGCAAGTCCTCGGAACTGATTCCACAAAGAAGGAACTTTGCCTGATCTTGCCAAAAGCTTTTGGCAATATATCTTCCCTCCTGAAACTCAGTTTCTTCACCTATAATAGGAGGATATTGATCATGACAATCCTCAGACCAGACTTTACAGGATTATGTGTAAGGATTGTTTACAGTTGTAGCGTTGTGGAATCCTCATTCTATCAGTCTTGCCCTTTCTTCAGCACATGTTTTAACATGATTTTGACTATCTTCTTACTTGATATGATTTTTATATTAGCCAAAAGAGGGATTTCTCTGTATTTTTTTAATCCAATACCCTAATAAGGTGAATTCCTAACCAAGGTCTATGTAGGCCTTCGCTCTGCATTATTCACCGCCCATCAGGTGCATCATAAAACCTTGCTTTGCTTTGCAGACTCAAGTACAAAATCCTATTGCATTCCCACAGAGCAGTCAGGGCCCCCTCACACTAACACCAAGAACCAGCTGTAACCAAATATTTACTCTGATATCTGCATATACAAGTGAAATCAATGGCAAGTATGTAAACCCCACAATCCCGCCATTCCTGGACATGCATACCTTTGGGGCAGAAAAGTTTCCTTTTCCCACTATTTGGAGTGAAATTCAATCTCCTATCTATTCATTTTTCCTTGAGATGTGAATGAGGGACTCTTGTATTATTTGGATAACAAATCTGTAACATGGCATCTATTCCCTGCATAACCTGGAACTGTTTTATGGAGTGACATAGAAATCTTTACTTTGTGGCATGTTTATGAAGGCTGAGGCAGGAGGCCTGGGGTGATTTGACCTTAAATCCATCAGATTGTCCTCCAGGACAGTTCAGCTCTTAGCCGAAGTATTAAAACAATTTCCACCAGTGTGGTCTCTTGCATGTGTTGCTGCTGCTCTGTAGTCATAGGTAAGAGGACAAACAGATTCTTCTAGGAAGACCACTTCCTGAAGCCACAGCTGCCTCTCTTTGTGCTGCCTTGTCCTCTGCAGGCAGGCGTCCCTGTCCATGCATAACACATGGGAGCTTTGCTCTGGTGACCCAGACTTGCAAGGCCAACCTGCTCTTCCCAGTTGTTTCCACCTTACAGGCCAGTGGGCTCAGGCAAGAGAAAAGTCTAGGCCGACTTACTTCCCTACCACCAGGCTGTGTGTGGTCGAGCCTGCACCAATAGCCTTGTCTGTTCTTAGCTAATGACCATGGTTTCTTTACACCTTCTTTCCTACTTCAAAACAATCCCTTGCCATCCCATGTCTCTACAAACTGCCTGCCAATTTATTTCTCACCTCCTTTATTTGGATACTTGCTTACATAGTCACTCCCTACAGAAGAGAATTAGGGTCTCAGGTTCCAGCATGCGATTGCCATAGTCTAGCACCCAGGTAATTCCCACCAAGTCAATGTGTGTGTGGGGGGGCCTTCTCTCCAAGGCTCTCTGCCTCCCTCCATCAGCACTATTGATAGCAGGGCCTGCAGCCTTGCTTACAATATTCTGATGTTCTTTGACATTCTGCTTGCCCCATGCATGTGCCTTGGTGTACAAAAAATTGCAATTATAGGGCCTCCCCGGTAGCGCAACGGTTGAGCGCTGGGTTGCGAAGCTGCCCGCAGCCTCTGCAGCGCTGGTTTGATCCCTGGATGCTTCCTGGCCACTGGAGGAGGGTCCCCCATGGCGCACTGACCTCTCCTGCCGCCCCTCCGCAGTGTACTTCGGTCTTTCTGCCTGCTCTGCTCCCCGCTCTGGCTCTGGTGAATTCTCTCACCCTCCCACGCTTCTGACTGTACCCAGTATAAATAAAAATAAATAAATAAATCTTTTGAAAAAATTGCAATTATAACTGCACAATATTTAGATAAATCAATAGTCTATCTTTACATGCTTGTTAACTTGCTGCCAGGTTCAAAACTTAAATACTCCTTTGTAAGTGGTCCCTCGAGTCCCATCTTTTCCTGACTTACAAAGAATTTTACTAAACTACAGCTAATAGTTTTGTTATAGGACAGGGAGTGGGGTAGCCCAAACCCCGCAAACCTGCCTATTCTAAATGGGTTCTGCCATCCGCCGCATCAACACAAAACATAGGAGACTTTAATGGGAAGGAACTTTAATTAAACTAGGAAACAATACAGGTAAGGCAAAGAATCTAGTTTCTAAATGAAGCACCCAAAGTTACCCGTCCCCTCGTGGGTAAAAGTCCATCCAAATGGGATTGGCCCAGAACAAGGCCCCAAAGCCTGCTACAAGTCTAAAGCATCTTCCAGTGGGGACTCACAGAAAAGGGTCACAAACAACTGGACAAGCCCGGAAGGAAAAGAGCAAAATCAACATGAAGATAAAAGCTGCCATTGTCACCTCCCCACGGGTCTCACCCACATCTGTGTCACCTAGTCCACGACCAAAAGACAAGCGCAGTTTCTTTACGTGTCTTTAGGCTCCATGTGCCTCCTCCAGGTCTCCTGGCTCCATCCTGCTTCCTTCCTCAGTCTCTTCTCCAGCTTCTCCTCTTCCTGCTCAGCTCCACCCTCCCTTGGGTGGGGCAGGGAACCTGGAACCTCCCCCTTTCCTGGGGACCACCCTGTTACAGTTTTAAGGACATTTGCACTTTCCAGTCCAATATTGAGCAATTTCTTTTAACCATTTTTGTTCTCAGAGATGAAAATTTCTTTCCTGTTTGGATCCCAGGTACAGCCATTGAAAAATCTGGTGAGAATGGCTGGAACTTCAGTTACCAGTGTCCATTGCAAATGTCAAGTCACACAGAGGCCTGGAGCAATGGGGCTAGGTGTTAGTAGATATTCTGAGGGGCACCCTGGGACTCCCAAACTTGGATGCTTTAAATGAATTTTGCCATCTGCCATATAAAGACAAAGCATATTCTTAATGTGTAAGATCTTTAACTGCATGAATGTACATAGAGAAGAGAAGGGATATAGTTTCCCAATGAAACACCCAAAGTTACCCATCCCCTCATGGGTAAGTGCCCAGTCATATAGGGTTGTCCCAAAGTAGGGTGGCTGAGGCCTGAAAGCTTGCTATAGGTCTAAACCCCAATCTGCAAGAAAAGAAAGCAAAGTGGCAAAAGGAGAGAGACAAGTCTGGGACAAAAGGAGCGAAATCAAAATAAAAATCAAGATAAAGTTGCCATTGCCAGCCTCCTCACATGTCTTTCACCCACATATATCTTTCAAGTGTCTTTATGTGTTTGAAATCCATGTCCCCCAAGTCCCCAGTACAAGTCCAAAGCTGAGAAGCAAGCACACACTTCACGTCTCTGCTCCACATGTCTCCTCCAAAGTATTCTCGAGCTTCCCGTTGCTGCTCAGCTTCATCCTTCAGCCCTTCACTACTTGGAGCAGGGAACATAGAAACTTCCCTTTTTAAGGAAATTCCTGTCTGGAATACAGGCAGCCATGTGTTCTCACACAGCCTGGATCAGGCATGAGGTGGAAAGTCACTTACTCACAGGTCAAAAACCACATAGCCAGGAAAGCTCATTGGGAAGGTAAAATGCTGGCAAGAGGACAGGTCAAATCCTGATTGTTGGCCTTAAACCAGTCTGTTAGAATTATAAAGAGCACAAGCTTTGCAGTAGAGAAAAAAGAAGAAAACTAGCACTTGACTTGAAATCTACCCCTTTGACCTATGTGATCTTTAGCTTTCAGAATCTCAGTAATCTCAGTCCAGATAATCGGCATATCTCTAGGTTGCTGCCAAATTTTAAAATCAGAATCCTTTGGAAAGCAGTTTAAACTTAGCCATTTTATGTTGAACTCCAAGACATTTTTCCAGAATCACAAAGAATTTCCATTCAGTCAAAGGAAATGACTATGGCTCTCATTTTCCCTAGGAGCCAAGAAGCTTTTATGTTTTTACCTCTGTGTTAAACTGTAAACTAAACAAGGCAACACTCAAAGGAGTAGCAAAGGTTACAGAGTAGAAACAGTGGAACAAAACTCAGCCCTGCTAATGGGATCTCTAATGAGAAAGATTTGCATCACAAGATCCTGTGGCTCTAACTACAGAGTTCCTCTTAGAGTTATGGGAATTCATTTCCTGGGCCTTTGGTGACCTAGATGGGTTTATTTGATATAATTTAGAGTGTTTAGAAGTATACGGAGTTTCAGGTATAGAGGGCAAGTTATTCAGTTTTCAAAGGTTACAAATACTGGTGCAAGAAAAAAGGTGATGTGAGGGTAACTGTGATTTGTAAGTGCTTTTTGCATAATTATAAGGTAAATAAGGGAATAAATATGTGGGATTTCCCATTGGCTCTTTCTAAAAATTATGCAAATCAGATTCAGAAATCATAGGAGAGTGTGATAAAATTTCTTTAAAAAATTCATCATTCAGGGGGCCTCCCCGGTGGCGCAGCGGTTGAGCGCTGGGTTGCGAAGCTGCCCGCGGCTTCTGCAGCGCGGGTTCGATCCCCGGCTGCTCCCCGGCCACTGGAGGAGGGTCCCACATGGCGCGCAGACCTCTCCTGCCGCCCGCTGCTCCCCTCAGCAGTGGACTTCGGTCCTTCTGCCTGCTCTGCTCCCCGCTCTGGCTCTGGTGAATTCTCTCACCCTCCAGTGCTTCTGACTGTACCCAGTGCATGTATAAACAAAAAAAAAAAAAAAAAAAAAAACAAACAAATAAATAAAAAAAAAAAAATGCCTCTATAAAAAAAAAAAAATTCATCATTCAGATCACCAAAATTTATTTCTCATACATATTTGAACTTCATCCACAGTGTCTGGATCACAGCTCCCCCAAACTCTTGGACTTTTCTAAATTTTGAGAGTGATAAAGTTTATCTCTTTTTGTGCTAATAAGATAACTTTGGAGGAAGCACCTGAGGATAGGGGTTGATTGCCAGCATAACCACAGATTAGAGAAGTAGAAATTCCAGCCCCACCCTGGCTGTCTAGGGAGGGTCTAAGAGCTGGAGATTCGTTCAGTTGCCAATGGCCAAGGAGTTGCTCAATCATGCCTATGTAATCAAATCTCCAAAAAGTCCCAAAGAAGTAATTTTGAAGAGCTTCCAGGTTGTTGAAATTTTATGTAAATATCTGGGAAGGATGGCATGCTTGGAAGGCTAGGAAATTCCGTGTCTTTCCCCCATACACTGACCTGTACATCTCTTCCATCTTGCTATAGATGCATATATTCTAGTACCCTTTGTGACAAACCTGAGCTAGCCAGTAAATGATTTCCTGAGTTCTGTGTGCTATTCTAGCAAATTAATCAAACCTCAGGAGGGACTTTGGGAACCTGTTTTGTAGGAAGTATGGTTCTGACCTACAGTTAATAGTCTGTACTTGCACCAGGCACCTGAAGTCAGAGTAGGATGTCACAAGAACCTCCAGTCTGTATTGGGTTAATCAGATGCACAGGTAACAGCCTGGATTTGTAGCTTGCATCTGAATTGGAGCACAGTTTTGGGAGTTTGAATCCTTAATCTGATGCCATCTCCAGGTAGACAGTGTCAGAATCTAGTGGGAGTCTCAGATGCCCTGCTAATGTCTAGGGAGACCTCCACATACACTCTCATTGGAAAATGAGGTGCAAGAAACCAAAAGACAAAAGCTTCATCAGATTATTTTGTTTTCTATTGTTTCCAATATCCTTCGGCATCATGACCTACATCCTGTTGTGGGCTCAGAGACCTCCTTTCTCTTCATCCTCTTGACCTTTCCCTTCCTCAGTCTCAGGTATCCAATTTGAGTATTTTGACCCAGGTGTTGCCTTTGGGTTGCGGAGATACATCTACACAGAGATACCTTCGTTGCTTACACCCAGCATTTTCACAGAGAACAAAATCTTTTGACTTTGAAAAGGATGCACATTTCCTCTTAACCCATTCAGTGTTTGTCTTCCACTTTTTCTGTCACTCAATCCAAGGTCTGTTCACCTACCCAGGAAACCAGCTCTGCCTCTGAGGCAGTTCAGCTCTTAATAAGAAGTTGAACAGAAGTTATAATAACTCATTGCCTTGCCTGCTTGGAAAACATGATAATGCTCCTTGGTTGTAAGAAATCATTTTAACAACACTGACTGGTGGCAGTTCATTGATGAAGGCTTTGTGAAATCTGCTATAAATAGCACATGATGCATGTAGTAAAGGGTTCTTCTGTGTGGCATTTATTTATTTGTAATTTATATCCTGCCTACCTTCAGAAAAGGATCTGAGCTGGGTAACAATAAAAGACACAGAGACAATATGATTATTATGTATGTAGAAAGGTAAGATCAAAAATCATATGGAAAAGAAAAAGGAAAAGAGTTATATTTGCAGTGTTTTCCCTCCCCATCAAGAAAATAGAAGATTATGTCTTCAGCCTTCCATCTTAACAGACTCACTGAAGTGCACTGAAAAGGACACACACAATCCATCCCTCACAGAAATAAAAGAAGTAAAATTATGATGGACATAGGGAAGAAACAATATTTAGAAAATATAAATCTTAAAAGAACCTATTTTTGGCTGAGAGGAGTTACAGGGGAAGGCCACAGACTTAGCAAAACTACACAGTGATTATATTTTTACTGATCATTTGGAGTTCTGGTTACCTACTGTCTAATTCTACATTGCACTGGCCTAGAATTATACAGGAACTTTGATTTGTTCTATACTCATTTGGTTAGATCAGTTTCAGATGGGGGGGGGGGAGCAAATAGCCTAACCATGAGTTTTTTACCAACAGGTAATAGTTTTTAGTTACCGAACATCTGTCAAAAAGGAGATGGTCAGTGTCCTAAAACTAAACAGAGGATGCATTCTTTCATTTAGGTCAGACTTTCTGAACATCAACATTATTGACATTTGGAGCCCAACACTGTTTGTCATGAGAGTTATCCTAGGTAATGTAGGATGTTTAGTTGCATGTTTGATCTCCACCCACTTGGTGCCAACAGAACCCCCACACACCTTGGTTGTGCCAATCAGAATTGTGACCAGATATTGACAAGTGATCCCCAAGTGGTGGACAAAATTGTCCCCATTGTAACCATTGATTTAGGTAAAAAGCCTGTACGCATACTTCCTGAGGTCTACCCCTGCAGTCTTCCTGCCTTCCCATGAAGAAAACTCTGAATAAGCCTCTAATTCAGCCAATGAAGAAGAAATGTTTGAAAAATAACGAGTTGAATTGCATTATGATCATACCCAAGTACATAGTATAATCAATTGCTATTAGTTTTCCAAGTAGAGGTGAAAATTACTATTTTTCTAAAGTGGTTCCTAATTAGTAGTCCATATTGTTTATACATAAAACAGTTGTATAATCTAAAGGAGTTGGAGTTTACTTATTTTGTCTTACTGGGGTATTAGGCCAGAGGTGGGGCGGGGGAGGGGTTAAGATGATTTACCATACACAGAGTGGGGAGCTGAACAGGCAGATTTACTGCAACACACTGTTAAAGGGAGCAGTGGGCAAGACAGGAGAGGTCTGCTGAGCCATATGTAGTTTAGCTACCTGGCTGGGATCAAACTTAGGCTATAGCAGTGAGAACACTGAGACTTAACCCCTGGCCACCCAGGAGACCTATCTTATTTATATCTAACATCATACTCAACACAGGTTCAGTTGTCACACCAATCAAAAATATTATTTATTTTTTTATTTTTTTAAAGATTTATTTATAGCAATTTTAAAATATTGTTTAAATGCCATGGAGAAGGCAAACTTCACAGGTACATAGAATAAATTTGTCTCTATGCAGTTCTACTTCGTCTTCCATCTAAAATTCCCTAAGTGCTTGTGGAATAACCTTTTATTTTTATGATATGTCTATGAAATTGAGAGGGAGTTTGTGATAATGAGCCCATTTTAGGGATGGATGAGAGAGGTGGGATTAGAGCTCATATTTTCATAGGTCTCTAATTGGCATGGGATCAGCTAGGATTGGAGAGTATCAGTCTATTAAAACCTGATGAAATAAACACATGATGATAATTACTTAATGGAACAATTCAGACTACTCTATTGGCATGGGTGTCTCTTGGCGCTAATTGGAATTTTTCATAGGATTAAATCAAAGGGGAAATATGGCATGCACCATTTCCTCAAAGAGGCTTCTCCACTCTGGCCTGGTAATGAGGATGCTTTTAAGAGACACTTGCCCTCTGATGGTATTAATGAGCTGCTTTTTGAACTGTAAGGGTTTCTTCATTTTTTTTCTTTTTTTTTTAATCTTTTTTTTTTGCCCCTGCTCTTTAGTCCCCATGAAGCAGCCAATCATCATACAGCATGGTGGACCATGTCCCTTTATCCCTTTATTATGTTCCTGATTCAGGTCCAGAGGGTACTGTCAGCCCTTGCCTTGGTTCAGTGTGTCTCAGAGACAATGCTCTCCAGCCTTGAGATGATTAGAAAGAAAAGAATAAAATCTATGGATTATTTCATTCATATGTTTTTATTCTAAGAATTACATGAGTGCCAATTAAAGGTTCTCATATGTTTCCATCATTAGAAAATGCAATTTTTTTTTAGCCCTCAATAGTGAAAGAAGACATCTCATCTATATTTTCTGCACATGTTTTTTGTGTTGAGAATAAACATGTGTTTTGTAGTGATTGAGCCCTAATGCAGAGTTGCTTAAATACTAGGTTTTGAGAAAGAGGATCATGAGAATCAACTTAAATTGATGTAGTGTATGCATGTAGAGATCAGTTTAGGAAAGAATACCCTTAATAAGAATTTAATGCCTACCAGCATATCTGGCTTATAATAGGTGTTCAGTTTGATTACATGAATGACAACTATAAAGGTAGACTATTTTCTTTATATTTTATTATTTTTGCTTTCTTATTTGTCCTCTAATAAGAAAGCACTGAAGTTACATGTAATATATCCCTAGAGTAGACCCAGTCACAGTATCAAGATTAAGTGAAAAGAAGTAAGTGAACTCTCTTAATTAACACTGTAGCTTATTAAAGCTTAGACCTGGTAGAAACAATCAAGGGCATATGAGTCATACCTACTTTGGTGCATTTCATTTTTCTAATATTTGTTAAGTCTTCTGTAGGTGAGATTCACTTAAGGTTGTTACAGATATCATAAGTACACTCCACTTTGAATTGTATACCCCAAACAAACCTCAAGGATGAGGTAAAAAAAAAAAAAAGTTTTCAAATGTAAGTAAATAAGAGGGAGGGAAATGGAATTCTGAGAATGGTGGTGAATGGAATCCTTTCAAAGTTCCTCAATGTCACAACGTTGAAGATTCATCTACTCCCTGGCCTTTACCTTTCATATCCAGGTAAAATTATAATCTTCAACTCAGGATTGTAGAATGAAATCATAACAGCCCCTCAAGAGTGCATGTATGCAAAAGAATATAAATCAAACTAAGCATTAAGTTAGAACTTCTTGCTGGGATACTGTATGGCCTTGAGTGGCTTCCATTAAGGTTCTGGATTTTGATCTTTTGAAGATGACACAAGACTCTCCCAAGAGCTGGAAGCCCTGGTGTCAAGAATCTTAAGCATCTCCCCTTGTCTCAAAAACCTGCTTTTAGAAATAACCTAGGAGACTGCGGCCAAAGGTTAAAATTCTGCTCTGATTCTAAATAATTTTTTTCTTCCAAAATCGTAAGTCCCTGGAAGATCAGATGCTTTCACATTTGTCATCTTTCCTAGAAGGTCCCTTGTATTCTTATCTATTGAAGTTCCTATTTAATCCATCAAAAATTTTAAACTATGCTCAAGCTCCTGTATATAAAGCAGAGAAATGTTTTCTATTTAAAAGATTTTTTTAGGATAAGTTCCTGTTTTGTTTTGTTTTCTCCTAGGTTTTGCTGAGACTTTTACACTTAACTCTGATATGCCTCCTCTATTTCTATGTGTTTCATTTTCATTCTCTCTCTAATATTACTTGTTAGTTCTATGTAATTAATGTAACTAACCTTTTAAAGCATGTCCTTTCTCTTGGTTTCTTTTCACTTAGGAGATGACCTTTTTGAGAAATATGAAATTGGATTATATTTGGGCCCAACATCTAGAACTGTAAAATGTTTAATGTGGACCCTCAAAATATAGGTTGGAGTTTAGGAAGTTTTTCAAAGAGACAAATATCTCACGTTGCTGAGAGTATCTCACACTTGTCGTGAGTGTGTATGAACATATATGTATTTTTTTTTCCTCCATATTCATCTCATTTGATTTGAAGGCAAAATCTACTGATAAGTAACCTTTCCTAGCTGTCAGAACTATATCATCCATCTCTCGTTTCGTTTTTTGACCAGAGAGATTATGCTCTATGGCATACCTTACTGCCAATCCAGAAATAAAGATCCTCAACACTTGGGAAGATCAAGGTTGCTGGGATGGTGGACCCAAGCAGTTCTTTGCTAACTGTTTAAGTCAGGGGCCTTCAGGGGCATAATTATCTATCCCTTAGTGAGAACACATATAACCTCATTATAAAGTAATGCCAGCCTTCATTAGAGATTGAATCATATTCTACAATTTGTAATATTTTATGGCAATCGGTATAGCACATTCTATAGCATTTCATGCATGAAGAGAAAGAAAAAGAGAAGCTGAGACTCATTCTTGGGCTCCGTTCACAGAGCCTCTGTATAAATACTACTTTTTCAGGGTTGTTTGGGGAGACAGGAATGCAGTACCTCTTAGTAAACCTTAAAAACAACATTTTTTATCTGGCCCACCAGGCTCACACATCCCAATTCCAAGTGCTAGGAAATTTATATTGTAAACATAAAGCATTGGCACAATTTCATAGGGACCTTATTTCTCTGAGTCCTTGTGTGGATACATATGGTGGCGCCATCTCCCAACTTAATATCCTCTCAAACTCTCCAGGACATACTGTCAGGAGCGAGGAGTGGAATATGTCTGCAGAGCCCATTGCTGTTAGTTGGCTTACATTTTCAGTCTGACACTTAACTCTCCCCTTTCTCATTAACCTCAGGAGTAACTTCTCCTCTGGGTGAGACTCTGATGTTACTCTTGGGGTTGATTTTCCCCTCCCAGATCTATAGAGATGGTGAATCCTATTGTAATATCCTCACATTTGTGTGATAATGAACAAGAGTGCTGGTTTCTCACCTCCTTTCATGGCTCTTAAATTAAGCCTGTTATCTATGGAAGCTGGGTATTAATGAAAGCAGTATTTAGAACTCAGGTCCTGGGATCATGAGATTTTTCTTTCACTATATCTCTTCCCTTCATCCATATTTTACTAATAGCATATTTTATGTCCCATTTCTGAGTTCTTATAGGTCTCTAGTCACAAAAATAATTAGAGTAAATTCCTTTCCTGAGATTTTTGTGTCTTCTTTCTTAACCAAGTCTTCTACTAGACAACCCTAGTATTGTTCCTCTAACCCAACTAAGCCCAAGTCAGCTCATTCTCTTCATCGAATCAACCAGGAGAGGCAAAATCACAACAGATTGCTTCCTAGCTGAGTTTCTGACTCAAAGTACTTGTTAAATTTAAGTAGTACATGCTCCAAAGATTACTATAGAGTACTATTTTTTGGTCAGGTACAGATATAATTTTAATGAATTATTAAGCACCTATAAGACATTTTAATGAGGCACTAGGCCCAGAGAAGATACATTTCTGTGTAATTACAAAAATACCTCCTTATTGTTTCTGAAAAGAAATTGTTTCCCTCTGCCCACCACTCCAAAAATAACCAAATGTGTGTCCTTTGTTAAACAGTGTTAATGTCTTCTGTGTGGCTATATATCTGAGGCTTAGAAGCTTGCTAGGAAGAACATCCTTGATGAAAGGAACACCACAGATTCTGATCATCTTGTCTTTAGGAAAGTGTTATTAGACTTCCTTAGTCAGGGTTTCTTAGCCCCGGCATGATAGAAATTTTGGAACATTTTTTGTTATGGGTGACCTTCCTGTGCACATTATAGGATGTTTGAGAGCATGTTTGAGAGCTTGTTTTACCATTTTAATTAAGCTATCTCAGAAAAAGGGAAACATGATAAAGAACACACTCCTGTCCTTTATCCTGGGACCTTCCTGTCCCTCAATCCTGTCTTCGATCTACTACATGCCACAGTGCCTCCTTCCAGTTGTGACAAGCAAAAATATCTCAAGACATTACTAAATATCCCAGGGAGGCTGGGGTAAGTGTAAAAAGTCATCTGTCAATTGAGAACCCCTGCCCTAATTCTGTCCTCATCTCCTGAATCTCCTTCACGGATGCAGCCCATCCATGTTTTAAAAGTTCTACTTCTGAGATTTACAAAGCATATTGATTCCTACATGATTTCAAAACCATTTACTGTCTTCTCCACATCTAAACATGTTTTAGAATGCCAACAGATCAGTAAGGAGCATAGAGAAGAGAATAAGATCTTAGAGCTTGTTTTACCATTTTAATTAAGCTATCTCAGAAAAAGGGAAACATGATAAAGAACACACTCCTGTCCTTTATCCTGGGACCTTCCTGTCCCCCTATCTCTAATGCACCCCATCACTGCCCTCATCATACCTACAGGGAACAAGTGGAGAACAGTAAAGCTACTCAAGGTTTTGAGCCACTGGCTGTGTTTCTCACCAATTTAGTGGTTCACTCCCTCCACAAAACTCTAGAAACTTCAATGTATGAGGGGCTTTTTTAATTGCTAACAAATAATCAAAAAGCTAGGCTCTAGTGAGTTACAACTGCAACCTGTATTAAGTCAGGATGTTTTTGATCTCCTGGTCCTTTTTAGTAAGTATGGGAAGAAGGGCTCAAGTATAAGGGGTTAGCACAGAGAGAGAAAAGTTGCCTTTCTCCTGGGACTATCGCAAACATGTCCATGGTCATGCTTTGAGCACTTAAAGTAAGCTCTTATTTCTCATTAACACCACTGATGTCAGTAATTCATCAGCAGGAGAACAAGAAGTTTGTCGTTGCTCTAGCTGTGTTGGTTTATGCTGATTCAACATCTTCCCGTCTCCCTCCATTTCCCTAGATATTTATAAGACCTTGAGAATTAAAGTTGATTATAGGCCTCAGAATGGAAAGTTTCTCGTCACACTCAGTTCCTGGGTCCACGGCCCAACACCATGTTAAGCATGTATAAAGAACTCTGGGCTAATTGTATCAGAATGAAAAGAACTCAGTAAGTACTAAGTGTGCTCATGTTATAACCCTCACTCAGTGGTCAGCTTGGTAGGGTCCTATTTCTGCCCTTATTGAGAAGGAGTGTCTCAGTTCTGTTTCAAGAACACATGGTATTTCTTCCTCATGCCATCATTTTGAAGGGTTATCGTTAATCACTTTTTTTTCCCAGTTAGAAGGGAGACTAAGTAAAATCTTCTAATGAGTCAAATCTTTTATGCCTGAAATTGCCAGTGACAGAGACACATCAAATCAGGACACTTGGCCCAGAGACTGGTGGAGTTCTGGGACTTTCAAAATAGCTGAAAGTAATATAATAAAACTCAGAGACTCTAAATAAAGATCTTTGTCTCTGTATTCCACACATCTGTTTTGAGCAATCTAATAACCCAAGCAACCAGAAAGTGACTTTTGGACAGGGTAATTGCAACCCCCCTCACCCCCAGCTATATCCAAAGCCTCCCTGTTCTGGTGTTCTGAGAGTTCATGCACAAACACACTGCAGTCTGCCCATTTCCCCACCTCTTCCTGCTGCACAAGTCTGATTGTGTGGTCTTAATGCAAGTGCCTGGTTCAGCCATCTTGGAGCCCCTGGACAAGCTTTCCTGAGCTAGCCAGAGGGGAATTGCCTCTAGATGGGTGAACAGAGCCCTTATTTGGGCTTAATTTACTGTTTTTGAAGAAGCTGAAGCAGCAGCCTGGTCTCTCTAATTAATCAATTATTGAATCCACTGGGCATGCATTGTGATCTGTTAGGAAGATGCATGCATGCTGCCTGGCTTGCAGTTTTAGCCTCCACGTGAACCTTTCACAGAACAAGGAACAGCACTGGAGCAAAAAATGCATGAAAACTGTAAAATTCCTTGAATCTACTTGTAACATTTCCCCATCAAAAAATATAAGTAAATTTTCACTTGGTTATAGTACTTCCACACTTCTCAGCACATATAATCAAGTGAAGTGAAAGTGTTTGAACTAGGACACTTTTAAGTAGATAACTATGTTCTTCAGAAAATCCAAAATGATAGGGCAAGAGAATTAAGTTGTTATGGTATGTGTGTACATACATGCACATATATATTTATATATATGCACACACAGATCATTTAGAAATTATGCTTAGTATCCCTAAATTAAACCCATAGTATCTTCTGTCTGTTGAATTTAGCAGAGACTATTGACTTATGAGGTAAATGTAAATGATATTAGAACAACTTACCAAAAAAAAAAAAAAACAAGAGTAATATTTATATTTTATTTAATGTAGGTCATTGGCACACGATTAAGAAAATGACATACCTTCTGAACACTTACTATGTGTCACGTATTAGGTTTGGAAAAGGCAAACTAAATCTCTCTGCTTTTAAACTCTCAGATCACTAGGTGTTAAGATGAGAAATAAGAGTTACCTGTGTACACTTGGAGAAATCAGAAGGAAAGCATTATAGTCTTTTTTTCTACTGGGTTGAAATATTCTTTTCAAAACTGGTGAGACATCAGAAATAGTTTGAATCAACAAAGTCTAAAGCCAAACAGAAAACACTGAACGGTGGTTGTGAGCCAATTAAAACCAGATTCCCTTTATCTGTTTATTTTTTTTCTTGATGCCATCTTTAATTTGGGCATTATTTAGCACTATGCTGCTCCAACCCAGTCACTGAAACACCCAGATTGTAAGCCCATGAGCACATGTAACGATTGGTATTTTTAAGTAATACACTGGGGGGAGGGGATTAAATAACCATATGACAGTTCTTAAAGGCTGTTACTTCTCCATCTACATATGCCTAAACCTCTGCTCCAAATATGGGCACATGTGTACATATAAATAAATTTGATAGTTATAGTAAAAGATAGCTTGCACAGGTAGCAAAATAATAACAGTGGTTATCACTGAATGATGGGATCATTGGTGATTATTCTTTACTTTCTACATTTTTTACAATAAATGTGTTTTCAGTGAAAAAGAGCAGTATTAATTTTAAAACAATAACACTGACTTGATAAATATATTTAACCTAACATTATAAATGTGTATTTGCTTAGGTGGAAATGGAAAGTTGCTGGTGATATACTACATTTTTCTAGCATAACAGACCCAATGCTTGCTTGTAGTTAGTATTCATCCAGCCATACTATCTAAATGTAACACATTTGTTAACCAATAATTGTATTTCTTCAAACATAGATACAACACTGAGTTCACTTATTCCCAGTGCAAACAGGAGGATGATTCATTAGCAGATCTTAATGATGTTTCTATCTGTCTGACTTCACCTGCATCTTAGAAACAAACAAACAAAAAAATGTATTCTTTGAATGTAACTATTTATCAAGAGAAAATGTCTTATATCTGCACCCTCCTGGTTAGCTATAACTCTAAACATAATCACATGTACACTGTATTGCTTTTATATGTAGTGCAGAAATATTCAACTTGCTGCTATAATAACAAATAAGGACCACACAAGCCAGTAGTGGAATGCAGTTTATTTCTTCAGATCATGATAAATTTATCAAGATGTGTTGTTATCAAAATTCCTGGCTTGGGGCTCCTGTGTGTGTGTGTGTGTGTGTGTGTGCATGTGTGTGTGTAAGAGAAACAGTGAGAGCACTTATGTGTTTATGCACATTCATTTATGTATCTTTAAGGAAACTTCAACTTTTTTTCCAAATTTCATTCAGCTTTTTTTTTTTTTTTAAGATTTATTTATTTATTTATACAAGCACTGGGTACAGTCAAAAGTGCGGGAGGGTGAGAGAATTCACCAAGGCAGAGCAGGGAGCAGACAGGCAGACTGACAAAGTACACTGCTGAGGGGAGCAACAGACATGGCAGGAGAGGTCTGCGTGCCACATGGGACCCTCGCCCGGCGGCCAGGCATCGAATTGGCTCTGCAGAGGCTGCGGGCAACTTCGCAGCCCAGCACTCAACCTCAGTGTCGCTGGGGAGGCCCTCATCAGCTTTTTTAATGCTTTGTCTTTATGTTAAGGAGTAGAAGCCAGGCAAGAAGTTTGCTGGTTTATAGCATTAATTTTCTGTGATTATCATCCAGATTATAATCTTTGAAATGAGTGCTATACAAACAGATGTACTTTCAGTGGATTATACAAAAATACAATTGCCATATTTTATCTACAGTTGTCCTTTGCATGGTTTATCTATTGGCAATGTGCAGGCATTTCTGGTCAATTATAAATGAAGACAAACTAGAAATAAGTATAAACAGCAACTTTGGTCTTATTTTATCTTTTGATCCAGATTTGAGACGGCTGCTTACAGATGCATTATTGAAGGTAGTTTTGTTTCACAACTCTTTACTCCCCAAGTTAGCAAGATAAAGTAGTATTCCAAAGACAACTCAGATAATTGCTGTTCTCATTCCCATGAACTATGGTCAAGGGACCCAGAGTTACAGCAATAGTCAGGTCATTTATTTCTTACTAAAAAATAATTGAAGTCAACTGATGCCTATGCTGTACATGACTAGAAAGCATACCACACACACCTACTGAACTAGCTGGTGTCCCTTCTGCCAAGGGTGAATCATAGTTCAGCATCTGCAGAAAGGAAAAAAAAAGAAAAGAAAAAAGAGTGGTGTTCCAATTAAATCAGGAAAAAAGCCAAAATAGCTCTTCTATATAGAAGGTGATTGTTCACTAGCTATTTTGTCTTGTTTAAAATACAAAATTATTCTGTAATTATGTAGAACTTGCAATAAAGTTCATCTTCTGAGTGGAAATACCATTGAGAGATGGGGCACATGCCCTACTCCCACAGTATTCTCACAGGCCTGAATCCTTAAATCAAAAATTTCCAGCTCCTTTAAAGCCAGTAAGAAGTGGCAGAGAATCAAGAGTTACAGTGACAACTTAGCAATAGTGAGGTCGAAATCTAACAATCTAAATTTATGCCATTGACAAATGCACTCATTATACTTGGCATAATTTTTTGCCAAGGAGGTCTTTTGGGCAAGGTAAATACTGTGTCTGTAACCAAAAGATTATCATCTAAAATATCTAACACAATCAACAAGCAACTATAAACCAGAGACACACTACGGAGGTGGGGGGGGGGTACAGGGAAAGGAAGGACTAGAGTCAAAATAAGGTATGGGGTACAATCGTATGGGGAATATAACCAAAATGAAAATGCATACATTGTGCAAAGATGAAAAAAGATGTAAGAATTATATAAAATAAAATATTTAAATAAATAAAATATCTAACACTGATTTCAGGCATCTATAAAAAGTACAACCAACTCTATAATGTCTAATGAGGCAGGGTCATGTCAAGGACAAGACTTATGAGAGATGATATTGCATTTTTACACATACTAAGATGTAGCTTGTCTTTCAGATTATGTTTTAGCGAAAGAGCAAAGGAAATGAATGGTGCCATTTCCTTAATCACATTTGTAAATCAGATTTTTAGAACCATTGGATGAGAATATTTCTGAAATGGGGAATTTCTCATATGGGGAACTATTGTAAAGCACTGGCAAGGGAAGGTGCTGACTTTCAACTGAGACCATGATGAGTGAGATTAAGAAAAGCAACCACTTTATTCACATTTAACAAAAAATTCCATAACAGCAGGAATTTAGAATAGTAACTGTTGGTGGTGGAGGCTCTGGTTCATACTCTGTTACTGACTGGATGTGAGCTTTATGGTCATTTAGGCTGTCCTATTCTTGCTGCTTCCTCTCCGAGGTACTATTAACTTACTGTGGGTGTCAAGAGCCTCCATTAGCTCCAGATAAAGCAGTTTCTAATGCGATAGATTGTTGCAAGCAGAAGTATTTTAACTTTTCTTTAATGATCACTATACTGGATTACAAAGTGGAGACACTGTAGAAAAGGATTGCTGTTTTTTTGATGCAGTACTGAACCAGCAGGGAGTTAGAATTTGCATTGCTTATGCACATGAACAGCTTTGCAAATCATGATGTTTTCAATGAGAATGACATACCTTATCAACAAGTAGGTGTTGATTTTGTTGTTATTGCTGTTTGTTTTGTTTCCCTTTTTTTTGGACAATCTCTCTCTTTAAATTCCTTCAAGATCTTATATTCTCAGTTACCTGACAGGTTTTTGGCTCTGAGGTCCTGTGACTGACTGTATTCAAAAACTTTTCTATCAGGAATTGTGGGATGTTCATGTGGCCTGGCCCCTGTTGTATTGTTTGGTGCAACAGAAGGCATCGTGGTTTAAAGAAGGCACTGGGTGGGAACTAAAGACCTAAAACTTTATTTTTCATACATTTATTTATAAACAGGGTCAATCCATGTGGGATTTTCCTTGAAAACAGAATAGGTGAGCAGGAGTTCCCAAGAGCCAAGTCAGAACAGAATATTTGTGTGTAAATCTAGGGAGATAAGAAGATAAGCATAGCCAGATGGAGCTGAGGTTAGAAGTTGAGGGCCTCCCTGGTGGTGCAAGGAGTTAAGCACCACACTTTGAGGTGATCTACAGCCTCTGCAGCACTGGTTCGATCCCCAGACAGCCATTGAGAAGCCCACATGGCAAAGCAGAACTCTCCTGCCTCGCCCACTGCTCCCCTCGGCAGTGTATTTCAGTCAGTCTGCCTGTTCTGTTCCCCGCTCTGTCTCTGGTGGATCCTCTCACCCCCTGCATCTTGGCCTATACCCCAGCTTTTATATATGCATAAATAAATAAATCTAAAAAAAAAAAAAAGAACTTGAGTCATTATAAAAGGTGCCCGAATGAAGGGAAAGATAAAAGGAGGAAATGGAGAGAGAGTAAAGAAGTGATTGTGGCCGAAAGAACAGAGCTAGGAACTAGATTTGGAAAGACTGAGATTGTTGTGCCCAAGATCAGCAGACTCGGTGAGCATAGCCTCCAAGAATCCAAAGACAGCCGATGCAAACACAAAAGGGAGTTTATTACAGACTCGAGTCTGGGCTCATGGCCCCTACCAACGCAGTGGCAGATATCGACAGCCCCGAACAGAGGAAGCAGAGGTCTTAAATAGGGTCACAAGCAGGCACAAATTTTGAAACAAGCTGGCAATTGCTCATTGGCTACTACAAAGGCATTTTGGCGTGTGCGGTTACAGTTTCAAACTGATTGGACGGTTAGAGATGCTGTCCCATTTATGGATAGGACTGCCCTCATTGGCTGCTGGGGGGTTCTGCTTTTTCGTCATGAAGTGGAGTGAGGTTTGTGTCTGTTGAAACTATCTCCGGAATGTGGCTGTACAAGGACTAACACATCAAGTTGGAGGATATACAAAATGGCGAAACCTCGGCTAAACTTGGTTCCACAGAGATCCGATAGTTTGAGAAATCTAATTCTGCCTATGTCACATCAATCAGATTATGCTTTCTTTTTTTTGAATTATCATCATCACCACTTGGTGTTTAAATTTTAACTTGCCTATAAGTATCAATGTTCCACTCAACCTCCACCAAACAACCCATGCCGATGCCTTATTTTCCACTTCTCCATCCCCTTCAATCCTCCCCTTCACTGTCCCTTCCCCCATCCTCTCTGGTAAACAGTAAATATTTTCACTAAGTCTAAGATTTGTTATTGCTGTATTTTATCAGTGTATTTTTTGGCTATCGATATCTACACAGATAAGTGAAACAATCTGATACCTGTCTTTCACTTTCTTACTTATTTCAGGAAGCATAATTTCCTCAAGGTCCATCCATTTGTCCCAAATGCCACTATTTCACCTTTTATTAATAGCTGAATTATATTCCATTGAGTATATCTACCACAATTTCTTCATCTAGTCCTCAGTAACATAGGTTAGTACCATGACTTGGCACTTTTGGATATGCTGATATGAACATAGGAGTACATAGTCTCTTCACATCAGAGTTCTTATTTTTTTTTAATATATATATTTTCGAGGTAAATTCCTAACAGACTTATAACTGGATCATACAGTATTTCCATTTTTATTTTCTTAAGAATTTTTCATACTATTTTACATAGATGCTGCATCAACTTGCATAAGAGTAAATAATGTATAGCTTAAGCTTGAATATGAATAACAAAGCTCACCTAATAGTTTCAATGAGCCACCCCTGTTGTATGAGCCACCCCTCCCCCTAGATACATACACATACAAACACTTGTAGTCCCTTTCTATTCCCATGTAATATACTTCAATTTTGAAATTCGGGTGAACCATTCCATTATCTGTAGTTTTTTTCTATCTTACCATATGGATGCATTCCTAAGCAATGTTTTTTTTTCAGTTATGTCATATGACTTTTTATGATTGTGATTCCTCCAAGAAGATGTGCGTAATTCCAGTATGTTCCTGATAACTGTGTTCTGTTCTGCTACTTGAATATGTTACAGTTTATGTAGTCATTCTCTTCATTAAGGACTGTTGGGTTGTATCCAGGGTTTAGATATAATATATGCAAACAATGCTGTTATTTCTACTCTGGACATGTTTCCCTTGCGGAAGTGTGGGAGTTTCTCTGGGGTACATACACGGCAATAAGATAACAAATTTTGCATATTAAACTTGACCATGCAGTGCCAAATTATGTATTATACAGTGCTTATATAAAATCAGACTTTCTCTAGCCAAACTCTGTGATACTTTGTATTTTTACACCTTTAATTTTTGGCCCCTGAGCATGGAGGCAAAATAGTATGTTATGAAAGTTAATAATTAGGCATGCAATTAAGGAGTCAACTAGTTAAAGTTCACCAAAAGAGTATGGACATAGGCATTGCTCCTCAGAATCAGTGACTTATAATCATTGTAGCAATATCTTGTATTTCTGTTCATGTTCCAATGACTATGCCTTGCTTTCTTAAATTAAGACACTACTTACTATATTGCTCATACAAAATGACGATTTAATTTTCTCTTTTCTCTCTTAGTTCAAACATGTATACTTTTTAGAACATCCCTGTCTTTCCAATACAGTTATACATTTTGTTAGATTATCATCTGATATTTATGTTATGACTGTGTAAGTTAATCACTTATGAGCAAGATATGTGTAAATTTTATTACATAATATTTTGTTTTCCTTGGAGTAATTATTATGTTTTTAGATTTGCTTAATTTTCTATGAGATTATCAGTCATTCTGCCCTTCACATTTTTTCCAGTTATGAAAATATTTTATTGCCTATTCAATCTTATTAGACATTGAATATTTAGTGAATGTTATCATCTTGAAGAAATCTTTCTTCTAGCCTCTTTATCACTGTTATCTGGACTAATCTCTCGCTAGGCTCGACTATAGTGCTATGATCTCCTGTGGCTCTAAATTGAATTTGTTCACTGAATGTTTTTAAGATCTTCATGTTTTTTTTTTTGGTGCTCCTCAGTTTCACTCTGAGGATTGTTTTTTCATTTATCTTGTTTGAGATCCATTGATCTTCTTAAGTCTGAGGATTGGTGTCATTCATTAATTCTAGTACATGTTTGACTATTATTTTTTTCAAAGTTACCACTCCAATATTGTATATATTCTCTGTTAGAACTCAAGACTAGAGACATATTAGACCAATGCTTCTCAATTTCAGCCGACCAGAAAAAAAATCATCTGGAGGAACTGTTCTAGAAGAAATTCTTACCACATGGCAGACCTATGTTGTGTCTTGACAATATGCTGTTAATCTGTGGACCACACTAGGGCTAAAATGCTTCAGACATTCTCACTTTTCTTTGTATCTTAACCACTTACTCATATATGTCATTTTATTTTTTCATTTTCCATGCTAATCTGCATTGAGTTTCTTGATATGTATGTGTTAATTTATAAACTCCGTCATAATTTTATAATTTTAGCTTTATTCTTCTGAGTTGTACATTTGACCCTTTTTATCTCTGTAAGTTCTATTCGTTTCTATTTCCATTTCCTGATCAATTTTAATAGAAATTCTCATGTGTTATACTTTCATATATTGTTATTTTTAATTATGTTGAGACTTTCATAGTTAATTAAATATCAGTCTCACAAATCTATATTTTAGTTTTTGTTTCCACAGATTCACTCATAGAACTTGATTCCTTGTATACTTATTTTTGTTTAGTGATGCACACGTTGTTTTTTGGAATTCACCTACAGCGTTCTTTGTGACCCATGGCTGGAATGTATTTCTCTAGAGAATATTTGTCCATTAATTCTGTAAGTCACTTAGGAACACTACTCATTTGTAATTAATTTTTCCCTGAGATTTTCCTTATAATATGAATCCTGGCCTCATTCTTTGGAAAATGAACTTTGGGCCAGCAATTCTCAAGAGGGAATTTTTGCCTTCCCTGCCCCACTTACCATCAACCCCTAGAATAGGCCAGTTTGCTGCGGACTGTGTTTTTTCTGGTGCATCTTCTATGTGTCTTTGCCTGCTATTGGTACCGATTTTGCGCAAGGAGGCCTTTGATCACCTCCTACTCTACCTGATGCCAGGCATTGTCCTGGTATGTGTGTGTGAAGCCTGTCCCAGGAATGGGAGGTGCCCCACTAGAACATCTAGGCTTACTTGGCTAGAAAACTCATTGAGATGCCTCACCTTTAATTGGCTTTCTTAATCACCAACCTAGTCATCTTTTTAAAGAGATTTTCTTTTTTTAATTCACATATTATCTAGCATTTTAGTTGTTCTATACTAGTAAGGATTTCTTTGCACTGCTCTGTTATATTTACAGAATCAGTATTCACAGATTTTTTCTTTTTTGGCAAAACTGGATATATCATTCCATGGTGTAAATCACTACCTTCAGTGAATATACTGAGACAAAAATTGCAGATTAGTTCTGTGATTTCAAATAACTTGTGTCACTTCCTTGTTCCCAGTTTTCTCAGATCAAAAGCAAGGGAATTGAACTAAATGGACTCTAATTCTCTTCCATCTCTAAAATCCTATGACTTGAAGGTGTTGAAAATGATGCACAAGATATACTATTTAGGGTGGAAGATAGATTAAACTACTGAATGTACTAGGATATTCAACTGAAATAAGTGGTCACATATAGTATACTTGTTCATAAAATTCAACTATTTCAGTTTTATTTTTCCAAGCAAGAAAAACATAATATTTTGAGTTTTTTTCAGCATGCTTCAAATAGTAATTTTTTTAGAGTTCATTGAATTAACAGTTGTTTCATTTGGATTCTAAAAAGCTATCATTCTCTCTTAAATTGGGTTTTCATATTCTTCTGGTTTTAGCCAATTATCATATGGATATTAGCCAAAAACATTGTCATCATCTCTTATGGAGATGAAAGTCTCCTGGTTCTATAACAAGTATCATGTACATTGTCTTCTCAGTTGGTGATATTGGGCGAGTGCCCATTTCTTTAGGGTATATAATTGGTATCCAAGGAGTCATGCATAGAAATAATGGACTTTGTAACGATCTCCTTGACTCCTTTTGTACTTCAACTGCTCTATTAGAATAACATTGATCATTTTGATACTTACTCATAATAAGAAGCAATATGATCATCATTTTATTTTTTATTTTTTTTTATTTTTTAAAGATTTATTTATGCATACAAGAGCTGGGGTGCAGTCCTGGAGGTGTGGGAGGTGTGAGGGGATTCACCAGAGATAGAGTGGGGGGCAGAACAAGTGGACTGACTGAAATACACTGCTGAGGGGAGTAGCAGGCAAGACAGGAGAGGTCTGCTGTGCCATGTGGGTCACCAACCTGGCCAGGGAGCAAACACGTGCTGCAGTGACTGCGGATAGCTTCATAGTTCTGACACTTAACCCCATGCGCCACCAGGGAGGCCCATGATCATCATTTTAATAATGACTATTTCATAAGAAACAGATATTAGGGAGCTCCAGACATAAATTTCATTCCTTTAAGAAGTTTCCAGTTTAGTTGAGGATATAGAATTTATGAAAAAGATGATGCTAATTCCCAGTTTAGGGTATAGACAGTAAGTGCTTAAGAAATTTTGAGAAGAAAGGTAAAATAGTCTGATAAAGAGATCATTATGTGCAGGGCAATTCTCCAAGATAGCCTGGCATAAACAGAAGAAAAGATGCCAGTGGCCAAATAAACAGCTTCACTGTGTAGACTTTTGCAAAGAATTCATCAGTTTTGCCAGATATAACTTTATATTTTAAATTTCAATAGTACAACAAAGGCTTCAACTTTATTTCTATAAAATACTATCCAAATGTGCATGGAGTAATAAATTGAGCACTATTCCTAACGCATTAGTTGTTCAGTAAAAAGAACATACTGCAATTTTCAAGTTATACTTATGTAATCTAAGGATGAGCCTTCCCCTCGAGAGTCTCCTTCTTCCCTAAGGAAAGACAGAATCTGTCTCATGTCCCTCCAGAGCCACACAGCTATGCAGCCAGCTGACATGCAGGTGGCAAAACCTCTCCTCATATGCCCTTCTCTAGCATGAGTCATAATTTATTTTACTTCCAGGCTCTTGAAACAGCTGCAGGACAGTACTTCAGTGCAAAGGATGTGTGGTTAGCTGGGTGCACTTAATTCATTGTCTCTAATCTTCATTCTTCCCAGGTCAGCCAAGCAAAACTTGGTCTCCTGGTGGCACAGGGGTTAAAATCTCAGTGCTGTCAAGCACTTGCCAGCCACTGCAGCCTGGGTTGGATTCCCAGACCTCTCCTATCTCACCCACTGCTCCCCTAGGCAGTGTGTTTTAGTGGATCCGACTGTTCTGCTCCTCACTTTGTCTCTGGTGAATCCTCTAACCCCTCACACCTCTGGCCTGCACCCCACTTTTGAATGCATAAATGAGTGAAATAAGTCTTTAAAAAAATAAAGTCTATGACGTTTCACTGAGACATTAATGATTAATGAAAAGGGAATTCTACCAGAGAAAGCAAAAAATTTGACATGGTAGATTACATGTGATTTTTTTCCCTGTCATTCATTCAAGTGAAAAGTCACAAGGTTTCTGTTTTTGAATATACCCCATGTCCTATCTTTTCTTGGTCTTCTCCCATTCTATCCTCAGGTTAGGTCCTGGGGAGAGCCACTTCCTTTGAACTTGCTTAATGCAAACCTTTCCTCTTTTTGGGAGTGCTGTCTCTCACTGTTGGGTTTGGCCTGGACCCAAAATTAATCTTCTCCATATTTTTGCAATAACAGTATATCCCCCAGGGTGTGAAATGCTTGCACTAGACCGCACAGGGGAAGCCATAGCAGCACAGTGCAGAGTGGAGTCTGGTGCTGTAGTTTTTCAATCTCTGTGAAAGAGTAAAGTACATGTCTTCTCATTTTTCTTAACTTCCAACAGCTTTTTAATAATAAAACAATAGGCAGACACATACATTTCTCCCAAAACTTATTTATGAATTTTCTGTTATGGTAGTCTGGTAACATAGTCAACACTTAACTATAGGTAGGTAGGTAGATAGGTAGGTAGATAGATAGATAGATAGATAGATAGATAGATAGATAGATAGACATGCTAGACAATATATTATCTATTATATATATATTATACTATCTTTCTAATAATGTAACATATAAGTTAATATGTATTATAATATATATGACATATTGGATGGTATCTTAACCATGGGAAAGTAGCTTAACCTTATGCATTATATACATATTTACTAATAATAAAACAAGTTGAACTTTGATTACTCTTTGTACACAAAGACCTGACTGAAAGTTTGAAAATACTGATAATTTTTCAGTTATTTGCAGTTTGGGCCAGATTGGCTTCTTAGGTATAGTATGTACTTACATGTAGTATGTGCTTACACTAATCTCCATATGCAAAAGAGGGTAGTGTGGAGGTTTATAGTCCTTATCCAAGAAACCTGGAGGGTCAAGTTCCAATTTTAAATAGTAATTATTGAACATTTCCAATATTTTACTGATACTGTGAGACCTTCAACAAGTTTGAAATCCAGAGAGGGGAACATTTCAACTTTAAAAAAGGATTTGGGCCAACCAGGGACCCTATTACAACTTCGTAAGCAAAATGAAAATTTAGACAAAACTTGGAAAAGTCAGACAGTAAGACAAGAAAGGTTCGAAATAAAATGTTCTAAGTTATTAGCACCAGAGACATAATAACTACACTGTAGGAAGATATCTCAACATTATAGGTGAGTTAACAAGTGTACTTTTTAAAATATCATTCTAATTCTTCATAGAACCCACATCTGCGTAGGTTGATTTTCTTCCTCCCTGGAGCTGAAACACAAATTACATAGCTTCCACAGATTAATGACCTTTAAGAGGTCAAAATGTTACAAAATGAAGAAAGAACTTCATTTTGTCTATATGGGAAATTATTGGTTTTAAAACATTTTAAAAACTGTAACTAGAAGTATGTTATATCTGCAAAAGATATTGTATGAGTGATGTCTATTCACTATAGGTGTGTCAGCATTCACCCATCAACATTTAGAAAACTGCTTTAGTTGGAATTAAAATTATAATCTTTTCCCCTCAAATATGCTGTTGCATCTTTGAAGTCAGTGAATACATCTTTTTCTCTTTTCTATCCCATTTAACACAGAACAAAGTACAGTACATGCATAGATGCTCTACAAATAGATATGTTGGTGGTCTGAGAGTACCCAGATGTTGCATGATATTATGAAATAACATTTCAAATGGGTAGGATTAGATGGGGGGAAAGAAAGTGACCTTTAGGAAAGATTCATAAATGAAATATTTTTTAAATGTCCAATTGCGTAGAAAAATGGAAGTCAGTATGACAGTCCATGTGGCCCTGGGACTAAGATAAATCATCAATGAAGATAAGAGATAGGATGGCAAGGTGGCACTAGCTGAATGGTTAAAATTATGTTATGCTGTGCATTTTTATTACACTTTGTTGTTTGTTTTCCTTCCTTGGGCCTTAGGAATAGAAGTAGAAGCTGATTTATGAGTTGAGAGTCAGTGCAGAGTGTCAGATTTCTATAATGAGATTATATATTAAATCTAATGAAGGGAAAATATGCTTACCCAAACCAAATGACAGCAGCGTGATTAAACGACTCAAGATCCCTCGATGGATTTGTTTAGACAATATTGCAGGTAAAGTGACCTCCTCTTCTGCTAGGTTTGTGATCAATTCTGTGAAATGAAGATTTATGTCTTTTATTATTCTGATGACATAACAATATGATCATAGACGCAAACATGAACAAGATGGAAGTAGTAGCCAAGTGATATGGTGTGGATATGGAGTAGGTTTGTTTCGATTAATCATCTATGTTACATTGTATGGTGACTCCCGAATTCCTCAGAGCACTTCACTTATGCACTTCTGTTTATTCCTTAACTAGGATCTTCAGGGTACATTTCTGCAAGCACACACAGCATGTGTGGACATATAACCACATGCCTACACAGACTTGGAGGTATGAGTTCATGCACTATCTTGAAGGTGACAGTGACTTAAATAGATACTGTCCTCAAAGCATATGCATGCCCAACAAGAATGGTTGGGCACATTGGAGGCTGCACGTTGCTGAGGCATTGGTGAGAGCATTAGGAAGGACTTGGTGGTAACTGGACTTTCACAGGATCAAGAGTTGAAAGGTTTGATAGATACAGGTTCTGTGTGTACCAGCACCAATACCACCACCCATTCTTGAGAAAAAGAAAGAATGAATAGTTAGAGTAGCACTTAATCCTGTGGAAGAAAAATTTGCATAAATGATGAAAACAACCATTGATGGGGTGATTTAAAGATTTCATTTTTTAAAACCGCCACTCATATCTACCAGCTTTCATTTTCCCATTCTTGATTGAAGTTCCACTACTGCAGAGTCATTTCTTAGATTAAACCTTTTTGCCACAATTACAATGCAAATATCCACGGGGCTATGACATTTATGTACACACCAAATAATTATCTTCAGATCCTATTTCTGTGGGCAGAACACAACAGAAGGAGAATGATTGAGAAACATGGGACAGAGAGAGAATGGGTGAAACAATAAATGTAGAAGAAAAGGGTTTGCCCATATTGTGTTTTTTGCCTAGAGCCAACTATGGAAAATGAAGACTGATGCATGGTTTTCTCTTAGTAGCTTCCTCCTCTCTCTTTTAGTGCCTCCACTGCTGTTTTCTCCTTTAATATTCATGTGTCTGAGGTCTGTGATCTGTAACCAAGACTTCATGGTATTTAGCGTTGCCACATGCAGATACTTTTAAGAGTTACTGCATTAAAGATCATTTTCTCCTGGAGCATTCTGTACTTGCTGGTGGTGTTTATCACCCAGCGTTTAGTTCTGATCCCAGTAATGTATGCAGAACCGAAGACACCCCTTCATCACTCCGATCCTTCTGGGAGTTAGTATATGTTGTAAAAGAGGGGAAATGGGAAAGAAGGAAGATGGGGGGCAATAAGGGGGGAGCAGAGTTGCTCTCTCTCTCTCTCTCTCTCTCTCTCTCTCACTCTCTTTCTCTGTATATATAGATATCGAGAGAGAGAGAGAGCAAGTGAGCTCGCTGGAGAGCCTGAACGAAATCCATTGAGATAAAATAATGCCATGGACTAGACAGTCAGGGAGGAGGCTTGGGAATAGATGGATTCCCTCCTCTTGGGGCTGCCTATTTGCAGCAGATTCTGGCAGGAAACCACCAACTCTCTCACTCTGCCTAGGTTTTCCGTTCTCTTATTACATGAAATGAGCCCAGAGTAAGCCACCATTCTCCTCCCCCTACAAATCTCCAAATCCTGAGGTGTGTATTTAGGAGTTCTGAGGATCCTAGGTAATCATAGAGATAGTGAAAAGATGACTAAGAAATTTCTCTCGAACCCTTTTCAAGTTAAACACCACAAAGCATAGCACTTTGCACAGAGTTGCTGCAGACAGGAAATGTCTGTGAAACTCGCTGGCAGAGAGGAGCTGGTGTAAAAGGTGCTGACGTACTGTATGTAGTGGTTGACACGGTGAGATTCCTTTGCTGACAACAGAGAAAACTTGGGGCCTAGAATCTAATTTTGGTGAGGCATGTACATTCTTGTGTCTTCCTTGTTTCTGGTTTAATTTTAATTAAAGTTTTGTAATTCTTTTTTTCTAATTTAAAAAAATTAATTATAAAATTTGTTGTGCTTTAATTTTTAAAATTTAGTTGCTTCTGGTTTGTTTCTCATTAAAATCCATGAGGAGGATTTGTGGATGAAGCCCTATATTTTCAGAGTTTAATGGAGAGAAACCACAGAAAGACCCCAGAACCCCTCACCAGAAGGCATCATCTGCTTTATGAACTACTGCAACTTCAATAAAGCACAGGGCCTGCCTTGACTCTTCCATCCAGGCAGTAACTCTGACTACAGATGGGCCTGCCAGACCACGTCTTATTATAGAACCCATTTTCACTTATTGGCCTTAATACTGCTAAATCTTCTTATTTACCATTTATTTTACGTATGTTTCTGCCTACACTTGTGCTGCTTTAGACTCTGTGTTTGTTCCCTGAGCTGCCACACATCATTACCTTAGATTCTAGAACTACCTTTGACAAGATCGGGAAGCCTGAGGAGGCCTGGGCCAGTCCTTTGGACACGCAGCACCCCCAGCCTTCTTGCTGGCCAGAAGAAGCACTTATGTCCAGTTGTCTGTCCTTGTCATGCTGTGGTTTACCGCTTTTCTGAAACCACTCTCAGTCACAAGTGCACATCATTTACTTAAGCAACTAAGTGCTGCTGTTAGCTTATGATTTCCTTGATTCCTTAGTGCACCCAGCAGTGAAACCAGTGGCTCTTCTGACTGTGAGGGTGCCTTTGGCTTTTTTCCAGTTTCACGGCGCTTCCCTTCTGCCCTTCCAGATTCTGTGGCTAAGGCTCTAGCATCAGTTCGCCAACACTATTTTCTCACAGGAAAAAGGACAAAGGGTTGCAAAACACATTTTCTGCTGCCAGGACTGATTACTCTCATAAACGTGTATCAATTCCAGTGCTTTCTCTTTATAAACTGCATAGGAAGCATGCGTCTTTGAATCTCTTGCTTTGAGCAGAGTCAAAGGAAACTAAACAAAAGCTTTTTAAAATGTGCACAGTAGTTAAGACCAATTTAAGTGAAAATGGGTTCTATAATAAGACGTGGTCTGGCAGGCCCATCTGCAGTTAGAGTTACTGCCTGGATGGAAGAGTCAAGGCTGGCCCTGTGCTTTATTGAAGCTGCAGTAGTTCATAAAGCAGATGATGCCCTCTGGTGATAACACATTACCGCCGAGGTTGATAGGGATTGCAGATGTGTGGATGAGAAAGTGAACAACTACACTTGGTCTGTGATTGTGGGAAATATATGAGCTTGTACAAGATGAGTCTTGGTTTAAAGCAAAATATATACTTACAGGGAGAGGGAAAGAGTCTTTGTCTCCAGAGTTCTGAAAGGGAGGGGAGATACAGAACCTAGAACAGGTTCTACCAAATTCTCCCTACAAACATTTATCATTTCCCTATGATCATTTCTACACAAGCAAATCCAGGCTAAAAATGAACAGCTCTAAAAAGGAAGTGAAGTCCAATGGTCAAATGTAAGTTTGGTGGAATGGGGGAGGCTAGCCCCTGCATCTGTTCTAGGGAGCCATCGAGAGGATTTGCTACTTACCAACCAATGTGAACCTAAAAAGGTGGGCTTGGGCCACTGATGCACACCAGGAGCAGCACAGAGCAGAGGAAACAGAGCTGAGCCGACACTCACGTAGTCTGAGACTGCCCAGAGCATAGCAGAAAATGACTGTGTGATCCTCTTAGCACCTCCTGGTCAAACAACCTTCCTGTCCTTACTCCAGTTCATAGTATTCTAAAGACAGATCCAACCAAATCACATTTTGCTGATCTTAATCACTAGAGAGACTGACACTACTGACTGTTCTCCCAGCTGTAGCCTGTTTGATGGTTTGAGCCACTTGGCCTAACAACTTGAGTCTTCGTGACAAGTTAAAACTCCACAGGGAAATAAGGAAGGTGTTGGCTTTTAGTACTCATTTCTCTAAGTCTGTCTAGACCACACAGGTGCTGGTGGTGGTGAGGAGGGTGGAGTGGAGTGCAGTGGCGAGGGTGAAATGTGTAGGTGTGAGCAAGACACAAAAAGAGAAGACAGGAAGAGAGAATTTTTTTTCAAAATCGGGCAAAGAATTGGGTCATGATTTTTCCTAAATATAATGCCTTCACTTCTACCCCAGGCACTATAAGCACTTTGTAAAATGACTAAAAGAAGTATCGAGTGGTTGTTTTGAAGTATACTCTGTACATTTATAAAATGCAGATGAGAAGTGGTTGGTTTACTAATGAAGGGTAAAAAAACTGTCTAGTAACTTTTATATGTAACATAAGCACGTTTTATATACTGGAAAGGACAGACTATAAGAAACTGAGTTGTGACCATCAGCCAGATGTTGACTTTTTTTATATTAAACTAGTTACAGTTTTATCCAATATCCAGAAATGATTGATTGTTCTCCTCCAGGAGAACAACATATCAGATATGCTTCTGATGTTTGTGCCCTCCACTTATTGACCACAATTGAAAGTCAGAGGTACTTAAAGGGCAAAGTAACCTCATCTCAACTCAACAATTATAAAGTTATTTTATGGTTTGACCTATAAAGTTATCACCATCAACTTGAAGCCCCAAAACAAGTATTGTTTCCATCAATGGTTATTCTACAGTGCCTGTTGTAAAATGCACTTTATTCTCAAACCAGAAACACCACTCGTTGAGTGTTGCTGGGAGGTTTGTTTTGCTAGATGGGTGAAAACTTCTCCCAGCACATCAGTGAAAATGCAGGCAAGAGAAGCACTTGACCTTGAAAGTCCTGGACCCCTTGTTTTTGTTAAGGGTACAATTTGCCCAAGGGAGGAACTTCTGAGTCATGCGTATGTCCTTAGTTCTTTCATTCACCCTGGCTGTCACTCAGTGATTACTGTGCTGCAAATTCTATTTATTCTACATTGTCTGCTATCATCACGGAACAGCTTTATTCAGGACCTCACCATTTTTCACCCTGAGCAGAGTAATGATGTCTGATCTGTCCTCTCTAGTTCACGTTGTCAACTGTCATCTTCTACACTGGTGCCAGAATGGTTTATGAAAACAAAGTTCCTTTCTGTGACTCCTTAGTACCTTTAGGCTTGAGTTTGAATTCCTTCAGCGCAGGGCCCCTATTTAATCTAACACTGTTCTGGTATTGTGTTTTTGCACTACTAAGTTTGCACTGTAAGTGAACCCATGAAACTACATGTTCCTGGAATCTGCTACCACATCACATTAATTTGCTGCTTTACACTTTAACAAAAATCCTTTCATCCACAATTTCATTTTCAACCTCCTAAAATGCCCTACAAAGTAGGGGGAAAGTAGGTGCCATTTTTCTCATTTTACAGAGGAAGAATAGGGGATTGACTACACACTGATTTAATAGGTGAGTATAACCCAGACTCTTGATAATCTTGATAATCTTTATGTAGATTATAGAATTTATGAATTACCTGTGGAGAAAATGCAATGCATACTTTTATGGTCTGGTATCCTACTGTTCTTCTGAAACCCACGTCCAGCTGATTCTTTATGAACTGCATAATCATTTAAGATGTACATATTTACATTTATTTTTCCAAAAAAAATAAAATATTTAATTTCAGAGTTGGTTATTTTTTTTTCTTTTTTTGACAATTCTAATAATGACTTTTCTTTGTGGAATGTGTTATTAGGGACTAATGCTCCAAGCTCCTGAGAAAAATCTATAATCACCTCTTTTTCCAAATAAGTAATATGGAAAGTTGGACTTCTCAAGGTCAATAAACTGCCAAACATGTTACATACAGGCAGCTGTAAAGTCATAAAACCATGATGGATAGGAGTGGGGAGAACTGTGGACTCATCTGTACATTGCATAGGAAACAGGTGTCACCCCTAGTGATATTAATGGGATATTGTAAACTCATTTTACTACCAGAATTTAAATTAAAAGGGAAGGAGGGGTTTTGGAGGAGAGGCTCTTGAAAAATCTCATTTTCAGCAAGTTAAAAAAAAAAGTCACAAAGGCAATTTAGTTTATTTTTTAAACATTCCCTGTAGTGTTGTGAAGACTAAACAACAGCTTTGAGCTAGTTCATAAAAACCAAAATGTAAAAAAGAGGAGGATAAAAACTGGATAGGAACAAATAGGAAACCGTCCAACTTAATTGACCAGGCTGATTAAAATGAGAAATATAAACACCCTCCCCAAATGAGGAACTGTAGGATATGCAAAGTCATTTCTTCAAATTCCTCCTGGAATGTTTGCAACCCATGTTACTACCTGTGTTATTTAAAAAATAAAAGCAGAAATGAAAAACCCAATTTTACTAATGGAATTGTAGTCAACTGAGTTTAACTGTGACATATGAAAGTAATATAATTTCATTTAAATTTCCCTCAATGGGTTTAGAGGTTAAAGTTTTAGTACAGTGACTCATTATCCATGATGTACAACGTGTTGATATTATGCAAAAATTAAGAAGTTGTCTAAGATCACTAGGTAAGGACAGTTATAAAGATAAAATGTTGTGTGTGACAATCAGCCTGCTAGTCATTTAGAAATAGATTGTTTTTCTAGTTAATATATTAGTTGATGGAAGAGAAAGATAGGCAATTTTGAGGGAATTTGTTTACTTCTTAGAGACTAGAAGTATTAGAATTGTGGTTTTTTTTTTTTTTTCTTCAAGCTTGGGAACATGTATTTAATTAAAATAGCTCCCCCCCACACTTCCAGTTTATTAGCATGATGTACATTGTAGAAAGTAGGGTAGACTAGATTATGATAAGGTAGCAAACAACCTAGAAACCTCAGTGGCTTAAAACAACAAAGATTTATTTCTCTCTCATGACTCCACCAAACTAAAAAGAGACCAAAAGATGCAACCGTGCTTATAAAGGAGAGAGTCAGAATTATTTTTAAATACCTCATAGTAACTGAGGAACCCATCAAGAAGATTACTGAAAATTCTACCATGTAACATTTGGTTAACTACCTTCCGTGTGTGTGTGTGTGTGTGTGTGTGTGTGCGTGTGTGTGTGTATGTACACACATACACACACATGTGTTTAAATGTAGAAATGATACAAATACAGTTTGTGATCTACTTTGTTTACACTCAATATTGTCTCATGTACACATTCTATTAAGATGCAAATACATTTATTTTGATAATTTTATAGTATTTCATTGAGTAATCATGCATAATGGGCTTGATCTATTAATGAACATTTAGGCTGTTTTCAGTTTCTTCATTATTATAAACAAGGCTGTAGTGAATATCTTAATACTAATCTCTCTAGATTTCTATTATTCCACTGGAATAATAAGTGGAAATTTACATTAAATTCTATCAGTAATTTCACTTTTGTTTAAAACTTGCAATATTGCCCCACAGAAGAGATGTGCTAATTTAAACTATCACAAAAAGAAATTGTAAACATCTAGTTCTTTGTAACCCTGCATAATTTCAATTTTTGCCATGGTCATAGGCTCAGTGAATTCCTATTTTAAGATGATAAGGTTCAAATGCTTTAATATCTGACAAGTAAGAAAAGCATCTATCCCTTCCTTATTTCTGTAAGAAGGAATCTAAATCCAGTTCCACATGTTAAACTTGAAGTATCTTTGAAACATACAAAAGTAGATGCTTAGTGGGGATCAAAATATAAGAGACTGTAACTCAAGAAAATCAATGAACTATAGTTCATCAATTTGGGAGTATTTTATGTCTCATGGTGAATGGCACATTAGTCTGATAGGGAGACTTGGTATGGTTAGAGGTAGAGATGGGCATAGTCCTGAGACCTGAAGAAATATGAAAATGCCAACAAAAGAAACAGAACAGGAGTGACCAGAAAGGCACAAAGAAAGTGGGGCTATAAAAAGCAGAGAGAGAGTATATTCAATAATGGTCTTGAAAGTCAAGTAAGGACTCAAAAGCGTGTGCATTGAATGTAGCCTCTTGGACATCAGATCACTGATGACCAGCAGAATGCTGAGAATGTTTGTATCTTTGATGCTCAGTTTTGTTTTGGTTTTAATTGTGAAAGTGAGGTTGATGATGTCCACCCCATCAAGAGGTGTAAGGTATGGAAGAATCTGCAATAGCATGGAGGCTTAGTGTGTCATCTATACAGTAAATAGTTCTTCTCACTTTCCTTCTCTTCTCCCTCTCCCATCTCCCCAGACCTCTCATCCTTTGTAACAGTAAAATCCATTGTGTTTCCTACTCTATATCATTTTGTCTTTGTTAATAATGGGCTATATTTTGAGCACCTCTTTAATGTTTATTTCCTTAAGTGCTGGGCACGAATCTAATAAATAATCTTAGCCAATTAAATTGAATTGCCTTTCAGATCTGAAATTTGGAGACTGAATCTGTTGCCTCTTTCACAAAATGTTTGATTCTCCCATACTCTTTTCAGGTTGACAATAGTTAACAAGGCAACAGGTTCTATTTATAATAAGAAGGCAAAATGAAAGCAACATGAATAGCAGTGGGTAACCGTTGCAAAACAGCACTACATTTCTGCACAAAGAACTTTTGTTTAAAGCAGGTAATGACAGACTTAGTCACAGTTTTATTCCTAATCAATATTGTGGGAGAGAATACAAGAGCTGATGTGAATTACTCTCTTAGATTTAAAAGCACTATCTGAACCACTGATCTAGAGAAATTATCCATATAAGTCTTTAGACCTTGAAGTTGGTTATTTTGCAGTTGTGTTATTATATTTAGCATGATTTTTCCCCCTTTTCTTTAGGGCATGTATATTTTCTTCTTTTATGGTGGCTTTGTGTCTCTCAACTGAAAGGACACTTGTATGGGGTGTACAGTAATCAAAGGGACCGAAGATGAATGAGTGTAGAGTCTTTTTGTTAAAGCACCATTAACTCAGCGGCATCTACCTGGAATGTAGATGCACTTTGCTGATTTCATTTTGATAATGCTGTAAGCTGGTCTCTGATAATTGCCTTCTGTAATTGGAACAAATTTATGATTATGCTAATTCATTCTCAGCCTCCCAATATATAGAAGCTGAGCTAATCCATATCTGTCCCTGATTTTCCTTTATAGATCATTACATGATTAGCCTCTCACTATGTCTGTTCTGTTCTCAACAGATTTGATTTCTCAAATGGCATGTGTATATGTATGTATGATATGCATTTGATTATCTTTTTCTTACTGTATGTAACTGAGATACCAGCTTTTAAAACCAGTCTATGATAAGAACATTTAAGATTTTTAATGTGTTGATCCTTAATAAGATAGCTATTTTCTCAGCACAGGAGCATGTATTACATGGTAGCAGGGAATAAAAACAAGAACTGCTAATTAATATCACCTCACCACAACCTTAAAACCTTATTTACATGCCAGAGATTATGGGAGGAAACGTGAATACAGAGACAGTTTTGAGTCTCTGAACGAAAACTCTTTATAATCTTGCTAGAGGTTGTCCCATTCTAAAATAATCCCTTTAAATGAAATGGCACCTTACACTGTTTTAGATCATTCTTTGTGATATCAAGCCTTGGAAGCTTCTCCTAGGTGTTGCTTCATCAAAGATTCAAAACCAGGATTCTGTTTCCTCTAGCAGATGGGAACCTGCACAGGTAGAATTAGCAAAGAGCAAGATCAGACACACTATCAGAAACACAGCTAAAGAGGGAATGGCAGTAGGAGCCCCTACAAATCATCTTTTGATTGCATCTCTCTCCCCATTCTTATATTTATGTTTCATCTGTTGAAGTTTCTTTTCCCTCTGATCATCGTTCTTCCAAATGCTTTACATTAATGTAAAGATATCTCATTCTTCGCTCATGGTGCTGTTACAGTTCCAGTAAAGAATGGATCTGGGTGTTCATGTTCCAGAGACCATTTTCCTGTCAAAACGAATTAAAAAAAAAAAAATAACACGAGACTCCACCAGAGTTTCATAACTGAAACAGGGAAGTTAAAGGACAACACTGCTCTGACAAGAGACACACTGTCAGAACATAAAGTTCCATAATCAGAATCCAGGCTTCTACAGACATACTCGTGTCTGTCACTCCATTCAGCATCCAGTAGTGTGATTCTGTCTGTGATCACTAGATTTCTGTCATCTACCTGGTTCTGCTGCTGTGGCTTCACGATTAAGCTGAATTTCTGCTTTCTTTTGTGATGCATAATCAGATAAATGAGACTAACTTGAAGAAACTGCAGTGTAGGTGGCTTTAAAATCAATCTATAGAGTCTGGGGAGAAAAGGAAAGACAAAGAGGGAACATGATAGGACTGTTATAAATAACTTGAAGGAAATATTATCAAGGAGAGAGCAGAGGACAGGTGACATCTAATCTGAAAGTGGCAAAGCAAGTAATGCCCTAAACTAATACTGGCAGATAATATGTTCCAGAATGTGAAGAGTGTCGTCATGTAGCCAATGGTTAAATTCCAGTTAAAACTAACTGAAGAATAACAATTCAGCTAATGGGAAATGTTAAATTTGAGTAATTTTTATTTTAATCTCTAGTAATCCTGGCCACATTCTGAACATCCTGACCTGTTAATATAATCAGAATGTATGCCTTCAAGTGAATGCTGTCATTTAAACCATGCCTCTGGGAAACTATACACTTACTCTAACAATGTTGCTTTTGTCAAGATAATTTTTGCAACTCTCACATAAAAATGATCATAAAATCAACAAATATGTTTTCAAAATTATCATCAATGGTGATATTCCTCCATATTTCAATACAATTTTGTAAATAACATAGTTATCCCACCCAAAGCTAGCATATGATATGGATGACTGAGCACAGTGGTTAAAGACTAATATGGGAGTTGACCTCGGGCAAGGCACTTAATATCTGTTTCTTTATCTGGAAAATGGGCAGGGAAGGGTAATAAAAATGGTTTCAATTGCATAGATATGTTTCAAGGATTAAACTAACACATGCATATTGTTTAAAAGAGTACTTGACACATAGTGATTGCTAAAGAAAGACTACACTCTTATTTTTAGGCTGAAAAATCCATTTGATTTAAATCACGATCTGATTTAAAGTGAATGAGGAATTTCTTGGGGTTGGAAGTCCAGAGGCTTCCTGTTCCTGTGGAACCCTGTCTTTACTTCTGCCTGGTTTGTACTATCCCCTGCCTCCTGTTCTTGAGTGTCATTGCAGCTTAATCTCTCACCAGCTAGAATGTTCCTTCTCTCTGTTCACTCACACAAATCCACTTATTTTGTAAGATGGCAACTTTACAAAACATTTGGGAGGTTATATGGGAAGTGACCACATTGTGTACTTGGGGACCTTCCAGAGCTACCTCACAAACCCCCTATGAGAGCCCTGCTATCTTCACCCAGGCTTACTGGACAAGATCGCCTTTTCAGGCTATCCTTGGATGTACTGGGGACTAGACCATTTATTATACTTGCTTAATTCATACCTTGAGTGAGTAAATGTAGTTCATCTTGAGACCATATGTAGCCACTATGCGATATTAGTTATTCCCAGAGTGTGAGCACACTTCAGAGCTTCTACAGGTTCCATTCTGACCATCACAGTCAAGCCAATATCTCAATAAAGCAAGCCATATGAAGTTTTGTCTTCCAAGTGCATTTAAAAAGCTATATTTAAACCATAGTCTGTAACGTGTGCATAGCATTATGTAAAAAAAAAAAAAAAAAAGAAAAATGCACATGGCTTTATTAAAGCGAGACGTGTGACTTCAGTCCACCTGGAACACTTAAAAGGTCATTATAGTTATTAATTTCCCTAATTTCAATATTTTTGTGTCTCAGGGAATAGAGAAGCCCTAAGAGTGGGAGAGAGATGGAGAAAATCTGTCAGTAGAATAATCAGAGCCCACACTCTGGAGAAATAGTCCAACATTTATATAGGGACACAATTCATGGCACCCCCAGACAAATAAAATAATAACATTAAAGACCATGGATCATAGATCATCATAATAGATATAATAACTACTAAAAAATTTAAGACATTGTGAGAATTATCAAAATGGGACACACAGATGTAAAGTGAACACACGCTGTTTGAAAAAATGGTTCAGAGTTTGAAGCAGGATTGCCCCATCCTTCAAATTCTAAAAGCTGCAATGTCTGCAAAGTGAAATAAAGCAAAGTGAAATAAAACAAAGCACATATGTATATTTAAGAACAACTACACCAAAAAAAAATGTATCTCTTCTAGATCACATCTATATTCAACCGAGGATCTAAAGCAAAGAATAATACTCCTTGACCCTATCCCTAAAAATGCAGTTTAAATTTCATTGTGGGTATATGTAAATCATACCAGTCTCTAATTTGCAAATACATCACTTTAGTTAGAACATTTATTCCACACTTATTCTCAGAAGTAGGTTCTCTGCAAGATATAAGATTATTTAAAATATTCATATTCTTAAGGAACTTGCTAAATGAGCAACACAGAAAGAAAATGATCACAGGCAATAAGTAGATGGATTGAGGGTTCAAAACTTATAAATCTGAGGTTACATCTAAAATACATATGAGCAACTCAATTTTACATGGACTTCAGCAAATCCCAAGAGAAGACTGGAATTGAGAGGTAGGATACTTGGTAGATAACATCACCAAATAGCCCTCATTGGCTTTTTCTGTGGGCTATAAAGGGAGAGTTCCAAATGGATACTATCTAAAATTTAAAGGATAAGAGGTTTGTGATGTTGTAAAGGAAAAGAGATGGTCAATTAAAATGGTTTACTTTGCATTCTTTTTTTTGTTTCCAAATGGTTATAGCACCCTGACCTTCTCATTCTCTTTAGAATATTAAGAACAAGAAAAATATGAGAGTCCTGACATATATTGCATGATAGACATAAACATTTAGGTGTGAGGTCTGCGCATATACGTATGTAGATTCCTTTGTTGAAAGGTCAGGAGAAGTAAATGTTAGCACTCATGAAAACATTTTCAAATGTAACCCAGGTCTCAGATAATATAAACTCCCACAAACCATCATTCCATAACTCTTCCAAAGGTGGTCGTCTCCCTATCTGATCATACCATGTGCCTTTTGGTGAGAAAATCTATAGGCTTAACACTTTCATACCTTCTGTCCCCAGTGAACCAGAATGACTGATCAGGAACCTGCTGTCTGGCATGAAATCTAATTGTCTTTGATGGTCTGCTTTTCCAGATTTGTTTATAAACTGGAAAAATCTACAAATTGCAGACCATCTGTACATAACACTATGCTAATGAGTGCCGGCATCCTGCAAATCCATAAGCTCATTACCTCTAAATAACTAGTTTTTTCACATGCTCCTAACTGGGATTATCCATCTAAACCAAATAAGTAGCAACCTGATGAAGAATTATTTCTCTGAGGGGTAAATGCCTCCAACAACCTTCTGGAATATGAAACCTCTCTTTCAAAAAAATGACCTGTTAGCCTGAGGTCATTTGGATCAGTGATACAAATGCCCCTTACTTAGCCTCCAGGTGATCAATGTATCGATCTTCTAATGAAAATTTGAAAACTTGTATTGCTTTTGGTAAGAACTTAATTTGGACTTCTCAGTGTTGGCAATTCCTTGTAAAATAATTTCTGAACTCAGTGTACATGTCCTTATATTTGCAGAATACTGTATGTAAATCCAAAAGTCATTTTTTGCTAGTCAATCATTTCCATGAGAAAGCCTTGGGGCAATGCCAACATTCTAGTATGGCGGGGAGGCAGGTTTAATGAAAAGGAATTAACTTCAGTGAAGGACAGTGAGCTCCTCTTTCTTATGCTGTTCACTAGGGCCAGAAAATTGGTGCATCACAGTTTCTGTGGGGCAGAGGGGGTAAATCTATTTCTGGCTTATGCAATATTTTGCTTGGCCCTCATGAAATAGTAGTATTTAACAAATGAGCTATCACAACATTAGAATCAAGAAATGTTACATTAAAATATCCATTCTTGTCTTCTCATGAAAAATGAAAGATCTGGTTACACTGGTAACTATAGTCCGAACCCCAACTGTAGCTGCACATTTGCACAAGTCACGTGGCCTACGTTTTATCACAATTATCACCACTTCTGGGTGTTGCCTATTGCTAAGGCTAAGTACTGTGTACATCTGAAGACCACTATTATACATTAAAAGCAAAAGAGATTTTTAAGCAAAAATGAATTCATTCTCATTTTTCTTTGTATTTTTCAAAAATATTCATGCTTCTGAAGTGGTAAAGTAAAATGAGACAGAGATATATTTTTTAAGAAAAATGAAAGTGAGCTTATTCTTTCTTAGAAATGAAGAACAGCCCCTTGTCTTTAATATGCAGGCGGTGCATGCTGATGCCTTGCACCCAGCGTCACTTCAGTAATTTATGTTACCTCCCTGGCCCCCAGGAACATTTGAGTTTGCAACTGCTGGTGTAGAAAATGCTTTTTTTCTCTCTTATTTATTAAACTATTCTACATTAGGAGCACTTAGCTCATCAAAAATGTTTTAAAATTTCTCTAAGTGACAAAAGCATAAATCTAAGAGCAATTTGTCACTTTTATAAGCTCAGAAAATACCAAACTGATTTCCTCATAAAGATACTGTCATCAGTTAAATGGATAAACTATTAGGTTACAAATAAAAAACACCCACACTTAAGAGTCTACTGATGTGCAAGTTGTTTACAGCCATAACTGGACTGATGGCTTTTAGTCATGACACCATAAACACCAATGTTAGGCTTGTGTGTTTTTCAAGCTATGATCCAGAAAGATTCAGTCATAGACTGTGTATGTCCACAGTACATGTGAGTTGGCAGGGGCAGAATGTATGTCAAGGCCAAGTTGTGGTGGTGCAGGTTATGTACTGAGCAACTCCAGGGGACATGATTTACTTAGAGAGGATATAAATGATCTCTCCTGAAGTTATGCAAAAGTGTCTCTGGATGTACCCAACTTAGGTAGCTCAGGACCTGTCACATCTGTTGTTCTGATACCCTCACTTCTGCATCAGTTAAAAGATCTTTCCCCATTTGTCCATTTTTCATTTTGGGATTTCAGGTCAGTTTTAAATATAGGAAATATTTTATGGTTACATATAAATTTGAAAACCACTGTGCTACATGGCAAGTAAAAGATATTTTTTAAGCTAAAGGTAATTCAGATTACTAAATAGCTTTTCCTTGCATGCGCCACAATTAACTACCAGGAAGAAAAGAATAGCCATCCCTCATCTTCTTTTAAAACCTTTGCAAACAAACTGCATTTTCTCCCAATCGTTTTTGAAGCATATATATGACTTTTTTTTTGTTTTAAAAATTAATGACCCAAAATATACATCTCGCATTGTAACTCTTGTGTATTATGAACTTTTTCTTTGTTTATTGCTTGAAACCATAACTTCATAACTTTTTTTTAAAAGATTTATTTATGCATACAAGAGCTGGGGAACAGGCCAGAGGTGTGGGGGGTGAGAGGATTCACCAGAGACAGAGTGAGGAACAGAAAAGGCAGATTGACCGAAGTACATTGCTGAGGGGAGCAGCAGGTGAGTCAGGAGAGGTCTGCTGCGCCACATGGGTTGCTCCCTGGCCAGCTGGGGATCGAACTCGTGCTGCAGTGGCTGCAGACAACTTCACAGGTCACCACCAGGGAGGCCCAACTTCATAACTCTTAATGCCAGCATAATACTAAATTATATTGTTGAATCACACTGAGTTTAAACAAAGCTCTGTTGTGTAGCATGTAGCTTTGGCATTCCTTCTGTTTTTCTTTTTTTTTTTTTGCTATCAATTCATTATGGTTAAATCCTTATTTGTGGCCCTAATACTTTCCTGTTGTAAATTCCGGCAGCGTAATAAGAAGAACAAAAGGCATTACCACCTTTAAAATTATCAGATGATCATAAGTCCAGGAAGAAAACTAAAGCCAGATGCAGGGCATGAAGGGGGCTTGCTATATTAGACAAGTTTGTTAAGTCAGACTCTCTGACGAAGTAACATTTGATCTGAATGAAAGAATGAAAAGTGGGATTGAATCTGGGGATACCTGTAGGAACGCTCTTCCAGGAGGAGGAATCAGGAAGTGTTCTGGCCCTGAGGTAGAACTTGCTTTGAACTTTCTGGGACTGGAAGGAGTTTAGTAGGGCTGGAGTACAGTGACCAGGGGCAACCTGGAAGGGCTTGCGGGGTTGTTCTAAGTGGGATTTGAATCCATTGAAGGATTTTGAGCTAGAAAGTAGCATGATCTGATCCCCTTGTGAATGATCAACTGCAGTGCAAGAATAGAAGCACTGACAGTTAACAGGCAATTGTGAAGTTCCAAGAAAGGAGATAATGGTAGAGTAGTAATCGCAGAATTGCCCCATGTTCTATAAGGTCAGCAAGAACTAAACAACCACAGGAAGAAAACTCTGTGTGTGTGTGTGTGTGTGTATATGTGTGTATACACATATATATATATACACATATATACACATATATACATATATATACATATATACATATGTATATATACATAAATATGTGTGTATAATTTTAATCCTTGCTATTTTGGTGGGAAAACTTCATTTTATTATTAATTTTTTATGATTAGTGGTGTAGAATATTCAAATGTTTAATTGCATATATTCCTTTTTTTCTTCAACAAATTCTATATTCAACTTTATGCCATATTACCTAGGATGGAATATTATAATCCATTTACATGGGAGGTTGAGCTATTCAGATTATTTTTCAGATCACGGTATTATCAACTTTGTATCTATTAACTTCATAACAAGTATTTTCCCAATTTGTTGGCCACTTAATTTTGTGTATGAATTCATTTTATTTAAGTTTTCTATTTAAAACTTGTACTTGGTGATTGTGGCTTTAATTTCCTCTGGGCCTAGATTCTATGAGGAATGTTCTTTCTGATTTCCAGGTGCTGGGGCATCCTCGGTTTCTGTCTCCAGGACACTGTCCTCAGGGCTCTTTCTGACTCTCTGTTCTTTAGGAATAATTTACTTATGAACTGGGGCTAGACTTCCCTGCTTCCTGACCAGCTGTTTGGGAGGTGGGGAGGGGGTTGTATGAAAAAGAAGACAACTGAAGTTGAGACATAAGGAAACAGTTTTCTAGATGCTAAAAATAGCAAGAGTAAGGAACTAATCACTTGAAAAACAGGCCAATTTACATTCTGAATTTCTGAAAGGGTGGGGTTGTTGTCCATTCCTACTTTAAGCAGATACTTTGTTCTTTCTGGTGAATTAGTAGTGATAGTAATTTTGAAAATTCAATGCTATTGGCTCTATAATAAGCATTTATCCCAGATATTGGTAACAGTGCTACTCCCAGATCTTTCTTTGTTTCCATATTATCCATTAAAATGTAAGATGCATAAAAGAAGAAATAAAGATGATTTTGTTCATCTCTCCTTTCCCAGCTCTCTGAATAATCTCTGACATTCAATAAATATTAGAGTATTTTCCATGTGACTAAATGGATGAGTGAAATGGGCAATGTTAGGGGGGAATCTAGGATATTTTGTCCTAGACTGGTGGTCAGTGCGTTATAAAATTCTCTGGTGTCCTGCTTTGTCAGAACAGTGTTTTTGTCTGTGGGTAACTATTAGGACTATTAGTGGTACTAACATACTAGAGGGTAGTGAGGCCTTAAGGGAATCAAGGGGCCCCATGTCAGGCCTGCTATCTCCCCGCTCTGCTCCACAGAGCATTTTCAGCTCTTGATGTGTTAAAGCACTTCCCACATCTCCTCTCCTGGCATCCTTGTCTTTCCTGAAATTGACTTCTTCTAGGGTAGATTTTAGATGACTAACGAATTTTGGTAGTCCAAACTTGCGGCAATGGGGTGGCACTTGGGTAAATATCCAAGGTCATTATAGGTTTCCTTTCTGATACATCCCTTTATAATAGAGACCAACAAATCCTTATTAAACTGTATGGTTACATAACAGATGTCACTTGTTTATTGTGATAAATTAGAATTCTTTAGATTTAAACATGCAATGAGGCATTTTATTCTAAAGCCAACTTTCAGTTATCTGTGCTAATGGTAGGAGTAGTGTGATGAAAGTCCCCGTTATGGGTATGCTCCTGTGTGGTGAGATCTCTTTGTTGCAGTCCCTGTCATTGATTTCTTTTTTTTTAAAGACATTTATTTATGCATACAAGAAATGGGGTACAGGCCAGAGATGCAGGGGGGTGAGAGGATTCACCAGACAAAGCGGGGAGCAAAACAGGCAGACTGACTGAAATACACTGCTGAGGGGAGCAGCAGGCAAGACAGGAGAGGTCTGCTGCTCCATGTGTGTAGCTCCCTGCCCGGGGATTGAACTCATGCTGCAGAGGCTGCAGATTGCTTTTTAGTGCTGTGCTTAACCCCTTGCACCACCAGGGAGGCCCCCTGGCATTGATTTCTGAATTGAATTAGGGTGTTTGTGTCTGTTAAATTACTGTGTTTAACAAATGTTGAGAAATAGAGCTAACTGGTTATCAGACAAGAGGTGTGCCAATATGGCACTAGAGATTGAAGATGTGTAGATGTAGATGCAAAAGACGAAGTAAGGAAGGGAAGTATGTAAAGTAGGGCAAAAACTGGCCTCTTTTGTGAAATAGGGGAACCAGAAGTATAGTATACCTCAACATGGGGAAGATGGTCATTTAGGGGCCAGAAGATTCCACCTGTGTCTTTTTCAAGTGGTCAAGGACAGGATTAGAATGAAAACAGAAAGAGGACAGGTTCTCCAGGAGCAAACCAGAGAAAACAAAACAGAGATGTAGTAACCTTCACTCAGAGAATATGAGAAGTTCACCCAGAAGAGAAGTTGGGGGCCTAACCCAGCCTATATGCCTGTTGAATCATTGAAAGAGTACATTAATTGAAAATAGATTTTCAAAGCCAGGGAACACTGAAATTTGAATTTATGTGTCTATGATTGCCCAAGTATGTATTACTTTGGCCTTTTATACATTCCGACACCTATTAAAAGTTATTTAAATGCAGTCATATTGACTTGAAACCTTGTTTGACAATGTACTATTCCCTCAGCACAAAGCAGAAGTTCTGCATGTATGTGTGGATTTTCTGAGCTCTATTTTGAACCAGTTATTGAAACATCATCACCATCAGAATTGTAAAAATGAATTATACTGAAATGACCTAATTGCAGTCACCTCTTTTCTATTGCATATTTAGAAAATGGGTCAATTCAGTAGGATGTTTGTGTTCTTTTCCTACCTCCAGTTTATTGACTTGTGTATCAATTTCCAGAATACATCAACGTTATTTAAAAAGAATGGGTTATGGAAAAAGAAAAAAGATCATTACTCTCTTGCTATGTTAGTTATGTTTCTCTCCCATACTCCAGAACTGCTTGCCTCCGAATAGCAGTTTTTTTTTTTTTTCTAATGACTTGTAAATATTCCTTTCTTCTTATAGGTAGAATGGCTGAAAAATGAAGAGCCCATTGACTCTGAACAGGATGAGAACATTGACACGAGGGCTGACCACAATCTCATTATCAGGCAGGCACGGCTCTCAGACTCAGGGAATTATACCTGCATGGCAGCCAACATCGTGGCCAAGAGGAGGAGTCTGTCTGCCACAGTGGTGGTTTATGGTAAGACCAGCCCAAAAGCCAAGAGTGGATGGGGAGGATGGAAAGCAGAGAAGTTGAGGGATGTGTATTTTATTAACGCTTCAACATTGCCAGCTGTAGGACCTGGGTAGTCATTCCCCACAGTGCTCTCCTGCCTTCCCCCATGTGGCAGGTGAGCACACATCCCTGTTGCTTTTAATGTGTTTGATTTTCCACTCAATATTGGACTTCTGTGAGATAGTCTGGTGACATTTCCAATCTCTCTCTCTTAAAAATAATTTAATAAGTTGTTTACTTTCTTCTGTTGTATTTATATTTAAAAAGAATTGAGGTGGGCAACTTGTGCATCCCACCCCTCACAAAACCAACATCAACCCCATCTTCCTAAGTCCTGCTCTTGGTATTCCCTCTCCTTGCATAGAAATCCACCAAAAACAAACATTACTATTTGTTAATATCTCAGGTATTGTATAAAAGAAATCCCCAGCTATTTTGGTAAAGGCATCCCCTTCCACAATAGGAGGACCTTGGGAATTATTTTTGAAGCACTGAAAGTAATAGAAATTCATATGCTGATATTCTTTCTTTTTACGCTGGATTTTCAAGTGCTTTAGAGATATGTTGATGATTTCTTCCTGTTTTTTTTTAATAATTTCCCTGCAAAAAACAATCCTGTGTCCCTCCTAAAGCAAATGAGTAGACTGAGGCACAGAGATGAGGTAACCCCACTATTGCCTCACAATGAAGCAGCCAGTGGGGGTCCACATGGTCTTGGTCTCTTGGTCCCTGGATGCCCAACTCACAACACCTGGCACAGTGGCTTGCACATAGTAGGCAATCAGTAAAAACCTCTCTCCTTTTTTTCTCCCCTCCCCATTTTTCTCTCTCAGTGAATGGAGGCTGGTCTTCCTGGACAGAGTGGTCAGCCTGCAATGTTCGCTGTGGTAGAGGATGGCAGAAACGTTCCCGGACCTGCACCAACCCAGCTCCTCTCAATGGTGGGGCCTTTTGTGAGGGAATGTCAGTGCAGAAAATAACCTGCACTTCTCTCTGTCCTGGTGAGATATATGTAGATTCCCTTTTCCCTTCTGATCCACCAACAGTATTAAGCTGGTGTGAAGCAATTAATATAGCCTTCCTTCCCAAAGTTACCCTCTCCCCAGTGCTTAGAATGGGACCTTTGTCCAAAATGCTAATAATCAATAGCAAAGTGGGTGAAAAAAAACCTCTGTGCAGTGTTCGTGGGCATATTTTTTTTTTTTTGGTCATATACGGATGACCCTGGACACTCACCATCAATATACCAAATGCTTCAAAATAGTTTTATACTCCCAGTGTTTGGTTGGGCTGAGTCATTCCCTTCTCTCCTTGGGTTCTCCCATGTTGTGACATTCATTGGTACAATATCTAGCAGGGATGAAGTGAGTTGTCTATGAGCACATAGCAGGTACCAAAAATCCGACCCTTTCTTCTCAATTATCAGTCAACTAACATTTCCATCTCTAGCTTCGTATTTATTTTCAATACAATTTTCAGAGATTGTATAGTACCACAGCAGTTTATATTTCACATTTGGTTTATGCTTGCTTCCCTTTATGGATAGATGCATTTACCAAATATGTTTTTTTTTTTTAAGTTCTAAAACTGACTTTAAAGCAATTTATACAATGGGAAATGGATGAGTTCGGAGATGACTTTATTTATGGAAAGCATATCCTCCCATGGTGAAATAAATTGATCCTGGGTCTCATGCAGTATAAAATTTTAACTCCAAGGACACTGAGCTTGAGCCTTGTGTCTTTAAAATTTTGACTATATTTCCACACAAATTAAGGTGAGGTTCTCAGCAGCAGCATATTCTTGGAATTCCATTTTGAACTTGTATTTTTCAAACATTTATTGAGTGCCTACTATGTGCCAGGTACTGTGCAAAGTTCTAACACATGTGTGATGTCACTTAAGTCTGTGTTGTGAGTTGTTATTATCCCTTGGCTGAAATGGTAAAGTGAAGCTAAGTGACTTACCCGGGGTTGCTCAGCCAATAAGTTCACAGAAGCAAAACAAGGACTCAGACATTTTGCTTCAAATTCATTCATTTTGATACTGCCCTATTCTTGACTAATTGCTCTAGATTAAAAATTGAAATATCTTAAATAACCCACTTATGCATGGTTGGACTATTCCTCGGAGGTAATGGGACAATTGCCTCAAACATCTGCCATAATCTCTAGGGTTGACTTTTTTTAGTGGAATTAAATTCAGTTTGTTCATTTCTATACACAGCAGCAATCCATGACCCAAGAAATTCTATTTATGTAAGTCTTGGTATCTTGGGGTTTGAATGACCTGTTTTAGCTTAATACTATCAATATATATGGGTTTAACTTTTTATTGTTTAGGGGCTTTAGGGCTTAAAGATAGTTCATTCTACTCTCTGTTCTAACTGTCAACCCACAAAGAAGTGGTGATTACCAATGGTTACTGCATGTAGTTTATCTGTCCATCTAAGATGCACTTGGGCATGAAAGACTGGGAAAGAATGAATAATGACATTATTAGCCGACCCAGGGGCACTGGTAATTCAAATGCTTGCCTAAATTCAGTAATTGGGCTCATCCTGAAATAGCAAGAGAATTATACCACTGTTTTTGTTAGCTAATTTCTTTAGGAAAGAAACCTTGGAGAGAAGATAAATGAATATGATTTTATTTTTGTTGTGATGGTGATTTCTTTAAAATCCAGCTCTAAGAACAGCAGTCCTGGGGTGAATCTCCTGACAGCTCTCTAGTTCATTCTAATGATGGTTCCTCTTGTTTTCTTTTGAAGTGGATGGGAGCTGGGAAGTATGGAGTGAATGGTCGGTCTGCAGTCCAGAGTGTGAGCACTTGAGGATCCGAGAGTGCACCGCCCCGCCCCCGCGAAACGGGGGCAAATTCTGTGAAGGTCTAAGCCAAGAATCCGAAAACTGCACAGATGGACTCTGCATTCTAGGTAACACCTTCTGTGTCTTTCCATAATCTGAAAAGAAATGTGGCCATTCATTTGGTTAAATAAGTTAAAGGAAAATCACCAAAAGCAAAATGAAAAACATGGAAAAGTAGACAAGTACATTTTTTAAGTAGAGGTGGAGTTACGTTAAATATTTACTCAAAAAAAATAAATATTTGCTCATGGTAATTTCCATTTTGTGTATACATCTATATAATCTTACCTAACCAGGTAAGATTTTGAAATTAAACAAAATGTTTAAGGCTTTTTAGCTTAGCAATTCTTTTTTAATAGCCACCATTTATAGTTTGGTGAAACTGTGAGATGTTTAACCATATGCTGATTTTTCTCCCAAGAATTTTGTAGCATTATGAAACATTTTAACAATTTTCTGGGGCAAGGGCATGTATGGTGACTATTATCTTGTAAGTGGGGGTACAAGAAAGATACCTTCATGCCTTTGCATGAAGTCAGTCTGGCTGAGCAGGAAATGGAGTGTTTTCATTTCAAAACTCTGGAACCTTTGCTTTATTCCTGAGATTACATCACTGCCATCTCCAGGTAAGTGCCACTGTACGAGAGGATCAAACAGTGACATTAAGCTTCAATTTGGTGTTATCCTCTTGCTAACTTTGTGTTACTAAATAAGTAATTAGCTGCTTAACTTCTCTGACCGTAAGTAGAAATGATGTGGTTTATTCATGGTTATATTGTCAAAAAATCACGAACAAGCATATTTGAATATTCCATGATACAGAGTAGGCACTCTCTAAAGATTAATCCCATTCAGGTAAGCTAAGGTGCATTGATTTTGACTAGATCCTTAAAAAATAGGATATGCAGGGCATATTTATTCTGTAGAACTAGGTTGCCTATTGGAAAACATTCAATGCAAATAATGTAGCTCAATAGTTTGTTGCTTTTTATTTGGGAAGATGACAATATTAAGGCAGTAATCGAAGTTGAATGTATTTTTTCTGCAACAGTATGTGTGCCCTTAAAAGCAAGTATATCAAACATGCTAATTGCTGAATTTTCAAAATAAATTTACATGATGAATACATGAAATAAGGCATCTGCTAATGCCTTTATTTGCTCAATAGAATTACTCTTATCCTGTTGAAATCAAATATAAGGGACTGTAATAGAAGACAACCTAGCTACCACTTTCAGATGAAAGGACTGTGCCTCCTAATAATTATATTCTAACTATTTGTCTTTCTCCTTCCAAATAGTAGAGAAACTTAAACCTCTGCTATTGATTTTGTGTTAAGGATATGCACTTCTGACCATCCTTGACTATCAGAGTTTTCTTAATTATGATTTTTTTTTTGATAGTTAGAACTGTGAATTTGATACCTTCCAGTGAGCCATTGACAATATACTTTGCTTCTGGTTGAATTTTAGACAATCATAGTAATAACCTTCTCTATCAACCACCAATTAGATTTGCACTTAGGGAAAATCTGTGATTCTTGAAGACAATCATAATCATGTATTTGATAGTGATTCTTTGAGATAACAGGCATTCGTCAGTTGAGTAAAAAAGATTATTTAGAGGTGAAAAATATTCATCACTGAGAATGTGCTGTACAGTCTAGAACCAAATTCTAAAAATCTGAGATGCTATTAGGCAGGATTCTCCAAAGAAATAACAAAAGCAGTAGGATGCATGTGTGTACATGTATACCACACAGCTATATAAAAGAATTATTATAAGGTGTTGACTTAAGATTCTGACAAGTTGAAAACCTGCTGTACTTGATACCCCAGTTAAAAAAAAAAAAAAAAAAACTATTAGGAGAAGTCCCTCTTGCTTAGGGAGAGGCCGGTCTTCTACAGATAAGGCCCACCCACCCATACTATGGAGGCAAATCTGTTTTTCTCAGTCTGTCAATTTAAATGTCCATCTCATTCAAAAACACCCCCACAGAATCATGTTCTACCAAATATTTAAGCATTTGATGGCCCAGTCAGGTTGACTCATAAAAAATTAGTCATCACAGATACATAGGTGCTTGTGAAGTTTGGTTGCTTTAAGCAATTCATTGGCTTACCGAATGAACATCTCCTATGGGTGTTGACAATGTGTAGTTGTAGTCTCAGCCTGTGTAGTTTGATGAGTATTCTCTTTTCATTTTCCTGTAAACAATAAGGTTGAACACATTCTAAGCCATATTCACTGTTACATCCCTCACCACCACTCTGAGTTTAAAATGCTAAGTGAAACTTTTATGCAATTTATTCCTCTTCTATCCATTCCCCTATTCTCTCTTTTCTCTCTTCTAGTTAAAAGCCTCGGTCTTTCTAGCATTCTTTGCTTCCATAGTATACATATTCAAATGTCTGGCTTGATGGCTTCAGTGATAAAGCTTTGAGGGGAAAAAAAGCAGTATCTAATAAATTCACCTCTGTGATCTCAATCATGGGGAAGGTGTGTGTTTATAAGAACCCAACACCATGATGTATTCTGCCCTTTTAGACTAGAGTGGCTACCAATGTCAACAAAAATAACATTTTACCATCTTTGCAAGAAGCAGTGACCAGCAATCTAGTTAAATGATGCCAGTATCACTCTGTGGTTTGCTGTTGGAGTGCTCTTGGTGAAGCTAGCTGTGCTGTCAGGATACAACTCCAGTGAAGTCTGGACTTGATTAAAATAGCATTTGGTAACAGCTTTATGGAGCAGTAGCTTTGTGAAGGGTCTAGGTCATGTTACAGCTTGGGAATTTCCTTCATCCTAATAGTTTCCCTTTTCCCCAACTTCTCTTAGAGACTTAGCAATGACATTGCTTAGCTCTTGGATGACCTACAATTCAGGTTGTATTTAGCTTTCAACAAGGCATCTGAATTTCATTTGTTGCCCCCTGGCTTCATCTCTCCTATAGATGGAGCTGCTAGCTCTGAATGATCACTTTAATACTTCAGTGTGATGTTGCTTGGCTAGTTGTGACTACAGCAGAGAATCTGTGGTGTACTCTGTCAGAGATGACCACACCTAAATGCTCTCAACAAGAATATGAATGCCCTCAAGACTGGTAAGAGTAATATTAGGTAATTTTTGCCAAGACCAGTTAGTCCTGGTATCCGTATAGTAAGCATAGACATCCAATGCCTTTATGCTAGAACATGTGTATGCTAGAAAGATAATATGCTATGATCATATAGATACACATTTTTTAAACGTATATACCAGACATATAATTTTCTGGCCAATGTCCTTTCTCCTTGTTGAACTTAGCTGCCACAGTGCTCTGGGCATTGTGACCAAAGCTAAATAGCACACACATGCTACATCAACAGGAACAAAAGGGCAAAAATGGTGGCTATGTAGCTTGGTTCTGAGGAATATGTGAAGCCCCTGTTCTTTCTCCCTTTATTCCAGCAGATATAAAAACTAAGGGCTTTGGCTTGAGAAGATTAAATAGATCTGCTTCTGGGGGGATTAGTGCCTAGATGTGTAGTGAGACTAAAGCCAGAGAAATGCCAAGGGGCCTGAAAAAGAGAGGAAATCTTCAAGGCTGAGCTACCTGAGAGCTAATCCGTTCTTCTTGTCAAGATGTAAGATAGGTCAGTCCAACATTGACAGTTCAAAAACCAAAACACAGTAAAATAGTACTTTTTTTTTTTATCAATATACCCATCAGAAGTGAAAACAAAGTTTGAATTGACACTTCTGAATTGACACTTTAGAAACCGCATCAAGGATAAAGAAATCCCTGAGCTACAGCTAAATCTAGCCACATTGTCTATTGAATCATTTACTTCAATGACCTAAAGGAAGCACCTGAAAAGGTGAACCTGTAATCTTATCAAAGTAAAGGTTGCCTTGTTAAGCATTTCTCCTGGATCCTCTAAGCCTCATTATCCATTACAATAATTACCAGGGTCCCTTTCCTGTCTTCCCCCAGGGTGAGTAAAAGGATTTTCATTCTGGCGTAGGCTCAATAAAAGTCGTACTTTTTTTGCTGGTAGTTTACAGAATGCCTATTTTACATTTAGCGTTATAATGGATGGATGTCCCTTTACCAAAACAAAAATACATCATTTCCTTTCTTTGGTGAGAATCAGGAATCATACGTGACTCATTCTTAAACTTTTTGTTGGATAAGTTCACCTTTCAGAGCCAGCTGCACTGCACAATTGCATAAATATACTAAGGTATATAGCATAGCAAAGATCTGAAAATGACATCAGCAAGATAAAATGCTCGTACAATGCATCCTTAAATTGTCTGTCAGGAAGTCTCCTCCTGCTTGCTAATATTCCCTAATAGAGTTAATATTAAAACCCACTTAATTATATTCTATTTACAGGAGCACCTACTATATACTATGGACATAAAGATTTTCCTACAGATACCTGATAGTTGCCTTTCTGCATAACAATTGATTAATTCAGAGTTGCCTTCCTGTACACCACATAGCAAATGTGAATATTGCAGGCCCACAGGAGTAATAAGAATGTAGATAGATTTGGATACATATGGTGTCATTAACAGCTTAACAATGATCTCTCCCCCATGCCCCAGTAAGCATTTTCCCAATTTAAGACCAGTGAGTAACAAGCTTTAAAGAGACGAGGTAAAAGGGTTCACTTCGAAGATTCCATTGTGCTTAATTAAAAACAACAACAAAAAGTATCTTAGTGAAAGCACAGTTCTACAAAGCTTTAACTGTCATTTTTGTGCCTTGTGATAAGGCTTCATTTGAGTGCTGTATCATGAGTGGAACTGAGCATAAAGAGGATAAAGACCATAAAATTTCTCCCCTTTGTTATTCAGCCTCTATAGACTTCTCAACTTTTATGCCTTGTTAATAAGATAAAAACATCTGATTGTCTTTTCAACATAATCCCTCTTTCAAATGAGCATTGGCCTTCATCCAAAGGCACATGATAGATATGTATTTCCTAAGCCATTAAAAATATGTGCCTCTCTTATCAACCAGCTCAGAAACATACATTTTGCCATCCAGGAAATTTTCTATCACCATCTTCTCTATTTCCTCATGGACCTGTGCATAGTTGTAACAGAGTAATCTCGGTAAAATCCTTCCTCACTTAGAGAAATCAAGGCAGTTATTCTACCTGTTTTTCTCTTCCATCCATTGTTTCCTTCTCCTCTTCTCTCCTCCCCCTACATATTTCAACATGTACTTTTACAATCTGCTTACATTCTGTCAGTGAAATTGGACAGGAAGTACTATGTTGTGCTTTAGAAACATGATCTCTGGAAGATTGTTTATCTCCAGCACATCTTGTTAACTTGGTTCATTTTGTGAGAGGAATTGAAATAAAACACCTCCACTGTAAATAGGAGGGACTTTGAAATTAAATTTGGGCAGCTGGAGAGCAGGATACATTACCACCACATCCCATTACTTTAGCAAGAGAGGAAACAATACCCCAGGAAAACTAAACAAACAGATTTTTAAAACATTTCTTAAGCAAGTGAAATTTTAGCCATTGCAAAGAAGAAATATTTTGTAAATGTCATTCCCAGGAAGCACAGAGAAGGCAACCATTTTGAACTGAGAGTTGTCACTTGGTACAGAGATTGAACTTCCAGGAGCCCTGGTCAAGATGGGCCTGGGTTGATTTGGCATCAGAGTTGAAATGGTTTATTGTTGTTTTGAAAGATTAGAAATGGACATGAGCCTAGCACTGAGAGACTATAGGATTTGAACATTTATCCCATAGCTAAAGAGCAGGTTATCAGGCCTCTGGGGTCACATGGCACAAGTTTGAGTTTTGATTGCAAGTTTCTTAATTAGTTTGCCTCTAAAATAAGTTTTCTAGGGATCTTTTTGAGAAAGAAATGAGAGAATCCACTTAACATTCATGGTAAGCACTGCATTTGTATAAATAAATTTTGTGTATTCTAGTGAAGGGATTCCTGTGGCCAAACAAAAGGTGTATTCTGTGCCTGCAAAAGTATTAACAGGATAATATTTTAGATAGTTTGCTAAAACATACTCTAATATACTATGCCTAATGAAGTAAAATGCGTTTGTTACTAAAATTCATAAAAGACACAAATTGCATTCTTAATGCAAACCAGTTCTGAGCAGAAATCTGAGATATGCCAACTATTGTAGAAAAACAGTTTAGGAGGACCCTAACAATTCATGAGGTTTTGTAAACTCTATCTGAGCAAAGTATCAGTACCTTTTCCCGGAACTCCTGATTAATGGAATGAGCCACTCTTGATTTTTCCCAACTTCCTTTGTAGCAGGAATTTGGTCCTGAGAAGGAGACACAACAAAGTCATCCATATGGTCACTACCAGTTCCAGAATTCTATGATTCTAGCCACTAGTTGAATGTAATTCAATGGGATGATCCAGGAGACATGCCCTCACAACACTGAGAACAGGATCCATCCCTCCTTTTATAAAATGAACACATTCCGAAGACCTCATCAGAACATGTAATATTTATAAAGCAAATATAATTTGTCAACACGAACTCAAACATCTTTTCTCACTGAAAAAGAAATCCAGCATTCACACGACTGGACGACAGAGCAGTTGGTAGAGCTGAGGCTTGCCCGTCTGCACCCAGCTTCCCGGACGGATGGTGTTTGTGACCTGCCTGGCACTTCCCTTTCTCCACACCCCCAGAGTAGCCCTTCTGCCTTTAATTTTTTATGGTTAATAGATTTGGCTGTAATTACCCACATGTTCCTTCCAAGGTGTCTTCTAGTCAAGTAGTTTCCCATATTTAGGCTTCCTGTCATATAAAACAAACTATCCCCATTTCATTAGCCCTGTGAATTCCAAATTCTACTTCTGCAGTATATTTAATCAGGATTCCACAGTACAAAACCCTGGGCATGAAATATTAGTCTGGACTAGAAAAAGATTTAATGTCTGAGATCATAGAGTGGTCCAGCTATAAAAGAAATGGCAAGAACCCAATCAGGGAAGTGATTTAAAACTGAGTAATCTACTCCAGGACAAAATTCAGTGGCCTCTGGGGTGTGCTGAACTAAGAGAATTAATAGAGATAGAGAAAACTTCTTTGTTTTGATTATACCTTTTTTCCCTTAAATTACAATTGAAATACATGTGTCTTTTCAAGAGCATTGAGAAAGGTGATATATAAAATGAAGATGTTAACATCATCAGTGGCATTAGCATTAACCCTGGCCTTACCCTTTCTCCAGAGAAGTGTCAGTATTAGAAAAAGAAAAGACCTGGCCTTGTGTACATGTGTTTGGTAGAGGACAATGTTAGTGTTCAATGGAATGGAAAATTGCCATGATCATTTAGAAGGATATCATGGTGTGGTAGAAAGGGTTCTGAACCAGAAGTCTCAGGCTTTATTTAGTTCAGGTGTTTCATTAATTAGCATGTGACCTTGAGCAAAGCTCTCTGGAGCCTGTGCTTCATGGCCATATCCATAAAAGCGTGATGGTGTAAGCTTCATTGCAGTAAAACAAGTTGAAATCATTTTAACTTTACATCTTAAGTGTAGCTCATATGTGTATGCTTCTTTATGTGTATACTTATGCATTTTATACATTATATAAATACTTAATATCACTGGTATTTTCTCAAGGCCTGAAGGAAGAGACTAATGAAGTGATGTTATTCAAGGTCCTGTTACATATATATACACATATAAAATATGAAAATACGACTAATAGCAGTGCTTTTGGAATTTAGCCTATTTGAATAATTGTAATACATTCACACCTAAAATTAAACCATTTAGATGATTTTTGTGCAGAAGGGAGGGGGACAACTTTTAGATATGAAACAAATGCAACCCCCAAACATATGCTACGCCAAGAAAGCTGGTTTCCAGACTCACCTTGGAACTAAGTCAACAAATCAGGCATCTAGTATTCACTCCAGTCCCTTCACTGAGAAGCCACAGCATTCTGGGGATTCATACAGAACATAGGAAGTTTATGAACCCTGACTTTATAATGCTTGTAATTGAAATTACATACAAGGCTTAGCAGCACTGATTCATTCAACAGATATTTATCGAATACTTACTGTATATTCCATTTACTATTCTAGATACTGAGGATTGGTAGAGAACACATATATAGACTATGTTCAATTACCTTAGATAAATTTCTGCCTAACCTGATAACTAAAGGTTAAAAAAAAAAAAAAATCTTACAATCAAGGGATCATAATCTTTCTCTTTAGACAGTTGGTTATTTTTGTTGTTTTTTTTTTTTTTTTTTGCATGTGTAAGACAGGACTGATAACCTTACTATACTATATCAGTTGCTAAGTGCTCAGTAAACTTCATTATAATAATAATCATTACAAATCTCTCTACCTTATGCTTTATTATGAAACTGAAGGGACAACCCCGGAGACAGCAGGAAGCCACCAGCCTTTCTCAAGGCTGATGCTTACACTGATAGGATGTTTTTAAATAATTGCCTTAGGGTAAGGGAGGTGATAGTCATGACAGTAATGGATAGGATTATCCCTAAGCTTCAATTATAGACTTTGGATGTTTTTATTCAGTTTTGAACATGTGTGTGTGTATAATATGTACACACTATGTATTTCTATTGTGAATGGAAGAAAGGGAAGCAAAGCCAAATAATTCATAGGAGAAGAAAATCATTTGCATCTTTCCTTGAGCAGAGTTGCAAACATTGCATTTTATCAGTCTGAGGCCAGTTTCTGATAAGAAAGTCTTTGTAGGTACATGCTAACCGTGGTTTCTGTAAACCAAGGGCACATTTTACTTTGTGTAGTCATCATACAAACTAATACATATAGAACCAAAGGGAGCATACATAACAAAGATGACATGAAATCTAGAAATGGAAATGATTTTGCACAAAAATGAAATATGCAAATACCATTAGTGAGCATAGTTGTTATGGACAGTGAGTTTGTAGGAAATGCAGAGGACATTCCTAGGAGAAGATGTCAAATTTGAAAGAAGGAAAAGGTTGGGGGAGGGGGCGCGGGTTGAGTTGGTGGAGACTACAACTCCTAATGCACACTAAGCATGTGCTTTGGCTGAGGAGCAATCTGGAAGGTCATTGTCATCAGCAGTGATATCCATGGACCATCTGCTATAGAATCCATCTAATTTCTCCTAATTAACATGATGGGATCTTGAACAATTCATAGGTGAGAGATGTCAATTCAGTCTTAGAATTTCTCTAATTACTCAGATATCTCTGGGGAGACCAGTGATTTCTTGAACAGACATTAACAACTAGAAAACCCTAGGAGGAATCTCTACAAATGCCTTTTATGGACATGCTCAGAGCACATTTTAAGAGTCAATAGATCTTGTGATGGTCTATAGGATGGAAAGGGTTGGGGGGCAGGAAGCAAGAATTTAACACAATAACATGTGGGAGTAAATGTTTCTAAACTGTAATTTCTGAGAAGGGTCTTCTAAAAATCAGTGAGAATGCTAAGCTAAAAAGGCTAAAAAATTAGATATAGACCGTTTTATGTGTTTTGTTTTTTTGTGTGTATAATCATTGCGAGAATTTTAAGGTATATACTCTAAAGAGGTGATGGTTGTTTTTCTGCACGTTCTACTGTCTAAAAGGATGCATGTTTTATACCCAGAGAATAGAACAGACTCACCACTTGTCATCTTCAGTGTCTGCCTGACAGACACATCACAGTGGTGTTACCAATGCAAAGCAGGCTTCCTGTTTACCTAATTATCTGCCAGTGCTAATACAAGGCAGAGCTGCCAGGTCCTGGGATTTCTTACAGCCTTGGATAGCATTCAGCGGACAGAACACAGGTCCTTAATTATTTCTGGTTATGGAGAAGAAGGAAAGCAAGAATAAATGAAACACAGTAATTATCATTAACTTCAACTACTTTTCTAGCAATCAGTAAATAGTCAAGTAGATAGATTTCAATTTCATACCCTTCTCCCCCACTCCTGATTTCTGTGATTTTCTGGTTGTGGTGCCAATTATTTATGAATTAATCATTTAAATATGATTTACATGCTAGGGACCCATACTGACAGTGATAACAAAATATAAAATCAAATGAACACTTATGAAGTCATTAATTTGTGGAATGAAAATTTCTACATTGTATTTTTAATGGCTGGGGTAAAAATGAACTGTCCAGAGAAGGGAGAGATCCTTGCAAATGGAGTACTCACCAAAGATTTCATGAAGGAATAAGAAATTAGGTGTGCCTTGGAGACAGGACATTCTTATGCAGAAGGCTTATCCATTGGAGAAAGGCAACTGAAGGAAAGACTACAGCACAGGCAAAGGCACTGAGGTGAGCCTGGAGAGTTAATGGATTGTACTAGAATGCAAATTTGTCATATTTGATGTTGTGGTACCAGTTAATAGAAGATTGGAAAGACAGGCAGAGCAGTTGGCCATGACTCAGAGGTGATGGAAAATCGTGATAGATTACTTTGTGCTGATTCCATGAATAAGGAAATAGCAGAGAAAATTGACTATTCCTGAGACTTCAGAGTCAGCAATGAAGTAATTTAAGATTACAAAGAATGTAGAGGGTAAATAAAAATAAACAGCTACCATGTTTTTTTATTGGATGAAAAAGATTTCAAAGGATATACTCAATGAAGAGGGAAACAGTAATTGTCTTTGGAGGTAGAAATATAGAAAATGACTGGTTTTGTGCATAAAGAATGATAAACATGAACTCTTGTGACATGTTTGAGTAGCTGCCTGGGAGAAGAGCTGCTGATGGGGCTTACTGTCCTGGTGTCTTTCACTCCCTATTGAGTGGTTCCATGACTGAGTCCATGAATACCTATGGTATTCAACATAATTTCACCACCAAAATACTACTCTTAATGTTGTTATAAATACAAATCTAGGTATTCAACCTATGCATAGTATTCAAAACCCATAGGTCAAAGAGCAGCCCCTGTCCAATCAGTCTGTGGGTTGGAATAGAACCCACCTGTCCAGGTACCATCTCCTCAGACCCACTCTCTTCAAACCCAGCTTATGGGCTGTTTGCAGTTGGCCAAACTTGTTCCCTGGCAGAGAAAGGATAAGGCTGGATGTGGGTGGGTGGATGAGAGGGTAGGGGTGCAGCTATAAATAATGTCTAAGAACAATGGATACCATGGAAATGTTTTGGCAGCAAAGCATGTAACAAAGGAAGCAAAAAAATTAAAGGTAGAAAGGAAATGAATCACTACCAAAAGTAGAAAGATAGATTTCTTTCATGTAAATATATACCTCTATACACATAAATAGTGATAGCAATATTTGCAAAGACAAAAAGCAATTACTGTGGAACAATATATAAAAGACAACTCTGTATATTTTTATAGTAATGGATCATTTTTATCAATTTCATGGAGTTTCCTGCTTTTTATATATAAGCATATATGTGTACACATAATCTTACATATATAAAATCATGAAGGAGTGAAATCCTAGATTTGTATATATAACTTAACATTAAAAGTAGTATTTTGGTGGAAAATTATGTTTTTGTCTTTTCACTTACCTGTATATTGTTAATTTTGGGATTCAGTAGCTATTGTGTAGTAACTTTGTAAATAATAAGAATGATTTTAAAGGAAAATATAACTTGAGATGTTAAAACTTTGGAATTTTTAGCTTGTAACTGTAACACAGACTTAAGAGGAGTTTTTGTAATTACTTATCAATTTCCATTTACCCAGAAATTACCTCTCAGAGTCAAGTCAGACTGTGGGAAAGGAGTGTGATTTTTTTCCTACCTAAAACTCAGCTACCACTGGCAGCAAAATTTTATTCTGCTTTTTGCAGACTACAGGAGGGAAACATGTGGGCCTATTTGGATACCATAACTACCCCAAAGTATCTTAGGGGAGCAGACTGAGTTGAGGACACAGAGCCCCAGATTTGTTGCCAGGAAGTGGTGGTACCTTCATCAATCACAAAAATATATACCTCAATCAAGAGCTCTGGAGTGGTGCCCAGCATAGGTATATTCTTTTAAAACTCCTCAGGGGAGTCTAATCTGTAGCCGACATTAAGAACCAAGGTCATACTGGATCAATTTTGTAAGGGACCATTCACACAGTGTCAGAAGTAAAATGGAAAGTGAAGAGGACTTGGTTGCCCAAGGCCAAATGGATGTGTGACCCAGAGACTTGTGAGAAAATGATCCTGCCAACAGAATGGAAGAACATGGAGTGTAGGTGAGCATTCCTTGCAAAAGATAGTGAGGGTCGTGATCACCCTTTTTCTTGTGTATGTTAGAAAAAGCTCTGATCAAACATTTCAAGCTGGGGATATGCTCTGATAGCTGTTCGTTTTTAGGATACTGGTATTACCCAAAGGCCAATTTTGATGCTGATTCCAGGACACTTAATCTTTCTTCATCTCCATGAGAGGATTCACACTGACACACAAGATGTGCTGGGCTCAGCACAGCATCCTGTGGTGGAGCAGTGGACCCTGGAGTAGCATTTACTCTGCATTTAGGAAATTGTTTCAATCAGGTTTGTGTGGAATCCTGTGAGTGTTACTGTGTAGATTTATAGTGGGTGAGAGCTGAGGAGACCAAAGAGGTCTTCCAGTCCTTGCCCTTCTTTTTCCATTACCAGGAAGCTGAAGTTTTGACCTTTGCCCTTGGCCTCATAAAGCAGAGACCAGGAATGGACATGAGTTTAAGTCACATTCAAGTACCTTGAAATTCACTAGACTTTCTAATTTGGATTTGTGACATGTCTGCAAGCAATTGCGCAAAGTCTTTCTTTTACTCTAAAGAAGTATTATGATCATTTTCATATCATTTCAAAATTATAATATTGATTAGCTACCACTTATTGATGCTGAGCATGTGCTAGCCCTTCCCCACATGGCTTCACCTTTATCATCTGATTCTCAGTTCTAGTCTTCAAGGCTGTCATTTTTGCCCATTTTACTGTGGAGAACACTGAGGTCACCCTAATAGGATGAAACCTCTTAATATCTAAATCCGTCTCTAACCTTGAGAGGAGGCAATAATTCCATGGTGCCAAACCACCCACACAGATGACACTGGGAAGCCCGACATGCCCTCCTCTTTGTCTCGAGACTTTCGCTCCATTCATTCTTCAGAACTGTACACACTATAACTACCACCCTGAGATTTTCATTGCCTGGCTGTATTAGATTTATTTTTCAGGAGAGAAGTTATATCTCACCTGTTTTTAATGGATTTTCATTTTGCTACCCGGCGTAATCTTCATTCCTGTGCTTTAAAGGAAGAAAATGCTGTTCAGCTCAGCCGGCACTCCAAGCAGCTGTTCTGCATGTCTCTCTGTGTAGCTGTAGCAATGCATCACTTTCAGATGTCTTAGCCTAGCCTTGGCCTGCCAGCAATGTTGTGCCCATGCCAGACACTTTCAGATAGCATGCCATAAGCAAAAACTCAAGTTAAAATGACTTTAGTGGATTTAACCTAATTCTTCTGTGTATTAGCATCTGGACTTTGGGAAGTGCCACCTGCTCTCAGGGAAGCTTGTGGCACTGATTCTCTACCATAAGGAGAATCCAAGTGTCTGTTTTAAGAAAACTGTAAAAATCAGAATATGACTGTATCAACTTGAACAAATTATAATCTTTTATGAGGATTGTTCACTTTAAGATGTGCCAGAAATTACCCTTTGCCAGTTAACATTCCCCTTGTATTGAAAAAAGATGATAGCCCATTTGCCAGGGTGTGATTGACACAAAATAAATCAGGTGGTAAGGCACACAGGAGCTGAATTTAAAGCATACTGCAAGGGCTTTCTGTCAAAGTCAGTTCAAGTTCAGGAATGGGTTCAGGTCAGAGATAGTCCAGGATGTACTAGGAATATAGCAGGGTCTATCTACTTGCGAGGGGTAACAGTGTAGGCAGTCAGATAATATATAGGATGTTCCCAAATGTGTGCTGGGCTAGATTTGATTGAGTTAAAAACAATCCAAATGACAGTGTCTCACCCCTGCTGCCTCGCCCCCAGGCAGAGGGAGAAGAGAGCTGCACACCAACCTTTCAGCGCCCCCGCCCCCCACCCTTGTCCTCTGACACTGTACCTGACAAGGGCTAAGAGGGATGCAGCACCACATGATTTGTCTGGACCCTTAACATGGTGTCTTCGGGTGTCTGATTTATACTGGATTGGGGCTGAGGCAGGGGAGTGGGGAATAGAGGGAGTTAGTGTACAATGAAGTAGGACACAGGTGACAAGTCTTGTAGTGATTTGCAAGATATTTGGTGATGCGGTAGGGGAGGGCAGATGGAGGGCAATGGAAGAATTGATAAAAAAAAAAGCCCACCTGACTCCTATGACTCTGCTTGCCTGAGGATCTTTTCTATTTCTCCACCTCCTCTGACCACTGCATTGCTAAATACTATGATTATAAAATGACACCTCACACTGTATAATTTCATTCATATGTGTGTGGTACATAAAAAAGCAAAACAAATGAGCTACATGCAACTAAAATTCTTAAACTATAAGACTATAGTTGTTCTCAGAAGGGAAGGGGACAGGAGATAGGTAAGTGAGGTAAAAGGTGTCCATTGTGTGGTGAAGGGTGGAGCTAGACTTTTAAAGGTGAATTTAATGTAGAATATACACACACAGAGTGCTTTATAACAATGCACTCCTGAAACATATGTTCTAATGCAGTGTTACTTCAATACAAAATGAAATACAACCTTAAATTAAGTGATAATTTTTCATTAAGAGCAGTCAGATACATTTTAACAGATAATAGATTTGTGAAACAAAATAATGATAATACCAACCTCCAACACACAATACAGCCCCCATACTCAATAAGAATGGATTTACCATTTGGAATAGTTTGAAACTTTTACTGAGATCATGAGAACTGGAAACCAATGCAGGATCCCTTTAAATATTTATTCAGGAGTTCATTTTTCTATCCTATATAGTGAAATAGCATCTCTTACCTGTGCAGTCTTCTGGCTGTAGATATATAAAAAGGCACGCTATAGGCTCACTGCTCCCAGCATGCTGATACGAATCTAGCAAATACAGCAGAAGCTCTGGGAAGCCTGAGGGAAAAGGAAAAGGGGGGGAGTGAAAATATTCAAGAGAAAATATTTCAAGAGGAAAAAACATTAGCATGAAAAGGAAGACTATGGACTATGTAGTCCATATCGCCTGAGAAAACGTTTCCTTTACAGAGGTAGACATGAAGTGATGTAGGAAATATATCTGCTCCATGTAAATTTATTAAATGCAACTTTTTTTTTCTCTTTCTTTCTTTTAGATAAAAAACCTCTTCATGAGATAAAACCCCAAAGTAAGTTATTTTTCCTCTTGTGCCTATCATTTACTCTCATATTTGCTGCCTTACTGTTGTATTTGTTTAGGAGCTGAACAGCATTGAAGTTTCTTTGAAAGACCCAGGCTGTTTGGGGGCTCTCCTCATTGGGTTTGGAGTCACATATCAGATTTAAATCCAAACGACATATGCACACCCCTCCTTTCCCTCTGAGTAAAAGTAAATCTATCTTCTTGATTTTGCCTGCCTAAAGGTCCATTTCTCTACAAAAATCGAGGATTCTTCTGAGGAGATTTATAGTGTTAAAATTAATAAATATTTGTCAGTACCTGCATGCGTGTGAGCAGCCTTGGGCAGAGCCCGACTCCATGCTAAGAGGAGGAGGAGGGACGCTTGAGATGCAAACCGTGGTAACTGGGTAGGTTAGAAATGAGCGTTACCCACTGAGCTGCATTGCAGACTGAAAATGTTGGCATCTTTCTGGCTTGAGATATCTCTACACAGCCTTGCTCTCTGGGGAGGCCTTGACATAATCCCTCTGCATCCGGTAGTTGTGTGGAAAGGGGCAGTTTTAATGGCTGGCAGCTCAGCTTTGGCCACTGTGGTTGTCAACCTTGGCTGAACTTTAGAGTCACCTAAAGGCCTTTTGAAAATCTCAATTCCCAGACCAGTGAAATCAGAATGGGGTGAGGGTGGGGGGGGGGTGAGGTTAGAATCCAGACAGCCCTAATTTAAAGCTTTTTAAAAACACCAGATTTATCAAAGTATATCATGCATCATCTTTTATTAACTTACATATAATACAGTTGGATGAGTTTTCACCAATACTGTCTTGAAACCATCTCCACAGTCTAGATAAAATATTTGCATCACCCTGAAACATTCCTACAGGGATCCCTATTTTTAAAACTTCTCAAGTAATTCCAATGTTCAACTTGTATCAAAAACCAGTGTCTGAGAAAAATGTTTCTCCAAAGGTGGACCAAAGACCACAAACCTCAGGATCTTGGGATGGGGGTGCTTATAAAATATGCCCCATTTCAGAATCCCTGGCAGGGGAAGGACTCCAGAAAACCTACATTTTAGTATGTTCCCCTATTGAACAATTAGCTGTGAACTTAATGTAGTTTATATGCACATATTGATTCTCAATGAGGCACACCTGAAACTTATGTGATGTTATAATGCAATGTTACTTCAATTAAAAAGATATGTCCCCCAAATGATTCTCAAGCACTCAGAAATATGTAAATCGTGTAAGGGAAACATTGAGATAGAAAGTGCCAGCAATTGCAACTCTAAGCTGTAAGAGGTTTGGACAGCTGCCTGGCTGGTTTTGTTTGTAAAACTTGTGGGAAATGCCCCTTGTCTGTGTCTTCCATTTTAGTATCAAATGAATGGCTTTTGATCTTTTAAATCCTAGGGTATTACAACTCATATCTTGGGAGAGGTCACAGTTCTTGTTAGCCACCTTCTTTGAAAAAATTAAGACCTTGTGAGGAAAGAGATAGCGTGGGAGAAAAGAGACATAAGAGAAAAAGCCAATATATGTATTATGTGCAGACTTGCTTCAGACAAGCATGAGATAAAAAATATCTTTACTTACAGTCCGAGAACTTTGCACAACAAAAAGCAAACTTTATGAGCAGCAACGAAATGAATCAGTGGTACTTAGATAACAGAGCTAAACTATCTAAGAAATCCCTCTGTTACCTAAGTAACATACTTGCTTTTGAATTCATAAGAATAACATACTTGCTTTTGAATTCATAAGATGGACAGTGGGGATGCCTGGGTGTGCATGTGTGTGTGTGTGTATGTGGGAATGTTGATACAGTTGAGTCACTGAGTATTTGCTTTGTGCCTGAGTCAAGATCTCAGGGTGATGGGTGACTTAAGTAGATGCTCAGCCTCCTCCTAGTCACAGACACCGTGCTGTTTCTGGGGTGGCCAATGGAAGAGTTACTAAGAAATGCCGGTGTGTTTTTTAAAAATTAATTTCACGCTTAGTTTGTGAGTCCTATGCCATTCTAATTTGGTTACATCTGTACTTCCAGCCGTAAACCCCACAGTAGCTATTGCTAGTCCTCAGGGACTCCTGAATTAGTTTTTGCTTGGGGTTCTCGCTCCTGAACACCATGCTTAATTGCTGGATACTGCAACGGAATCGCTTAAACTGTTTTAATTTGTGATTTCCTAAAAATAAAACCCTAACAGAATCAATGTGATTGCAAAAGGCTCCCAGAGGAATCCGATCGGGATTCTGTAAGCTGCATGGTTAGGAGTGCATTATACAAAAGCAGGCGGTGGTTGCTCAGTGAAAGAGGGGCTTAGTTTAAGACTACATGAATCATCACTGATGCAAAATCAAAGTCAATTATGAAGATAATTGAGAAACAACCTGTTCCTATATATAGTTGTACACATGATCCTCTGCAAGGCCTGGTGATGGAAAGCATCGCCGCGTGCCTCACTCGCTGTCCTTTGTGAGCAGGTGGGACACGGAGCCAGCTCCGAGTTTCAGGGAGGTGTCACAAGAAAGTGAAGCCTTAAGATATCTGTTGGCAAATCATAATGACAAACTGGGGAAAATATGTGCACTGCATAGCTCATGAAAGCACTTATTGTAAATGAGATAATTTAATCAATTACGTTTCCTAATGTACTAAACCGAATGTTTCATTTTCTGCTTCTGCACATCTTAAATTATCTTCAGGTGCTTTATGAGATTTAATCATAGTTAATAGAAACTTCATTACCATCAAATGTGCTTTCAATAAATGTTGTGTAACAATGTCAGGAGGTGCAGTAAAATATAGTAGGTTCTGAATGGCAAACACGCACCCCCAGAGTCAGACTGGAAAATGGTTACATTCAGACAATGAGATTACCTGGAGGCTTGGAGCTCAGGCTCTCTGATCGGTGAGGAGCTTCTGAGGAGGGGCTAGGTCAGCCAGTTCACCTTGAGGGTAAAAGGATTCAGCTTCCTCCTAGAAAGTAACTCAGAATTGCATATTCTCTCTCCTTCCTACATAGCATCTTTGTACTCAACAGAGATGAATGCCAAGTGTCAGTCCAGTTAATTGTCCCAGACTCCCAGACGTAGCTGACTCTAGAACTTTCATTACCAGTTGAATATCTTCCAATAACCTTAATCTCAACTTTTTCAAAATCAAATTCATCCTTATCTGCCCGTTCTTAATCCAGTCTCACATTTTCTTTAGTTCATTGAATACTATACCATTGATTTGATTTTCTGGGTCTGAAATCTGGGCAACCTCCTTGATCTCTTTATCTTCTTCCTCTATTCTCTTGTTCAACATGAACAAATCATTTCAATCTGATATTCTAGCACCTAGATAAATGTCAAGTTCATCAGCTTCTCTCCATCTTCATGTTACTTATACCCATCCCTCTATTCATCCAACAGCTATTTAATGAGTCCTTACCAAGTGTCCGGAAGTGTTTTAGGTGGTGGAACACTAAGTGAAACAGATAGACCTTTAAGGTAACAAAAATTATAGGTTTCTGTGAGGGGAGATGGAATTGAAGAATCCAAAAAACGTACAGTGCTCAGTGCCCTGGAGTTGGTGATAATTGAGAAAATAAATAGAGCAAGGTAAAGGGCTCAGGCAGAGTTGGAAGGAGCACTTCTTTTTTATGTAAGGTGTTCAATGAAGCTCTCTATTCAAGTGATGTTTAAGAAGAGACCCAAAGAAAAACAAGGAAACAAATACTCTGAACATCTGTGGGATAGTAATCTAGGCAGAGGGAACAGCAGGATGCCATGGCTGGGAGGGTGGGAGCTTCCTCAATGTCTCTGAGGTATAGCAAGGCAGTCAGCCTATCTGCAGGAGAGTAGCAACGGCAAGGGCCATACTAGCTGTAGTCAGGAATTGAAGTGAAGGGGGACACTGCCAAGTCTACTACAGGCCTTTATAGGGATTTTGACTCTGGAAAGCATGGGAGCCATTGAATTTTTTGTTCATAGTGACCTAATATTCACATGGTCTAATAATTTCAAACATAAATTCTACCTGTAAACATACAGGTAGCCAGAACACAAGCATAGAATCTTGTTACAATGATCCACTGTGACTATATATGACAATCTAGGCTATAACAACACATAGACTATTTTTTTTTTTTTTTTTTTTTTTTTTTTTTTTTAAATAGAGGCATGTTTATTTATTTATTAATTATATTTGTTTGTTTGTTTTTGTTTATACATGCACTGGGTACAGTCAGAAGCGCGGGAGGGTGAGAGAATTCACCAGAGCCAGAGTGGGGAGCAGAGCAGGCAGAAGGACTGAAGTACACTGCTGAGGGGAGCAGCGGGTGGCAGGAGAGGTCTGCGCACCATGTGGGATCCTCCTCCGGTGGCCGGGGAGCAGCCGGGGATCGAACCGGCGCCTCAGAGGCCGCGGGCAGCTTTGCAACCCAGCGCTCAACCGCTGCGCCACCGGGGAGGCCCCATAGACTATTATAATAAGCTAGATTTGTGATGATTGTGGCTTGAGCCAAGTAGATAGCATTACAAATGATGAAAATAGGCCCTATTCTGGTTATCTTTTGAAGGCAGAGTCAAAAGGATTTGCTAATGGCTTGGGTATAGAGTCTGAAAAGAAAACTTTTAGCAATGATTCTATAATTTTGGCTTTGCAATTAGAAGAATGGACTTGCTTTTGCTGATATGGGAGAAGTTTGGAAAGCAAATCTAGAGGAAAATTCAAGAATTCAGTATTACAAATGTTAAATTTGAGATACTTATTAAATATCTAACTAGAGGGGTTGAGTAGGCTGTTGAATATATGTGAATGGAGGCCAGTGGAGGGTTCTGACTGATGACAAATCTGCAGTTTGTCAGTGTCCAGAAAATATGTAAAGTCATTAGAGTGGAATGAGCTCACCAGATAATAGGCATAAATAGAGAAGAGATCTGAAGTTTGAACTTTGAAGGACATCAGCCTTTAAACATATGGGAGGCCAGAGATCACTACAGAGGAGATAGAAATATATCATTTCCAGGGAAAAACCAAAAGAAAGGAAAATGATGTCTCCGAAGAGAAGTGTCAACATTCAGTCCATCTTCCTTCCTAATTGCATCCCTCTATCCAGTTACCCAACATAAATTTATCTGCTCTTTGTAAAACATAAATTTTGGCCACATAACCTCTCTGATTAAACCTCTTTAATAGCTTGCCATTATTTTTAAGATAAAGTCCAAGGTGCTTAATATGCATAGGTTCTGGTCTCATTTTTCTTTTCTTAAACTTACCAGCTTCTCTTTAGATATCAGCTTAATAATTAGATATTTTTCTTAACACTGTCTCACCACTGTATATTCTTTTTTTTTTAAAGATTTATTTTATACAAGAAATGGGGTACAGGTCAGAAGCGTGGGGGGGGGTGAGAGAATTCACCAGAGCCAGAGTGGGGAGCAGAACAAGCAGACTGAGCAAAAACACTGCTGAGGGGAGCAGCAGGCGAGGCAGGAGAGGTCTGCCGCATCTTGTGGGGTTCTCCCCCACTGGCGGGGAATCGAACCGGCGCTGCAGAGGCTGTGGACAGCTTCGCAGTGCGGCGCTCAACCACTGTGCCACCGGGGAGGCCCCACTGTATATTCTTCAGCCAAACAAAACTTCTTCCTTTTCTAAATAGTCTATGCCCATTTTCCCATTTTGGCATATAGTGTCTTACATATTCTGTTAGTTCTGCCTGAAAGTGCTCTTCCTTCCCCTAATCCTTAATCTTTCATTCTTCTCAGTAAGGTGTCACTTCTATAAGGCTTCTGCTACTCATCCCCCAAATCTGGGTTATGTCATTTACTCTCTTGTAATAAGGCCAAACATCAAGCTATTTTCCTATTTCTGTATTGCCATTGCCTTTATACTGCCTGGACTCCTTCCCTGGCAGACATAATTCCTGTCAGGCAGTATTGAGCCTTGTTCATCATTACGCCTGTAGCATTCACCATTGTGCAAGGTATGCAGTAGATGTTCAATAAATATTTGCTTAGCGTGGTCTTAAATCATCCCGCTAACACCTCATGGGCTTTTGATAAGGCAAAAATAAGGAATTTCTTTCTATATCTTCATTTTTATTCACATAGATTTATATTGTACAGTTATTCCATATAGCCTTAGCTCAGTGACATGCAGAAGAAAAGTAAGTAATATTTCTTCCCAACAACTTCAGCACAAGATCGATGATGACAGATAATTTGAGCAAAGAGGAAAAAGGAAACAATGAACACCAATTATGTGAAAGCGACAAGGTTAAAACCCAAAATATAGGCTTGTAAGAATGATTTCCATCAATGAAGGGCCTAAATGTGTCCTCCTAGTATGAAAACTAGGTTGATTTTTCTCCTTACCAACATACAGTCCATTCTACTTCTTTTCCAAGAACATACTGGCTTCACCCATAATGAGTAATATGGAATGTGGAAACAGTTGGGAGGCTTTTTGATCTTCACAGGCTTAGGGTACTCCCCAGTGAGATGTACACTGGCAACTTAGAGATTTTTTTTCAAACTGGGTAGACTTGAATGATGCCTTAAACCACCCCCGCCTCAATAGATTTGTCTGTCTTTGTGCCATATCTTTAAATTCTCAACAGACTCCCAGGATTTTTCCAAGCTAACATTATTAGAGTTCTGGCACCAGAGTTGATCTAGCCATGCTTTAAAACATCTTTTTTTTTTCTTTTTTGCGCATCATTTTCCTCATCTCCTGCTGATTATTTTCAATTACATAAATACAGCACTTCCCACAAATTGCATGACTTGCTTTGTCCTTCATTCCCTACTGTGAATCAATTCATCCCATATATATGTGTAACATTAGTAATTTTCTTCACCCTGCAATTTCTTATTTAATTTGTATCCCATCATCAGTTACTACCATTTCAGTAACATCATTGAATCTTCCCTTAATGGACATAACAGGGTTTTGTTCATTAAATATTACCTCAGAACAAAGAATAGGTGATAGACCAGTATGTTCTTCAGCATCAGAATAACCCAGGGTACTTCTTAAGGATGTGAATTTACAGATTGTGTCTCACTATCTGTTTGTGTATTCAAAGTTTATAGAGCCAACATCTTCAGCTTTCAAAATAGAGAAATAAAGTGAAGTTGTTTTCTCAGGGACCAGAGTTCAAATCCTGTTCTTTTCTATTCCATCTCCCATTTTCACTTTTTCTTTCTGTCTGATAGGAATAAATCTAATTCTTTTGCAGACCAAAGGTAGCATCCCTGACACAGCGAACCCTTGGTTATATTTGATTTTCAGGGGTGTCGCAGGGGTCAAAGTCTCAGTGCTGTCACCAGCCACTGCGGATACCCAGCCAGGAAGGTGACCCACATGGCACAGTAGACCTCTCCTGTCTCACCTGCTCCTCCCCTCAGCAGTGTATTTCAGTAGATCTGCCTGTTTTGCTCCCCACTCTGTCTCTGGTGAATCCTCTCACCCCTCAGCACCTCTGCCCTACACCGTGGTTCTTGTATGCATACAAGAGCTAGAGTACAGGCCAGAGTTGTGGGGGGTGAGAGTATTCACCAGAGATAGAGTGGGGAACAGAACAGGCAGACTGACTGAAATACACTGCTGAGGGGAGCAGCTGGTGAGACAGGAGAGATCTGCTTCACCATGTGGTTTCTCCCTGGCTGACCGGGGATCAAACTTGTGCTGCAGAGGCTGCGGATTGCTTTATAGTGTGGTGCTTATTAACACCCTGCACCACCAGGGAGGCCAATCTTAAAAAAAAAAAAAAAAAATTGATTTTTATAAACAATGAGCACACTTTTAGTCTGAGTATTCCCAAATACTGCATAGGAACCATTTATACCAAAATTATTCATTGTTGATCTAAAATTCAAATGAAACTGCAACACTTATTAGCTAAATCTAGCAACTTTACTTAAAAGAAGGAATAAAACATGTCTGAATGTGCACTATCAAGAAAATAATTCACAAAATAGATAACCTTTATTGTCACTCTTAGATGAATGGTTAGAATTGAAACAGCTATTGAAGTGGAGAGCCTTTCAGTAGGGGAAAAAAAGTCCAGGGAATCTGAGCCAGAAAAGTTCTGCTTAAGTACAAAATCTACTTGAAAAAAAGTGAATAATTGGATTTGGCCACAAAAGTGTTCATATAGTGAAAAGTAAGAGGAAGCAGTTGATAAATGGGATGGGGCTGAGAACAAGGTATTTTGAACCAATGATGAATCTGGTCAGAGTGGACTCAACACACACAGAGAGGCACTGAATGGATTGGAGTGGGAGTACCAGAGCTGTGTTTAAAGAGAATAATCCAGGATGAAACCATTCAGAGTGATCAAAGACTGACCTCATGGGTACTAGATAGAATGGAATGTAGAATATGGGTGTCAACTGGGGTGTCTTCTGTTGAAACTGAGGAGAAGCACTGGAGATACCTTGAAGATGGGGTGAGTGGCTTGGGAGGAGGGGGTCAATGGATACAATGAAAGATGATACTAGATTTCAAACCTGGTGGCTGGTGGTGTCATTACTAAAAAAGCAGAATTCAAAAGGAGAAAATATGTAAGATCAGAATGAAGACAAATTTGAGGTGTTAGCACAACATGCAGTGGTTTTGTCCTGCAAGCAGGAAGGGAATATGGGATGAGGTCTTTAGACAGTAGATAAGGCAGGAGATCTTGATTTGAGACTGTTGGGCATCAAGGGACGAGTTAAGTTAGCGCTGTCCTTGTGTGAGTGATTATCCAATTAGATGAGCAGAGAGAAAGGAGTAAGAGAAAGTTCAGCCAAATGGACTGAACTGTAAAGCCCATTTATAAAACTAGGAGAATGAAGGGTGTTACTAAACAATAAGATAGGAGCTGATAGAAAAATCAAATCTAAGGGAAATCTTCCCCCCAAAAGGTGAATTGGCTATTCTTGTGTTTTGCTGTAGCACAGTGGGAAAGACTAAGACAAAGGACACTACTGTTGATGCAGTGATTACAAAACTCCTTCAAGAGCGATCAGTGCTTTGAGCAAAAGATAGAAGGGTAAGAGAATGATCAAATGATAAAGAAATAGTGTATTAATTAAATAATATACAGCCTGTCAATATACTAGGCAGTGTAAAAAGACAAGAAGTAGGTCTGTAGGTTCTGATAAGGAAAGCTTTACAAGATTTACATATTAAAAAAACACAAGCAAAGGAAAATACAATGATGCCTTTGAGGTAAAGAGAAAAAAAATGCAGGACATTTATTTTTTTTGAACAGTCTCAAAAATGCTATTGAATGAGTGGTCACTTTTGAAGAAGCATTAAATGAAAAATATTTTCTCTTTGTATTGCATAACTTTTTATATGTCCTAAAACCTTTTCTCATCTAATATGAGTATTCTAATCATTCATTCATCTTAATGGACATAGAAGCTAACTGGTTAGGGAAATTATGGAACATATATTAAGCAATGTTTACTGTTAAAAAGTGCTTTATGTTCTTTTAAACAAAGATCGGAGAATTCAGTGGATATAAAGAAGACTGCATCTCTGAGAAACTGATTGGAGAACTAGTTGGGAAGGATGTGGGCAGAGATGATTGGGGCATGAGAATATGTGTATATAGGCAGAGGGTAGACTCATGTGTAGAGGAAAAGTTTGAAGATGCAAGATCAAGAGAGAATAATGAGCCCTTGCCTCTATGGAGACAGGGGGGAGCTGCATCAATGCTGGCCTGACACAGAAGAGGAATAGGGAAAAGGAAAGGAAAAATGTGTGAAGGAGCAGAGGAATTTTGAGCTGTATGCTCACATAGGATGGTCTCCATTTTTTTTCAACTAGAAAGAGAAGCAGGTGAGAAGTAGGGGTATTAAAGAAACAAAGTTCAGAGTAAATGCTTTGATGAACAATATTAAGTGGTCATAGGATATGAATGAAAAAAATTATTCTACTCTAAGAAGGCACAGGTGAGGTTATCAGGTTTTGCTGAGAACAGCTAGTGCAGTTGGTGATTTACTCCAGCACAGCAAGTTACCTGGGTACAGGTGCACAGAGAGAAGTGAGGCAGCAACACCTTGTGATGGTTATGCAGCTCAGGAACAAAGAGAGATGAGTGTTCAAACCTTGGTTTTGCCATTTTCTGGTTAAGTTTCTTATTTATCTGAACTTACGTCATCATCTATAAAAGGAAATACACATGTCATAGAATTGGGCATGAGGTAAGATTGAGAATGCAGTCACATCTCTAGTTCTCAGAGGAGCAAGCACAAGCTTAGTGCTGGGCTCCTGGGTCACCGTTGTTATTATAAGGAAGTTGGGCGGTGTGATCAGGGAGAGAGCCAGACCTCCTAAGACTGAATCCCAGCTCAGCTACTTAGCCAATCTGTAGGCTTTCAGCATTGCAAGCAATTTCCTTACCTCAGTTTACACATCTCAATGGGGAAATTTTTAAGATTTATTTATTTATTTATTTATTTATACAAGCACTGGGAACAGTCAGAAGCATGGGAGGGTGAGAGAATTCACCAAAGCCAGAGCAGGGAACAGAACAGGCAGACTGACGATACACTGCTGAGGGGAGCAGCGGGCGGAAGGAGAGGTCTGCATGCCATGTGGGACCCTCACCCGGCGGCCAGGGATCGAACCAGAGCTGCAGAGGCTGCAGGCAGCTTCACAACCCAGCGCTCAACCACTGCGCCACTGGGGAGGCCCTCAATGGGGAAATTTTTACAAGGTTTTGGGGAGAATTATAATGAGTTCATAAGCATAAGATGCTAAAGCTGCATTTGGCTTAGAGTAAATGCTACTTAAGAATGTGCTGTTGTCACTGATTATAACAATGAAGCCAACCCCACCCCCCATGCTACAGTAATAAGGTTAATGAGGATGGGAAATTGGAAAAGCTAAGATACAGATTGGTCAAGGGGTTATGAGATCCCAAGCAACGCAAATATAATTGAAATTGCTGCAACTATGGTTGATCATAGCAGACAATTTCAAAGCTATTTTCTGAAGTGTTAAAGTAAGTTGTTTCTCGATGGCAGCAAGTATAAACAACTAACAATAACTTCTGTCATATTTCAGGCTGCAATAAAATATTTTGGTATATTACTCTATTTTCAGCACTACCCATGCAGGGGAAGGATGAAAGGGGGCTAAGGTGGCTAAGGTGGTTGCCTGATCTTTTATGGTACTCCAGCACAGTAGCCGACTGATTAGTTTTTCCTCTCAGCCTTCTCATCGTGAATTTTCGTGGGTATTTTTTTAGTAAATCACTCTCTTATATAGGACAATTTGCTTTTTTCCCCCTTGAAATGGGAGCAGTGTTCATTCTACAATATCTAATAGGACATAAAACAGAATATCATATTTGGAAAAGCATTGTAACATGCCTTCCCTAATTCTGTGAGCTATCTAATCCTGTGAAATAGATTCAAATCTGATAAAGTCTTAACATAGGCATTGAGTTAAAATTTTATTAACAGGTGGCACCAGTGTCTTTCAGATGGGAGTCATGTAGACAAAGAAAAGCTAAGGAAGAACCCTGTTAGTCTTTTGAGGATAGTGTTTGTTATAAATGACTAGGTGTGATTACAATTCATGAAGCCATCGAACTTCGTAATACCTGTTCCTTGAACTATGAAGTTCGAAGGAGCTTTGAAAGGTCATTCAGCTTTCTCATCAGTTTTGACCGAAAAATAACTGCAGACTATTGTAAAGTCATGATGTTTTTTAGGGACTTTTTGAAAGGAGATTTTACAATCTCCCGTAGAAATATAGCATAGGTTTTTTAACAACCCTCATTGTAGAAAAGGTCATTTTAATATCTAGCCAGAGTCCCAATTGCTATAATAAAAGGCCACATCCTCCTTTTCAATTCTTTAGAGATGGTCAAGAGTTGGTTACTAGCATCACCATAAATGAAACACCTCATCCAGCACCTACTAGGGGTCTGTTCTCTTCTTCCTGCATTAAATATACGAAGGCACTAGACAGCTCTCTCCTCTCCAGGCTAAAGGAACCCATAAACACTTTCTCTCCAGGGTCCTGCTTTTCAAATCTGTACAGCCTTTCTCTGCAGTTTGTCCACACTCTTTCCAGCTGTGCACATATTCCTCAGTTTGACTCATTTGGAACACATGAGATTTTTTAGTTCTTTTCTTTTTTCCTTAACCCATAGATTGTATACAATTTTTTTCTACCACATATTGGGTTCTACCAAACTTTCCCTGAAGATTTTATGACTCTTGGATAAAATAAAATAGGGATGAATGAATAGAAAAGACATTAATAACATTGATATGTAAAACTTTGCTTATGAAACCAAAAATCAGAGAAAAGTATAAATCCTGTGTCCAGAAAGCAAGCAGAACTTCCTGATCAGTTACAGGGTTCAATGCTTTTGTTCAAAATCACTCCAAGCAAACAAACCAGTAACACGTGTATGTATGTTATGTATGTATAAATGTAAGTGAAAAGAATGTCCTTGCAATAGGGCTTTTAAAATCAACCTCACAATGCAATTGCTTTAATACCTTAGTTTGAGGCCAGGCAAGCAATCAGTAAATAGTTACACCAATGATTTGTACATTTCTGGGGGAAATTAGAGTGACATTACTATTTTGGAAGCATTTAGAGCAGTTGCAGAGATTGCATTGGCATTCAGATAATTAACAGTAAAAAGAATGATCCAAAAATGACTTCCAGGAACAAAAAGTGATGTGAGAGTTTTAAGACTATAGGGTGGCTAGAATGGCCAAGACAGTCACTTGATTGGAGGAGGACCTTGAGCTGGCTCCTCTCCGATGTGTAGATAGAGATAGACAAGACCTAGAGACTAGTGTAAGGAGTGGATGCCAGTGACTTGCAAAAGGTACTGGGACTTCCTCTGGAAATTAATGACAAGTGAATTTGGGGAGTACAGCAATGCATCAAAGGAGACTATGACAGGCATACATGGAGAGAGCTGTAAAAGCCTAGAACTACCGCGACTGTGTCGCCCCACGGGTGCTGCCATTCCCCTTGTAAGGTGTGGTAGTGGCTTCTAATGTTCTTCTGACAAGACTTGAGTTGTCTTTATGTACTTGAACACACACTCACCCCTGTTGTGAGGATTCTGGGGTACCCCCATGTCAAGTGCTCACAAACACACATCTCCTCAGCTCTATCGACCCCTGAAACCAAAGAAGAAACTATGGAACTAAACGTTTTCTGAGATTGGCTCTAAAAACATCTAAGAAAGAGACTCCATTACAACATTTTTAACACAGAAATCTTTACAGGGAAAACCACCTTACTTTTCTAAAATGGAAGTTTAGAAATGAGGTACGAGAAAAAAGAATGAGATGATAAATTAAAAGGTAGAGAAAAGAGCAAAAATTAAGAGAAAGAAGCATAGTGACCCAACTTTAGTAAAATTTGAGGTGTGAGTAAAGGTGTCTCATTGAATCTCTTGAGATATATACAGGTAGCTCTGAATACGTATGTCTACCTCTGTAGCTACACCTGAAAATGTCAGGATCTTACTGCCTTGTCTATTGCTTTTTAGAAAAACAAAAACAACCAAGAATATGAACTAAGTATTAATTCATCCATATGTCCTCATTCCCAAATTCTCAACAAATCTTTGTTGAATTAATGAAATCATTAGATCCTGAATTTTCAAAATCTAGGAAAAAACTGTTGTAAAAATATATACCATGGTTGCCTTTCTGTAGGGGACCACTGATTTGTGTCTTTTAGATCAGACCATCTGATCAGCGTGATCCTTGTAAGGATGTTGTACTGCCTTACAATGGAGATCTCTCTATCCTATCCCCAAAGTCCCTATACCCATTAAAAAAATCTACAAGCCAGTACTTCATTCTCTTGACTTAATAGAAATCCTGAAAATCTTCCTGGGTAAAGGAAACACAGTGAGCCATAGTAAAAATTTAAACTTCAGTCTGAAGGCATATATAGAGGGCTTTCCCAAAAATAGCATTTGTATTTGGCAGGAGAATGAACATTCTGGCTGTGAGTGTGTAAATGGAAAGGGCTAGATGGGAATCCACTCCTTTTCCCTGCTACTCAGTTTTGCCTCAGCATGTTCATGTTCACTGATGTCCATTTTCAGAAATATTTTTGTTCTGGACCTCCCTTTGTTAGTGCTTGGGAAGTCTGAAAGGTGTCTCTGTCTCTACTTTGCCAATTCAGCAACAGAGCAGCTGCATTCAGTACTCTGCCAGGCTGTTTCTCTGTATGTGCTCAGTTGCTGAGCAGGTGTGTTCTCCCCAGATACACCTTTGAGGATGATAGTATCATTAGTCAGCAGTGCCCAAGGAACTAGAGACAAGGGGGAAAGGCTAATTGGTTTCAATCCAAAGTTCTGTATTGCTCCTGGTAGCCTGGCTTGCTGCATCTGTGTCCTCTCTCCACTTGGTGTATAATTATTTCCTCCAAGGAACTTAACTGAGGGAGGGTGAGAGCATAAAGGGGATGATAGGTTGACACTGAGACTTTGGGTTGGTATCGTGTCAGTCAGAACACTCATGGCTCTGGGTGGTCAGAGAAGACCACCATAGATGGTCCCTCCTGCTCCCATCTGGACCATCATGAAGGTGGAAATGAAGCCTAAGTCTCAACACCTTGTAGACTGTTGTGCTTATTAAAAGTGTCTGATAATCCTCTGACCTTTTAGAAACTTAGACGGTTGTGTTCTCCCTTGAGAATTATTTTTATGTGTTTACTGCCCAATTACTGAACTGGTTCTGCTTGATTTCCTCATTCACTCTTTAATTTGGTAACACTTTATTTTACAGCCCACTAACTTCATTGAAAATAAATTCACTTTACTTGTATGATTAGCATTACTCACTTGATAACATAAGTACCATATCAGGATATGGGAAATGCCTAGTAAGTGCCATACAATTACAAGGTATATATACAATGCATTTATTTTACCTTCTAAACCCAACACAGGGTGACAGAGTACAGATCTCCCTAGGCTTTGATGGGGTTACTTCCCAATCAGCCCATCACAGGTTGAAAACTATCCTAAATTGAAAATGTCCTTAATACACTAATCCTACCAGATATCATCTTAGCCTAACCCACCTTAGACATGCTCAGAACAGTTACTTTAACCTACAGCTGGGCAAGCTCATCTAACAAGCCCTTTTCATAGTAAAGTCTTAAATAAGGAATTTATCAAATAGTGTGATTGAAATAAAAAAGTCCAAATGCTAAATTCTACTATCACTTATGGAACATGGTAAACTTGAAACGCCACAAGTAGGGGGCCATCTAATTACTTTTGGATCTTTTAAGTGTGTTTACCACATAATCTGTAAGGGGATTAATTAGCTGAGTCAAGACTTGCCACCTTTCTTTTCCAAAAACTTCCAAAGATTATATTGCCTTTAAGATTATGTAGTTTGGGATAAATCTCATGCTGAATTGTAGTGTCCACTGTAAGTCTCTTCAGGAATGAACCATATCTAATGTATATCTAGCAAATGAGTTGGAAAGCACCTGCAACATATCTTGGGGGAATGGGAGATACCCACATTCTAAATTCAAACTAACGCTCTTATTTTTGCTTTGCCCATGCATTCAATAGGATGGAGTAGGAGAGGTATGGGAGAAACAGCATGTGACCTCTTAGAGACCAGCCCTCTTCCACCAAAACATATAAAGACAAAAAATGCATTAGAGTCTAGTATTGAATTGATGCTGGAATACATTTTTCATATAAGAGTGAGCACCTAGGACCAAGACCTCTATATCTCACAACAAAATTCCTCATAATGATTGTCTATATCCTAAACTGTTATTGTCAGTGCCCTCTTAAACTGAATCATGTATGACCCAAAAAGTCCATATTTGTGAGTTCTGGTCTTCTCTCTCTCTTGACCATAGACCATGTGTTACCTTCTCTAGACCGCTCTCTGTGAATGCATGTGCACCAGGTCATAGATATGCAGAGCAGTTCACCCATAGTTATCATTGTATGTGGATCTCATGTCATCCCTAAAAAATAAACTTTGCAGGTAAAATGACTTTCTAAAAGAAGTAAATTAAGGGGTTGTCTATTTCTTTATAACAAGTATATTCTTTATAAGGTAAACTGCCTTAATGTAGTTAAATATTTAATTAGCATCCCGTTGATTTATCAAGGTATTTTAGAAACCTGATTATTATGTGAAAGGGAATACAACTTGTGTCTAGCTATGGGTCATATCCTCTGCGCAGTAGCTCCAAAAATCCAATAGCATTTCATTTTCTCTCAGGGTGGTTCTTTGCCTCCATCCCCATGTTGGCCATTTACGATTTCTCTTGTGTCTTTCAGGCATTGAGAATGCCAGCGACATTGCTCTGTACTCGGGCTTGGGTGCTGCTGTCGTGGCCGTGGCGGTACTGGTCATTGGCGTCACCCTGTATAGACGGAGCCAGAGCGACTATGGCGTGGACGTGATTGACTCTTCTGCATTGACAGGTGGCTTCCAGACCTTCAACTTCAAAACAGTCCGTCAAGGTCAGCGGCGTAGGTTCCCCCAACACCTCGTCCTCAGGCCATAGCCTACTCTCACACAGGACCCCAGTTCTCATTGGTCTTGTGTGAAGGTAGCTCTTGGCTCTGGGAGCCGCTGCCAAATTGTATTCAACATCAGGAAAGCAGCATCAGTGGAGTGGTCTGCTTAAATCCTTGACTTTGAGGACAAATGGATCTCAACTTATCACCTTATCATTTTAAGAAAAGCATTTTCATTTTTGATGTGTAGTGAGCTTAACAAGGATTTTATCTCAGATTATCCAGCTTTCTCCTTCAACAAGCCTGCTTTGTTGATGTATTTCATTTAGTTCTCTAAAATACTGATTATTCAAGGCTGAGAACCAACTACTATACCACAACCTCCCAGGCATATTTACTACACTATTTATTAGGTAGAGTTATTTTTGTTACTTCTATTTTAAATAAGTAAAAGGACTTCAGAGGATATATGATGAGTCAGATAGTCAAGGGAAAAATGAAATTCCCAGCCTAAATGACTCTCAGCTGTTGCCAAGTCAAAGCAATCTTTTGTAGTGGGGGAAAGAAAATCTATCATGTCAAACTATAGCAATACTCATTTTCAAAACAGTCATTTAATTCTCTTATATGAACCAAGTCTATTCCCGATTGTGAGATAGTGATGAGGCATACAAGGCTCTTTTAGAAAAAAATGAAACTGTCTCTCTAAGGAGGATAAAGTTTTCTACCTTGACCCTCATCATCAATACCATCACCTTTATTTCTGTTTGTTGCATGTAAGTTGCACCTGTAACACCAGATAAGAAGTCATCCCACTGCTTGGCAGAGACAGGTCCTGGAAACTCAAACACACTAGAAACTGGGAGATGCCTGCGTGATAAAATATTTTGTTGTTTGTCACTCACTTTTGGGCATCAAAGTGGCAGGTCTGAGTCTGCTCAGTCTCAGGGACACTTCTCAATTTGGGTATATAGATTAGTATACAGGATTTCATTAGAAATAAACTCAATGAAGTAGCATGAGAGGTGCATGCATAAATCCACAGACAGATCCATTTCAGTCCAAAATTAGTCCATTCTTCTCAGTCTTAAATTTTTAGCTATATAATGAGGTTACTGTCATCCACCTCAAAGAATTCTTGTGAGGATGATATTACCTAGAATAGCATAGTTATCAGCCCTTGCCATAGGATGCTGCTCAGTGCAGTGAATATTATTCTAGAAGCTGGTTGTTTCCTCCTCCTTGGCATAGGTACAATGTGTTCCATAGAGCAGCAGGTAAGAGGGTGAGTCCCTCGCCCAAACATTTGTGGAATGCTGACTTGCAAAAATTAAAGGCATCTTTTGCTTATGGGATTTTTAGAGCTTACTTGTATTATGAAACTCAAAGAGAAGACTGTGTAGTCTTTTCAAATTTATTTTCCTGTTTAATTTTTGAATGTGTTAACCAAGGACATAAGCAAAAATCTTTATTAAGATGCTCCTCTATTGGGCCTCCCTGGTGGCGTAGCTGTTGAGCGCTGGGTTGCGAGACTTCCTGCAGCCTCTGCAGCGCCAGTTCAATCCCCGGCTGCTCCCCGGCCACCGGAGGAGGGTCCCGCATGGCGCGCAGACCTCTCCTGCCGCCTGCTGCTCCCCTCAGCAGTGTACTTCGGTCCTTCTGCCTGCTCCCCGCTCTGGTGAATTCTCTCACCCTCCTGCGCTTCTGACTGTACCCAGTGCTTGTATAAATAAATAAATTAATTAAAAAAAAAAAAACGAATAAGAGGAAAAAATAGCTAAATTTAAAAAAAAAAAATGTTCCTCTATTATGACACCTCATATTGAAGGAGATCTGGTGTTTCACCTCCACTATCTTAGAGACATCTATCCCTTCTTCAGCAAATATAGTCAGTGTCCCAGGAAGGTTTTACAGTGATACTTGTAAGTAGAATGCCATCCTTAGTGTAGATCAGGGACTTAAAAGGATTTCTAAGGAGAAACCTGGGAAAACAGGTAATTGACCCTAATCAGACTTGAATCAAGTCGGCACCAACTTTCTGCAATTTTGACTCTATCACACGTTCCTACTTTTATGCTTTCTTGGACTCACAAAAGCTAGGAACATCTTTCGAGTGTAGTCAAAAATTAAATGTGAGAAGGTGAAGGCTTGAGACAAAATAACCATGAAACCAGATTTAAGATTTTTCAGATCTCAGTATAAATTGTTCAAACTCTTTTTAGACATCAGCTAGTTCTTGAGTCCCACTTTTTACTTGAGAAGGCCATGGCCAAGAGCAAATTCGGTACCTGTAAAACTCAGTGCAGTTCCATTAAAAGCACAACCCCCTGATTGCGCTCATGCCTTGGCACAAGAGCCTCACACATGGAAAAATGCTATCATCAAGGAGTCTCTCTGGCCACAAGGTTATTTCATCTCATCCTGAACTCTATGCTTTTGGATTCTTAGAATGTTAGAATGAGAGGTGGAAAAGTCAGGGTTATAGGTTCCCTGCCCGTTTTGCTACAAAATTATGAAAATAGAAAAATACAGGCTAATAGGACCTAGAATTGCAAGACTTTCAGACATATCATACTTTAAACATTTTTGTCAAGCTCCAAAGGAAAATTGTTTTATATGGTTTGAGTTTCAATTTGAGATGTCACATTGATGGACTGATAGGGGTGGGAGTTTTGGGATTCAGGGTTATTTTGTTATTTACTAATAAATGAGATTACTTCATCACAAGAAAATATCACAGCATTTCTTTTTAATATTTGGCTTGGAAAAAATTGGTAAGCGCCAACAGATGAGAAAGTCCTATTTCTCATGGCTTTGTAAATATTTTTTTAAAATTCATTTTAAGATGAAAAGGAAGCCGTTCTCCGTGGCTTCCTACATAGAATCTGAGTCTCTCATCGTCTCTTGTGGGGCCTCCTCCCCTCGCAGAGTGACATATGCGTTATTAGCGCAAATTGGCTGCTCAGACAGGGAGCGAGTCATAAAGCCCCTGACCCTTTTGCTCTGAGGACAAATTATTTCCTCCCCCGGCTCCAAAACCTGCCCAGAATTCCACGTGATGTGCTGGCACCGACACAGCTCCCGTTATAAACGGCACTACCTAGTCACCACGCTGTGTCATCTCTTGCCATTTAGAATGAACAGATGTTATTTTTGCTCCAAAATGGATTGGAAAACATCTTTCTTTTTTTTTTTTTTAAAGCTTCCCTTTGCCAGTTAAAGTCATCACATAAACATAATACCTGAGTTAGTTGCCTGACAGAGTGCCAGAAATACTTGTTTTGAAAAGGTAGCGTGCAAGGAACTCTGGGAAGCAAATGATTTGAGTCAACCACTTTCAGAGAAATGACAATAAAAGGCAGAGCTCCCCGTTCCAAGGCTCTAGTCACTGGTGACCAGCCCGTTGGGGCTGTCCCAGAAGCTCTGGTGGCCTGCGCGGGTTGTTCTGTCATGAGCAGCTGGCAAGTACACAGGAGGGGCTGCACAGAGTAGAGGCAGATGAAGAGATAGTAACTGTGATGACTTAGTTTCTGAATGACAGATCAGTATTCTTTTACCAGGTAACTCCCTGCTCTTGAATCCCTCCATGCAACCAGACCTGACAGTGAGCCGAACATACAGCGGGCCCATCTGCCTCCAGGATCCCCTGGACAAAGAACTCATGACAGAATCCTCGCTTTTTAACCCTTTGTCGGACATCAAAGTCAAAGTCCAGAGCTCCTTCATGGTTTCCCTCGGAGTGTCTGAAAGAGCTGAGTTCCATGGCAAGAATCATTCCGGGACTTTCCCCCATGGAAACAACCGCAGCTTTAGTACAATGCACCCCAGAAATAAAACACCCTACATCCAAAACCTCTCATCACTCCCCACAAGGACAGAACTGAGAACGACAGGTGTCTTTGGCCATTTAGGAGGACGTTTAGTAATGCCAAATACAGGTGGGTGGTGTGTGTTGGTGTATTTTCCAGCCTTTGTTCAAACCTTTTGTATTTATACAATTGCATCTGCCAGTCATTCATAAGATGTTTACCATCCCCTGTCAGAGCAAAATACCAGACCCATCAGCCCTTGATTTACAAAACAAAGTAAACCAGGACCAATACTGGTTAGATTTTGCAGTCTTCATCTCAGTATGGACTGAATACTGACTGCATTTAATGCTGGGTTAGAGTTGACAGCCATGTTTGTTCAGAAGGCTTGGGTAGTCCCCAGAGTCAAGCCCCTTTGAGATATATTTTCTAAAATATGATCAGAAAGCCCTGTAAGTGTTCTTTACCAGAAAATACCATGTTTATAGCCAAGTATGGTTTATGTGCTGGTATGTAATTTAGTAAAATGATACCCAATCAGATTTCCTCAGTTACTGCAATAATAAATACTGTCAGTGTCCTTAGACCTTGCTATAATGTTACTTTATGATGAGCAGTGGAAAGGTTTACTATGACATTACTCTGGAATTCAAACTTCAGTTCCGGAGCTATAACATAAATCCAATTAGTTCCGCAGTATGTCCCCCATTGGTTGGAAGGGAGCTTTACTTGATGTTTTGACAAGGATACATAAGGATGTACAGCCCAGATACCTTTTAAGATGACATTCTATCTGTGGATTAGTCTTCACAATTGCCATCTGAGACTGAACTGGATGACAGAGAGGGCAATCTCTCCTTTGATCTCTAGGCAAGGAAAACTAGGGGGTGTTCTATATCATGGCTGAGAGGGCAAAGAACAAGTGTCATTAAACAGCAGGTTAGCACCAAGTTAGGACCATCATGGAGGGCCTTGGCAGAATTTTCTCTAGGGTAGATCTTACAAACCTCTCCAAATTGAACATTTTATCTTGTAAAATGAAATCTGTAACAGGACTAGTCTGATGCTACCATCCCAGCTAACTGAAATGCTAGTAGCTTAGTGATTTGAGACTGCAATTTATTTCCAGTTAATGAATGCTGTCTCATTCTTCTACATCAGTCACTTCCTTAAAAACTTTTTTCACACAAATGATCCTCAGAGGCAGCCCTAATAATGATTTTGTTTTCTACATTTCCAATTCTCTAAATCATCCTTGGTCATTGTTTTAAGACTTGGTAAAGATCTTCATTTAAATATGTATGAATGTCAATGTGTGATGTAATCCTCCCTGGCAGATAGGAGACTTTACTGTTGAACAAGGGAGTCATTACAAAGTACCCTTCTTGTAAGAACCTAAATACTGGGAACTGTGGGTTCCAGAAAAAAGAAATAGTACAAGACACTGAGTCTTGCTGCCATTTCAGCGAGACTAAGCTATACACACCTGAATCATAAAAGCTCATTGCACATTGATATTTTATGCATGGGCTAGATGCATAACCCTCCACTCTCTTATTTTGGCACTAAGGAGGCTCTCTGGATAGTTATTGGTTGAATAACTTCTCATCCTCATTTGTTAAGAGTGTGTATATGTGTTTGTTTATGCATATGTGGAGGAAATGCCAAGATCATCCTATTCTTTGGGTATATTTGTTTAACATTCATCCAGGAGTGTGAGATGAAAGATTTTTCTTTTTCTTCCCTTCTGAGTTGAGAAGCACTTGTGGTGAAAACTCAAAGTTCTGATGACAATGATTCCCAAACAGTTACTTTGTGAAGGGGCATGCTCTAAGCTAACATGAAGCCCCAAACAGGATTGGAGTTGTTCACCGGGAATGAGTTTAATGAAAAATAAGTGTGGGGAATTGAAACATATGTTCTGTTATTTGCAGAACATAAATGTAAAATATGCCCTAAGGAGATAAAATGTAAAGAAGCAAGGCACAGAAATTAGATTGTTCAAATGACATCCATCCCAAATAATTGAATGGTACCTGACAATAAAGATTTGGGTGACCCACACTATAAAAATCATTTATTATGTAAAATATGAAACAAGAAACTCAGGTGGTGCTGTTGTCATATCAAAAGGCTGTAGGGGCAGTAGGTAGAGTTTAGGGGAGAATACATATCTAAAATGAGTTTCTTTAGAGGACCATGAACAGAAAGATGCTCCACAGTGCCTTTCAGTCTTCATAAAATATACCACCACCAATACTACCACACCCTATTCCCCTCCCCCCACACACAAATACACCCCTTGCCTCTATGTTTGCCTACTTTCAGACTTCACACACAATTTGCATACTTGGGCTGGGGAAGAGTAATCTTACAATGTCTTATAGGAAAATGAAATAATTTAAAATGATGAGGATTCTTTAGATTCAGATCAAATTTAGGAGTATTATGAATAACTTTTTTAATCTAAATGCAGGGAATTAAATGGACTTGAAAGGGATGAATGTGACCTGTTCTACAGACAGCATTTCTCAGAAGTCACTCATACTTATTCTGATTCGGGCTGAGAGTTGATAGCTGGTCCTGATCTACAGAATACAGCCTGTCTCAAAGCCTAGTTTTGATTTTATTAAAGAGTTTTGAATCATATTCATATATTCATATTTCGGTTTTTGGAGTGCTAGGCCTTGTTCAAGGTGTTATCCATGTAACACAGCATTACTGCCTCTTTATTGTTGCTAGGCAGTTTATGACTTCCTCTATTTGAAGGTTTAGAAGAGGCAAACTAATAATCTAATGTGAGAAAGAAAATAGCTGATTTGGGGGGTTGGCAGTTGAGGGATTGCCTTCTACAGGGCACAAGGAAACTTTTTGATGGTAGAAATGTTCTACAACTGAAGGCCATAGTTTTCATGTGAAAAGTCTACATTTGCCAAAAACTCAGTCTGTACACTTGAAGTGGGTACATTCCATTGCATGTGACTTTTACATCAATAAAGGAAAACACAGGAAAAGAAAAACGGGAGTACAATAAAGTGATTGCTATGGGTTAATGGCCTAAGATGACCCAGTGGCAGCTTCCTGCACTTCTGTGTTGAAGGAAGGACTGAATGTCTCTGTTGTCCTAGAGTGTCTTACAGAGAGGTAACAGAGAAAGTTCTCTATCACACTATGGATACGTATCCCCCAGGTTGACATCCTGTGTATTATGACATCTGCTCAACAGCAGGGGAGGATATAATGAAGGCCACTTCATTTAGCAACTACCTTTAAGGAAGAATAGGAAATGATAGGCATAGCCTGGTCAGATGCCCTTAAGTATGGCAATTGCAGTTCCTCTACTATTGATGTTAAGGTCCAGAATATAAATGGATACCATTGCTGAAAAGCTCTAAGCAAGATTTGCATGTGCCTCATTCTTAGTACTAGTGAAAGGTACTCATGCTAACTAGCATATTACTATATATAATATAGTATGTATATATATTATACATGTGCTTCTATTATATGTACTATAGTACATATATACTACATACATGTACTTCTGTATATAGTACACATATATATAATGAACATATATAATGCTCATAAGTGTGAATCACAAATAACTTGTTTTGCAATGTGTCTTGCATTCCTTGATTCCATAGCAAGCTAACAGGTACACAGAAGGATATCAGTAAAGCCATCTCTAGATTTAAATTATCAGAAACCTGAAAGGTTTCTGTGTGGCTACATTAGCGCTAATGAAAAGTTGAAAGTTGTACTATTCAAAGAAAAAGAGGATGCCCTGAGATTTTATTTTGGAAGGATCTTACTGTGTCTCCATTTCATTTCTATTTATAAATAAGAAGCTACATTAAAGAGAATCTCTGCCCTTTCTAGACTCTTTTCTCTTGGTCAGAGTGAAATATTTACTTCACAGCATTCAAGATGAGAGTGTGGACGTTTCAAATGAATGCATTGCGATGTGCTTTGCTATGCTTTCTCTCCCTGCATAATACGATTTTATTGAAGTAAGGCTACTGGGTTTTCTTTTTCAATTTGACATTGGCATAAATATGATAAAATCACCTTTAACCTTTTCTAGCTTCTGTTTACAAAGAGAGGGCTAAATAGAAGGAATGTAAGAATGATCTGTAAGCTTCCTAAGATTCTCAGTGTTGTTATTCTTTCTTGACAAAATAGATCATTCTATTAACTGCCTCCCAGATTTACTTCCAGATGCACAATTTGTAAGATAATTTGGTATGAAGCTCTAGCATCATCCCAGATACCCTTTCAGGAAACCTATGGGAAGAGACACAATAGAGAAATACTTAAAATTTTGAAGTAGGTTAGCTGATACATCATTACACTCTTTATGTTCTCAGATATATTTAATATTGCCAGGTCTCAGGACACACAATCTTGTAAGATAATTAAACAAATGCTAGGAAAATATTACAGGAAAAAAAACTAGTTTGAGTGCAGTTGAGAAATATATCCTTTTTTTGTTGTTGTTAAGAAGTGATGTTTTCTCTGTTATTATCTTGGATTTTATAAACCTTCCAAAGATCATGATTTCATAAATTGCTATGAGGACCTTTTTTATGAGCATCTGTGCGGAACTCAAGTGTTTCAAGGTAATTGGGAAATCTTTGAATAAACTTTTTTTTTTTTTTTTTCTGATTTAGGAGTGAGTTTGCTCATACCACATGGCGCCATCCCGGAGGAGAACTCTTGGGAGATTTATATGTCCATCAACCAAGGTGAACCCAGGTGAGAGACAGAAGGATAGCATATAAACATGACACCTAAATATGGAATGCAGCTCCTCCAGGAAGTCTGAAGTTATTAAAATTATATGACATGGAGATTGTGTAAGGCGAGAGTGAGCTACTTGACTATAGAGAAGGAAAACTCTCTTGCAAAAGTATTGGCTTGAATGAAAAACACAGCTCTGCCTTATTAGATATAACTAACCTAAGTTACCTCACCGACCAATAAATACAAAATAGTGATTCCCAGGCAAGTCATAAGCACATACTCCATAAATGTTCACTAAATCACAGTCTTGCAACAGAGTGCCTGGAGGCACTCTTAGATCCTAGGCATTATTCAAATGCAGAGAATGCTTGACCTGTGACTTTGTAAGGGCAATAGAAGACCAGACATAAGCTGAGAGACCTTTTCTTGGGCAGCTTTCCTCAATGTAAAAACAGTCTACACTTAATAGCTTTCAGATCTGACAGGCTTTAGCAGCATTCAATCTAATTACATGAACAAATATACAAATCTTGTTACATACTCTTAATGAAAGCAGTTGGTTATTTTCTTAGCACAACTATACTATTTGCGGAAATGTGGCCTTCCTCCACACAAGATAAACCTAACTCTGCTTTCAAAAGCAATTTCTCTCATAAACTGGATATATACCTCTGGCATTTTCAGTCACAACATCTTGGTTATTTTAGAATAGATTTTTTTTTTTTTTTGTTAGCAAAGAACACATGAAGGAAAGACACTGAAAGGAAAAACAGCCAGAAAACAGATGGTTCGAAAAGATGTTGATAGTCATTTCCATAAAAGGATTTGTCGGTGCCCAATGGTTTTAATTTTCTGTTCTTGGGGCTTGAAAGGAATGTAAGGAAAGTTGCTAGTTGGCTGCTGGTGAGTCTCTTAGTGGATCTGCATGTGGGCTGCGCTGTTTCATGTTATTTCCTTAGTATTATTGAGCTACCTCTTTACCTATGCACCTGGAAGATAGGGCAAACTGAGGCTCAGAGATTTTTGAAAGGTTTACTCAAAAATCTTAGTTAAGCAGACCTAAAAATGGCATTTGCAGGATGAGAGTTACCATTTTTTTTTAATCCCTCTGATTTATAGAAACAGAACTGCTTAATATTGAGGTTATGGTCAATTATACATTTGCTTATAAACACATGATCTTGCAAACATCTAGAAGGAGGCAGAATCCAGTCAGCCATATCTAAATCTGACGTCCTGGATACCACCACCTCTGCATGCTCCCCCCGTCATCACTCTAATTGATCCACTGTATCTATGTCTAGACATAGTATCTGTCCCCTTCTCATTATGTGAGAGTCCACCAGAGCTGTTCACATTTCAGAGGCATCTAATTTACAACTAACCTCAGCCCCAATCTCTTACAGAAGCTGCTTAGAAAGGTCGGAACTAGAAAGTGCCAAAGGACATCAGGTATATAAAGACTTCGATGACTGAGGCAGATTGCAGTAGTCAAATAAGAGAAAGTCATAAAAACTCACCAGAATCCACATATCTTAAAAGACAAATTTGACTTCATGCAGCCATCCCCTGGACCACTTCTAGCTTTTCATGTTCCCTGTTAACCAACTGCTTCAACCACCTAAATCTCAGGTGCAAGATTATTATGGTTCCCGAGGAAAGTAGGGAGAAACAGAAACAGTTCAATCAAGACTTCAGATATCTGAGCACTGTACTTCCTTGTCTAGTAAATGGAGGAGAAAATAAAATTGTTGAAGGCACACACACCTTTTTAGGTTGTTCTAACCTTTCACATGTCCCTGTCTCTCAAGGAATTGACTGCTACTGGGCTCTGGCCCATTTAGCTTCCTCAGAAGTCCTCACTCGCCTTTGAGCAGCACCAAACTACTGCCAAAACATTAAAATAGAAAAGGTCTTACTGCTTTTTTAAGTTCAGGTGAATTTCTTTCCATCTCTTCTTGGATCCAAGTTCTTCAACTTTGAATCCAGTCATTAATCTGGAGTTCATTTATGTAGCTATTTAGAGGCATCCTGTGTTTGAAACATCAGCTGAAAGCCCATTTTCATCTTGTGCTGTCATTCTGAACTTGTGCTCAGAATAAGGTCAATCTTCCTCAAATTCAAAGAGCTGGAGCAACACTGCTGCCCTTCATTTTTGCCTCCACACACAGAGAAGTACAGTGGGATCCTCCAAACATCATCTTTCATTTTCCCCATCAGTAATGCACTTTGGTTACTCCTTTCTGGGTTCCACCCTGGTGTAGCTGGATAATGATTTAGTGGAACTGTAATTGATATCACTGATCCACATTCTGTACCCAGTTCCCAGGGACATGGCTATATGGAATGAACCACAGATTTCAAATAACTCACTGTGTTCAAATAGTGTCAGGTTGTTATATTTTGATGCCATTTTAAGTGAGGTTGCTCATTGTCTGAAGGTACTCCATCTCCTTTGTGAGATCTATGTGCATTCCTAGAAGTTTCTAGGAGGACATTCTATACTTAATGCAAAGTGACATGTCGTCACTCAATATCCCTACTCTGTTGATACTTTCAGACTGGACCAGCCATCTTAATGAATCTTTTCAACCTGCTCCAGCAGTCTAGAACTTTGGTTGGTACAATGCTTAAGAAAATTTCCCTGCCTAATTTTTGTATATATATACTTAATTGGGTTGCTAGAAGTGGGGGCGGGGAGCTTTGCATCCTTGAAAAAGTAACAATTACATTCCTATATTTCAGTGTAATTTGCAAAGTGATTTAATGTACATTTGACTCCAACTCTACCCCAGGTTTTGCCACAGACAGAAGCAGTGGGGAGTTTCATGCACCAAGGATCACTCACTCACAAAGCAGAGGACACTGAGTACTATCACCAAACAGGAACTAGACACATCCCCCACCCAAGGGCAATGGCAAGAAATTGCAGCTGCCAGAATATTTGCTGAAGCCCTTGGGCTCCTCCTGGATCAAGGATATTTACACAGCAAACATAATGCCAAAAGTTGCATCCTTTATTACAAACCCCCATGGTGGGGAGGAAACCATTCTCCCCAAAGCTAGTCTCTTTTCTCAGACTTTAATTTGAAAAACTCTTGGTTTGTCTGATTTTTTGGGGGGTGGAGGGATTAGGGGAGGGTGGTTTGCAAGTCTTCATCCTTTCTAATCAGGTTTTAATACAATTTTTATAAAATTAAGGTATTTAAACAAGGGAATTAAAAAAAATCAACTGTCTCAGAGATTCCACAGGCATTATAATAAGAAAATGATATTGATGTTGCACTATCTTCCCACTATGCATCTCCCAGCTCTCTTTCTGCAACCCTCCCCTTGCAGTGGTTAGAGAGTAAAGAACTGGACCAGAAAATTATTAGATGGAGTTTTCTTCTGAGAAGCAATAAAATGAAACCAAAGGCAAACATTCATTTCTTTTTCCAATTACATTGTCATGTGGATATTCCTGACCAAATGGTTAGACTAGAATTGGAAATCTAAGTAATCTTCTTGAAGAATTTACAAAAGCACACTTATTTTGCAATTTGGAATCACATGGGATATTTCATTTCTTTCTTGCTATCAAATAGTGTGGTCTGCCCAGTGGCTACATCATCTTGGGGTGCAGATCGGGAAGGTAATTAGGTGATCTTATGAAACATTATTTAAGGTATTTAAGGTGCAGTGGTTTTAATAGCAAAGTATAAAATAAGATCAATACAAGACTAGGAAGATAGAAGAAGCAGCAGCTCTGGGCGATGGAAGCAAGAAGGTAGACTGTTTTCCAGAAGAGTCGTAGCTGAACCTTGCAGTATAGGCTCCTCCTGTAGAAGGGCTTCATGTGACTTTTGCTCTACAGCAGCAAGGGCAACACCCACATTACAGAATCATAAATATGCGCACACATGTTGGCTTCCCTCTGCCATTGTGCCTAATAGAGGACCTAAGCACAGACATGTCCTCAGACTGTCCAGGAACACCTCATTGCAGAAGAATGTGAACAAAATGTGTCTGGGTATCATTATGCTCATAAAAATGGAGTTCTAATGAAACAAATCAGTAGTGAATTATTCTTTATGTCAAAGCACACATCTGATCATTCTAAAATATCTCATTTGAATAAAATGAAACTGCTACATTTTTCCTGGGGCATCTGAAGGCTGATTTTTTAGAAGCAAGAGATCCCTGCCAACCAGGCTACTGCAGTTAGTGTCATGGTCCCTGTCAAAATCTTGTCTCTTGGTCGCCAAATAAGAGCACCTGCCTTCAGCTCTACCCTGACACCAGGTGACCTCAGGACAGTTCCAGAGGGGAGCCAACCTGACTACAAACGTCTGGCCTGCTCTGCATCTCTGTTCACCTTATCCAGCTTGAAGGATTAAGTTTTGTCTCAAGTCATCTCCCAGCTCAGGCTAAATATACTGCATTCCACTATATTTGGTGTAGAGGCAATGTAGATATTTCTAGAATCATTTTCACAGTTGATATTATGAGCTAAATTCAGTTAATAATTATTAAGTGCTAAATGTATTCAGTATCATGGGCCAAGATGAATAAGATCTCTTACACCTTAGATTATCTCTGGTGGAGGTGAGGGTTGGAGGAGGCAGGTTGTCCATATGTATTAGGATGGTGTTTGGGGACACAGTGAACTTTTTCTGTAATTTTTTGAAATTGACAGAGCTCCAATCTGACTAGGAAAACAAACAAACAAACATAGAACTTAGTAACCCAACACCTTAATTTCAGGTATTTGCCAATTACTTTGCCACAGCTCATGTTGCTGCCTCCCTCAGGGCCTGCTGAGAAGCATCATTTTGTCAGAATGGCCACTCCCCCAGCCACTAATACAATGCTCCCTCCCTCTCCCTACTGACAAAAGAATGGAATTTGAAGAAAAGTGACATCTTGGAAGAGTACACTTTAAAAAAAATGTGTTCCTGCCAGAGAGTAACCTTAAGAGAATTACTAATAAAATCTGGGTCATCTGCAGGAAGTGAACCATGATCCTTAATTTTCTCCTCCTTCCTTTGTTCACTTTATTCCATGCTACTGGGGAGTGGGAGTGAGTGAGGGGGTTGTTGAGAAGAGAGAGCATGCTGTTAAAGCCAAGGAGAAAGAGAGGTAAACAGTACTTCCATAATTTCCAGGTCCCTATATATCCCAAGAGATAGAGAAGATGAACTCTAGTCAGGAACTGGGACCAGACAGGTGAAATGAAAAACAGATTTGCCAGCAGCCACTTCAATGTGAGGCTCAGAGGGCAGAGGCAGGTGTGGTGAGCTGAGAACCAGTCAGCAGATGGACCTGAAACCCACATGTAATTACAGATGCTCAGGGGCAACTCTTTGCCATCCAATCACCTGCACCCTCTGTCAGTGAGTACTTCTAGAGTCATGGACCATCTATACTTAATCCATTAATTATCTTAAGATAACAAGTCATCAGGACGCAGAAACATTAATTCCAAAGAGCACCTGAACCCCTCTGTTTATAGCAGCACTATTTACAATAGCTAAGCTTTGGAAACAGCCCAAATGCCCAAAAATAGATGACTGGATCAAGAAGATGTGCTACATATACACAATGGAATATTACTCAGCAGTCAAAAAAGATAAACACATGCAATTTGCAGCAACATGGATGGAACTGGAAGGGCTCATGCTCAGCGAAATAAGCCAGAAAGAAAAAGAAAAATGCCGGATGGTCTCACTCATAGTAGAAATCTAGAAAACCTAATTAAGGGACCAGGAAAAAGCATAACTATAAGAAAGAAAAAATCAAAATCAACAAACAATTATGAACCAGAGACACACTATGAGGGTGGAGGGTGGGAAAAGGAGGGATTTGGGTCAAAATAAGGGGGTTGCAATTGTATGGGGAATATAAAAATAAAATTAAAAAATGATAACAAGTCATCCAAGATAAAGATGGCCATCTTACCATAGGTAGTTAAAGAGAAAATGTGGTTTTCCTTCTCTTTCTGCCACAATATCATAGGGGTAATCTCATGGAGGAAGGCCTATACAAGGGAGCACACAGCCTGTTCCCTCCTCTCCAGTCCAAGAATCTAGAGCCTCATGTGCAAATGTGCACTTGCATGAGTGTGCACACATGTGTCTGTGTGCATGAATGCTGGGGCTGGGGTTGGAATTTTGAGCCAGATTAAGAGTCAAGTTTTTAAATGAAAAAAATAAAATGAATCCTAAACAAGATATTAAACTGTTTTGATGGCTAAATGTTATACTAAAAAGTTATAGAATCACAATGAAAGGTCTTCAAGGGATCTTGGTACTATGGACAGTTCCACTAAGCACAATTATTAGCAATTACTAAAATAATTACAACCACTTAATAGCACAATAAAGTAAACCCAGTTACTTAAATGAATAATTATACCATAATGTGATACATGTGGTGACAAAGACACACAAATGTTCACTATTAATGAGGGATAAACCCTATCTAAAGGATCAGGGGAAGTTTCATGGAGGAAGTAACATTTGACTCAAAGAGAATATTATGTGCAAAAGGCACAGAGCTATAAATAGCATTGTGTCTTGGAACTAAGAAAATCAGAACAAAATACGGTAGAAGAATGTAAGGAAAAGGTTTTAAAAAATAAGCAAGGACAACACCATATAGAGTACTTTTGCCTCCTAGGGAAAATTGAAATTTGTTAGTGAGTAGGGATTGATGAGGCTTAAAAATTAGGAGACCTGAGCATATTCACATTTTAGATATATAATCCTCCACTTCATGTTCACTGTCTGCCCAAGTTCAAGTCTTCATCCTGCCAGGGCTTTCTGTGAGTACATTGAACATGTGCCTCATATTGCCTGGCACAATTATTTATAGTGCCCCTTTTCACCCTCGAAAGTATGTCAATTTGTACAGTAAATTATAGTCACTCTACTTTGGAGTGGCCTTGTTTCTAGTTGTGAACATTTTAAATCCTTTCTCTAATCCTACATTGCTGTCAGTAGGAAGTTTTGAAAGAGATTTGGGGAGGAACTCAGCGAGAGAGAGAGAGAGAGAGAGAGAGAGAGAGAGAGAGAGAGAGAGAGAGAGAGTGTGTGTGTGTGTGTGTGTTAATGTGGTGAAAGAGATGAAGGAGTGGAAGATAATTCCCAGAATAGTGACTTGGGAACTGATGATTAATTAGTAGAGAGACATTTGCCAGCAGAGGGTCACCTGAGAGTTTGTCATAGTTGCTCCAGGAGCAACTTTGGGTTTATTTCCTGGGAATAAATACAGGTCTGTCTTTGACTTACAAAAGGAGGGGTAGGAAGAACACTGATTAAAGAAAAACTAAAAAAAAAAAAAAAGGGCTAATATAATTTATAACCAAGAAAAACGATGACTGCTAAATCAAATGACATTGGAACTAGAACTAACAGCAAGACTTCACCATCTTGGGAAGAGACTATGCTTGCTGCTTTCCCTCACACAAAGAAAAACCTGCTGGCTTCCTTTGTTTTCTTTGCCTTCCTAGCTAGATAAGAAGCTGCCAATCCTGGTGTTCACTGAAGTGAATTGATCATGTATATAACTTGTCAGGAAAGTATTGCCCACCTAGGGGTTGGCATCCCATGAGAAAGAATTATCAGAAGTGAGATGGTGTAGTAAAGTGATAAGAACACAAGGAGGCAGAAGATCTGAGTTCTAATCCCCCTTGCTACTTATAGACTGTATGACCATTTCTTTCTCTAGGCCTCAATTTTATCTTCTATCAATTTTGTCTATTAACTGCATTCTAGGATTTTAGCGAAGGCGACAAAATGACTTTATACCCTTAGCTAGCATATGGGAAGTCCTGTGTGCAAACCACTACAATAAGGTTTGGATTGATGGCAACATCAAAAAAACAGAAACTGCAGGTGGGGCTAGAAATGGTAAACACAGTCACTAAGCCAGCTCTAGAAGTGAAAAATCTAACAGCTGTAGCAAGCATCAGACTGCTATAGGAAGTATCCAGAGGCACAGAGCAGAGGTGGGATATGGAGATGGAGGACCCTTGCAGAAAAATCACTGGTCCTTACATATAAGCCTAATCATACCCTAGAAGTAATTAATTTATCAATAGATAACAATTCCACAAAGGAATGAACCCTCCCCAAATGAACACTATCAGCAGCCCTCCTGCCTATGATTATGCAGGTGTTTCTTTTCATAAACCCTTTCCCTTTACAAAACAGCAGCAGCCACTCTTCCTGCCCACTTGTGTCTGTGCAAGCATCTTCTCCCTTTTTTTTTTTTTGAAATATAGTGAACTTGCCCTTTGGATATAATCAAAAAAATTAAAGTCAAGAACCTTGTGAAGGCATAAAGGACTCCTTGTGCCAGGTCCTCTGCATCCACCTCCACATCTCATAACATTCTGGCCTATGATTTATACCTTAAAGGTACAATGTATGGATCCAAATTTAAAGTCTCTGTGAGCTTACAATATGAAGTGATTGCAGTGGCCCAGAAGAGTCTTTGATTAAAGATGCAATGGACAAGATAACAATGGTTTGTGGATGTTAAGAGAAATGAATGGAAAAGTGTGCTCCAGGTGAGTTGGTATGTAGGTATTTAGAGATCAATGACCTGTCTAGTTGGGCAGGTGGCGTATGCCACCTTGAACAAGCTTTGAGACTATTCACTTTGCCAGACTTTTCTTGGTAGTGATGGAGAGAAGCACATTGTGTTTCTGTTGAATGGTGCTTCATGGATTTGGATCCAGTTTATTGCTTTGAGTTTTAGAAAATTTAATGGGAAGTATCAAACTGATAGCACATACCTTTCCCTCTGAGGAGATCTGGCATTAATTAATTCTATAACAGCCACAGGGAACTGCTGAGGAGATACGTTCCCTAAGTAACAAAGACTTTTTTTGCTAGTGCAAGGGGAGTAAATTGCTGCCATTTGGGAGACATTAATTCGTGCAGGCTACCAGTGCCATGCAGTGTAATAAAAGGGGCAATTTATCAAATGGTATCTTAATGGCCTAGAAGGGTTAATGCACCTTTAGCTGAAGATTGTGCTCTTTTCTGCAGTCAAATCATGATGATTTCTTCACAAAGTCATTTAAGTTAGAATAGAACACCATTACCCCCAAAAGTGAGGAGAAGAAGGGAGAAATAGAGAAAGAGGAGGAAAACAGGAGGGGAGGAATTCTCCCACTGTATTTTATGATCTGCTTTTTTTTGGAAAAGAGACTTTCCCTACACCATGTTCTTCACCACCCCATCCACCTCACACTCCCTTGGTTACAAACACCCATAAATAAAAATTGCCAGCATTTTAATCAAAGCAAATTTACAGCCTACGTGAACTCACAATGTGAAGTGATTACAGTGGTCCAGGGGAGTCTTTAATTAAAGATGCCATTGACAAGATAACAATGGTTTGTGAATGTTGTTAATAGACCTGAAGGGAAGCCGCACCTTCGTTCCATAAGAGGAAAGTCATTGGTTCATGAGTTTGATTGCACATTGTAAAGGAACACCACATACTGTAATTATTTTTATTTGTATGTGCCATCTCTTTTATTACCCATGTGCTGAGTAGAAATAACCTGTCCAATTAAGATATTTAATATATATCATCCTTTCCACTTCACTTAGTTATAGCCTAATAAAAATGCCTGGAGAATACACTAGCCCACACACAGGCTGCCTCCACGCTTTCTAAGACAACTCACACAGTCCACTGAAAACCTGCATGACCCCCTCCCTCACTCGCCCTTGGTTATAATCTTTAAGACAAACCATAACAACTTTCCAGGACCCCATAAAAGTGTATGAACATAAAGAGCTTCACTTTGGAAATTCAGGTGGGGTGCTGGCAGCTGAAGCAAAGAAAATAATCCAATAGTGACGCAACAACTCAGTCCAATGATGAGGTGGATGTCTGGGAGACAGTGGTGAGTCAAGAGGCAACAGCAGAGGGTTTGAAGGTTCTAATTTTAAAGTGAATAAGCCAGGAAAAGGCTGCTAGTAGAATTGTCCCTCCAAAAATATCTATATCCCATTCCTGGAACTCATGAGTATCTTACTTTACATGGCAGAGTTTGCAGATGTGATTAAGGTTAGGAATCCTGAAAAGGAGAGCTTAGTCTGGGTTGTGCAAGAGAGCCCAATGTTGGGATCCTTCTAAGAGGAAGGCAGCAGTATCAGAGGCACATCAGGGATGAAGATGCACAACTGCTGGCTCACAGGTGGCAGAAGGGAGCCCCAGACAAGGACACAGGCAGCCTCTTGAAATTAGTAAAGGCCGGGAAATGGATTTCCCCCTAGAGCTTCCAGAAGGCTCACAGCCCTGCTGACTCTTCCGTTTTAATTCAGTGAGACGTCTAACCTACAAAACTGAGATAATAAATTTGTGTTGTGTTAAGTCAGTAAGACTGTGGCCTGGCAATAGCAACAAACCATGCACGTCTCTATGGTGACCACTGTGGACCTCAGGCTTTCTCCTGTGGCTATAACTACAATTTCAGCAACTCCCATAAGAACATTTTACCTTAGAAATTCCAGGTTTGGGTAATTTTGTCCAGGGAGCGTCTGTTCCTTCCACTGTCCAACACATGTGTCCTACAGCCACCACCACAAACAGGACAGAGATTCCAGTCCCAGTTGTGCCACAGTGTGACCTTGTCCTGGTCACTTCAGCCTCTGTTATACCTTTCTGTTTCCTCATCTGTACAATGAGGTATTTTCCCAGGCTGAAATGAAATGAGACTCAGCCTTCCTCCAGAGAAGGCTATTTTCCCATTCAAGATGTAAATGAATCAACAACTTAATGGATATGAAAAATGTCACAGCAGCAATCTGCGTAGATCCACGCTCCTCCCTTCCTGCACCATCTTTCACTTTAAAGCCCTTTCACTGAGCCATCATTCCGCTTCTCCTAGTAAACAAGCTAAATGCGAACCTGACACTGCATGAAAGATGAGGCTTAAATTGTGTCTAGGAACTGGTGATTTACACATGATTTGTGATTCCTTTAGTATATTAATTGGTAAACACCCTATGAATGTGCGTGTAAACTAAAGCCGTTTAACATATGCAAACAGTTTAATCTCTCAGTGTGGTGTTGCTCAAATTTCAGCAAACTCAGATATTCATTCCAGTGTGTATGTAATTCCCCTCCCACCCCAGCCCCCCTTGTGCCATCTCCCATCCTGTGATCCTATTTCAGATAATACCGAGTCGGTGACCTAGATCTTTAAACCCTTTAATAGCAGCGCCATATGCTTCTCTCCTCAGTGAATTGTGCTCATTGCGTGTTGTGATCCACTGTACTGACTGCTCCTTTCCTCGCCCCGCTAATGGAATATAATGGCTGGATGAGCTGTAACGTTACTTCCAGTTACTGCTAATCAACCTCCCAACCTGACATCTTGCTTATTAGTACATATGCTGCTTAGTCAATGGGATGTAGAGAGTCTCTGTGCAGTGGCAGCGTACCATTTAATGGTATTCAAACCATAGTGGTAGCGTCCATGAACAAATGCTTATGATAGAGCATTGAAACTAGACCATTATCCACATTCCCTTTCTGAAACCTACCCTGTCTATATTTCACAAGCCACCAAGCCCCACTGTCTGAAGTGTTACTTTGGATATTTTCCCCCAAGAACACTTCCCAAATTCTAATGTTGCATTTAGGAAATGCAGTATAGTATAAAATTCAGGTTCCTGGGGCTTACCCCTGAAATCCTGAATCAGAATTTTCATTGGTGGTATCTAAGAGTATAATTTTAAATCAACTACCCAAGGAATTCTGAATTACAGAATTCTGAATTGCAGTCTTAGGACTACCTAAAAGCTAATAGAGGAAACTATTAAAGAAGATTTTACTCAGCTTTATTCTTTTCTTCTATTTTGCTCCTCATTCCTCTTCTCCCTTTCCAGAAGTTATTATTTTAAAATTGTATGTATCAGTTGCTAGAGTTAAAGCCCTCAGGAGACCTGGTCATGGTATTGGGGTTGGCTGATAAGCCAAGATGGCTTTAAAGGGTTAGTCACTAGTGGAGCCTCTGTGGGTATCATTTTTTCTGAGCTGCAGTCAGCTGTCTGACCGAAGGAAAACAACAGAAACAATAAACCCCAAATCCTGATTTTTTAGCCACAGTAATGTTAGCACACTAGGTAAATATATGGGGTTTTAATGAAAAGAGAAAGAGTAATAGTTAAGCCTATGCATCTCCTTGAGTAGAAAAGCTGTAGGAAGCTAAAGCTACCTTGCTTTCTGAGCTCTAATTTTAAGACTAAATAAAGTTTCCATCTATCTGCCTTTTATGTCTATTCCATTAAAATATGATTTAATTGTGTATCGACCCAGGGCCTGGCATAGTAAAACTATCATTACTCTCCTGCCTGCATTCTTGAGTGAAACTCTAGGTAAAGGTGACCAAACCTACATTAATCTATAATATGGACCATAAGGAGGAAATGAGGGAACAATAATTACCAAGCAGAGCACAGCAAACAAAACAACGAGTATCAAATCACAAAATACAGAGTTAGTTGTTTTGCTGAAGAAAGTGACTCATTACAAGTCTAGAATCAGGTCAAGAAATGTTAAGCACCAAAACCCAATGTGTCCAGATACACCCCCCAATTTGCTGTGGTTGGCAGTTGTCACCTCGTGTCTGAGCTTCCTTGGCATATCTTATGTTGGAGTGAGTGTGCAGGTGGGCACTGCAGAAAGCCAGTTACTATGCGTGAGATCTGGACCATCTCCTCAGCACCACCATCACCCCCCAACCCACACAATGTTTTTGCAGTTGTCAGTTACCCACTGATTTCCTTGTAAGAATCTGGAAAAATTCTCCCTGGGCCTCTCTCGTTCATTCATTCGGTCATTCAAAAATTGTATTTTTCACTCATTTCAAACTTATGGAAAAGTGACAAAAACAATGTAAAGAATTCCCAGCTATCTCACACCCAGATTTGCAAATCTTAATGTTACATTTGTTCTTCTCTCTTTGCATATATGTAAGTACATGTGTATGTATACATGTGTGTATGTTTATACTTATGTGTATATATGCTGTATACACACAAATAGAATACACTTAAACACAAACACTTTTTTACCTTTAGATATTTCTTCATTGAGTTTAACCTAAACATAAGAAATTTTCTCACATAAACACAGCACAATTATCAAACAAAAATCAGGAAACAAACACTGGTACTATACTACTTTCTCTTCCACAGGCTTATTTATATTTCACCTACTATCCAGATAATGTTCCTCCCAGCAAATGAAAATCCAAGTCCATTCATAGCATTCTATTGTCATGGAGCTTGAGTCTCCATTTATCTGGATCAGTTTCTGGGTCAGTCTTTGTATTTCAAAATTCTGGCCTGGGCCTCCCCGGTGGTGCAGAGGTTGAGCGTTGGGTTGCGAAGCTGCCCGCAGCCTCTGCAGCGCTGGTATAATCCCTGGCTGCTGCCCGGACACCAGAGGAGGGTCCTACATGGCACGCAGACCTCTCCTGCCGCCCGCTGCTCCCCTCAGCAGTGTACTGCGCTCCTTCTGCCTGCTCTGCTCCCTGCTCTGGCTCTGGTGAATTCTCTCACCCTCCCGCGCTTCTGACTGTGCCCAGTGCTTGTATAGATAAATAAATAAAAAAAAAAAAAAAGAAAAAGAAACATTACAAGTTTAAAAAAAAAAATTCTGGCCAACATTAGTGTTGGCAGATCAGTTACTTTACAGAATATTCCTCAGTTTGGGTTTGTCTGATACAGCCTTTTGGTTAAATGCATGTTGTGTTTTGTTGGCAGGAATGATACAGAAGTAATGCTGAACACTTTTCACTGTCATATCAGACAGTACATGCTGCCCATTCATCCCATTACTGGAAATGTTAATTTTGATAACTTTGTTAGATTGTGTCTGCCAAAGTTCTCCACTATAAAGTAATATTTATCGTTTACAAATATTTTGAGGGAAGATAATTTGAAACTATAGTCATCTTAGTCTTCAATCTTTCACTAAATAGATAAGGATCCATTCATAACTTTTCACTGAATCAAGCATTAATAGGATACTTGCTAAATGATTATACATTTATTAGTTTTTATTTTTCTTTCACGAAAGGGTTTTTCATTCTTATTCATTCATTCATTATATCTGTATGTTTCATAGGTCCTTAATGTTATTCAGTGTGTTATAATCCTTTACTACCATTATTTACATTGATGATCAAATGTTCCAGATTTGCTCAGTGGGAACCACTTTCAAATATTTTTAAGTGTTTACAACCTGTATGTGTGTATATATATATATATATATATATATATATATAAAATATATATTAGGCACTGGAGATACAACGATGAACAAAACAGGGAAAAATATACCTGGTCTAATAGAGCTGTATTCAGTTTGTGAGAGAAAAAAAAAAAAATGGAAGCAAATGGTATAGTACATTAGGAAGCAATAAGCATTATGGAGAAAAAGAAAAGCAAAGATCAGCCTTTGGTGTAGGCAATGTTGTAATTATTTTGCTTAGGCAGGGTCAGGAGAGCCTCATTGCTAGGCATTATTTGAGCAAAGACCTGGGGGTATGGAGGAACTAGTAGTGTGGCTTCTAGAGGAAAACTCTCCCAGGCAGCACTGAGCACTCCAGAGCGGAACAGCTGCATTTCCTTGAGGTGGGAATCAGTTGGTGCTGGTGGGATTCTTCTGGTTGCTGAGTAAAGACAGACTGTGGGAGGCAAGGATAAGAGTGAGGAGACCAGTATCTCCCACGGTGCCTTAAATGTCCACAGTGCACATGCCTCAGGATTTGACATGTTAAGATATATACCCTCACTCTGTGAGCACAGCGTAGGTGCTTTTTATGCTGTATTTCTTAACTCTCAAAACAATCTTAGAGTAGGTGTTATGTTCCATGTGAGAAAAGTGAGGCTCAGAAATGCTTCGGGGGTGGGGGGAGTCCAATGGACTGTGTTGGAGGACTTTGGTGGTGGGCATGGTGTGGCAACATACATTTGAAGAGCTGTGAACCTGTACCTAAGACATATACAGTGCTGTAAACTAGCATTGCCTCAGAAAGAAAAATAGCATTTTCTTTTCATTAAAAAAATAAATAAATTCTTGGGCTTCTCCATTTGCCATACTGCCTGATTTTCGTGACAGAGAAATGATCAGTCAAGGGACAGGACATTGTGGATGATTCCATAAAGAGCAGTGATGACTCTAGGGAGAGTTTAGGATTTCTGTTGCCCACTCCATTTGTTCTCTGCAGCTATTCTTCTGCTCTAGTATTTTCTGCCAATTAAAAAGGGTTAACCATGTGGTTAACTAAAAGAGGTCTTATTTCTTTCCAGATCTGCAAGGAAAATGTCCCCGTGATGTTTATGTCTGTGTCTGTGTGTAAAGCACGTATATATTGGGGGGGGGGGGAAATAGCGGCACATCAAGTCTGCAAAGCTGAAGCATCGGGGACTCCCCCAACCCAGAACCATCAGTGGTGTGGTATGAGCATTTGAATTCACATCCACGTTTCCATACAATTGTTCAACAAACCACCTGGTTATGCAGACCTAGCTCTTAAATTATTGATCTTTTTATGCCCATAAGCATTCATAAACATGCTCAGCATATATATGTGGAGAGAGAGAGAACAGAATGAAAAATTTAAGTAGCAAAAGTCCCGTGCAGGCAGATTTTCCCATCTGCACTAGGGTGTGTACTGTGCCAAGGTGGTTTATATGATGGTCCTGAAATCACTGCTGGTATTAATTCACAGTTATTATTAGCTCACAGCAATTTTAGAAAAATGTGTTGCTTCGCCCCCACCCCACCCCCTCAGCCCCCCAGCAAGAACATGAAGTCCTCCTTATCACATTTTCTGTAACGTAGAAACTTTTATGCCACCCATGTTTTCCTGACAAACCATCTTTGGCCAGATCCATTTGTCCAGACCCCAGCCACCTGCCTGTCCTCAAATGTCTTAATCTACAGCCGTGACAACACTCAGGATATGTTTGTTTGCCCTGTATTTCCTTGGAATGCACAAGAGCCAGCAATTTGGCCGAAAATCCCAGGGAGGAAATCACATTTTGTCACAGATAGCAGGAGCCATGCATCCAAAATTTAGGGTCATTTGATGACTGTCACTTTATGACCTTATGCTGCAAAACCTGCCCCCTCAGGTATGTGAAGAACTTTAATATTTGTAAATCTCCCTGATCGCCACAGATACGAAGTAGAAATAAAGGGCGAAGTATTATTAATTATGTGGGGGAAAGTGGATTGATAAAGTTTGTTCCTCAGCAGAGAGACCTACAGTCACAGACACTATTTTCACAGGGGGAGGATTAGCTATAAATCTTGATTTCCTTTGCACTTATGAAATGCCCAATGCCGGTTTAATGCAGCCCTCCCACTCCACACTCTGCCCCTGACTCTTAATGCTGTTGAAGTTTTTATCAAGCCGAGCCTCGCTATTCACAATGCACAATGTGAGAGTTCATCTAATTAGCCGATTTCAGTTCATTTGGCATTAAATAATTCCCCAAATTCCCATATGTTTGAACAATATGGTCAACAAGGGAGAGGGTTCTCTGAAAGCAATTAAATAGTTCTTTTAGGAGAGCTTGTCATCGGTCACTCATAAGCATCCCTGTCTGAGATGAACACGGGTGCCAACTCCCTGGGCAGTACCTCACCCTCCCTAATGGCCACTGGTAGGCGTCCACATGCAGACCGCCACTTCCTGCTAGCTTTAGCTCACAGCAGGGTTTCACATTTTCTTCCAGCCTTAGGTATTTTGTTCTAGGCTGCTTAGAGAGCATTTGTTATTCCTAACATGCTACTTTCCAATCCCTCTCTCCTGGCTGGCCTGTCCTGCTTAGAGGTAAAGGCAGACATATTTCCCATGGATTCTAGGCTTTGCTTGTGTGGGAAGAATTGTCAACTTTTGACCATGGTTGTCGGTGTGGAACACTGAATTTTCTGAAGGCATCTTCAGTGTTCCCTGGAAGGGGGAGGCAGTGCAGTAATGCTCAGTCTATGTTAAAAACAGTAGATGTAAGAGGCTCCTGTTCAGTTATATGCCTTGAGTGTTATTGCAGCAGCAAATTATAGATAATAAGCTAGAGTGTGACTGTTTAACTTGAGAGAACAGGTGATATCAACAAAAGCAGTTCAGAAATATCTTGCTAGATAGAATCATAGAAAAACTGTACAAGATCATAGAAAAAGTGGTATATTTCAGAACTTAATTTTACCTTTATCTTGCTCAAGGGTTGTTTTTTTGACATATATGAATGCCCTTCCTAGGTGAGGTGAGGGAAAACTTAATAATACCAATCCTCACTCTAATGTAACACTGTTCTTGGAGAGTCCTGAATTACTTCACTGACTATATTCTGACTCTCTACAATTCTTACAAGTGAAAATCCAAAAGGAAAAAAAAAAGATCAAATTTTGTTCTAAAGCATGGAAGTAGTAGGTGAAAAGTAAGTAGACTTTTGGGTTCTTCTGACTGCTGTCCTACACTGAAACAGAGATTAGAATCAAAAGATAAGGGCATGAAAGGGGGAGGCATTCAAGGAAGTGGTATCATCTCCATTTAGTTAAGTTTCATTCTTGTCTGTTTTATGACTTTGTCTTCCCATTGTAAATAATTCACAATACAGAGAAATCTAAATACCAGTGTCTGGTGAAACACTTTTAAATTGGGATCTAAAATAGGAAAGAGTTGGGAGATCTATATTTATAGATTTGATTTCTGCACATGGTAATGGTCTACTGTAACCTGTACATTTGTGAACTGGTAGAAGGTAAATATTTACAAACCCAGGCATGTTAGAATGTGTTTTTGTTCCATAATTTGTTTTCTCACTTTACTTTCCAGCATTAAAAATATTTGTGGAATGTGTGACTGGCAGAAAGGAATCTGATGGAAAGGTTACCAGAATGGTCATTTCCCTAAACATTTTGGCTTTGGTCATTGGTAATGTTACCATCAAGATTATGGACTCAAGGGGCGGGTGGGGGGGGTGGAGGGGTGGAGTTTGGGGTGTGTGTATGTGTGTGTGTGTGTGTACGCGTGTGTGTGCATGTGCACCACACCAGCCAGGTCTTTTCTTTCGTCTGTTCTGCCCTATAATTCTGAAGCATTTGTCACTTTGTAAAAGCCTAGGTTTGACATCTGGGCTCACATGCAGTCTGTCACTGGACTGTTTCAGGTCACATGCCTGTCATCACAGCAGCCCACTGCTTTGGTGCACCACCAAAAGGGAATCCTGGGAAGGAATTTTGCTCAGCCTGGAACTAAATTGTTATGCCAACATGTCCCCTCCTTTACATGCTTCTCTTTCCTCCTTTGCCCACTATAAAGCCTGCAGTCAGATGGATCCGAGGTGCTCCTGAGTCCTGAAGTCACCTGCGGTCCCCCAGATATGATTGTCACCACTCCCTTTGCATTGACCATTCCACACTGTGCGGATGTCAGTTCAGAGCACTGGAACATACACTTAAAGAAGAGGACGCAGCAGGGCAAGTGGGAGGTGAGACCATATTCTTCCTTTTTAAAAAAGCAGTATTTGGAATAGACTTGTAGTAGTGAGCTGAATATGTGCATATACTGATGCATAAATCATGCACACCTGAAACCTATGTGGTGTTATGAGTCAATATGATTTTAAAATTTAAAAAAAAAATAATAAAATTGAAAATAGGATTTGGGTCCCACCAATGGGATAGATTGAACTTTACTCTCTCTTAAGACAGTGAGCCAGCTGGGAAATTTGTGAGCATTATCTTGCTTTTTCAGAGGGTTGATGGCACAAGTCTTACAACATCCTCAAGGCACTGGCTAGTGTTTGTCCATGTCATGGAAGAGGCGAGAGGAGGGTTTTTGTTTGAATTTAGAAATCAGCTGTAACCCACATAGACTTGTGTTCTCAAGGACAGTCTTTGGCATGTGAAACTCTGACTCTTCAGTGCTCTCGGGCCACATCCCTATCTGAATTGACTTTCCTCTGAGGCCTCTGTATGGTTAGGGAGGAGGTTCAGTTAGGCTGTGTTCATAAAAGAAATCATCGTATCTGTTTTTGCCATCAGAGGAATTATAACAATGAAGTGTTCACCAACATGGTAGTGCTCAGTGTATTTTGGTAAATGAGTGAATGCATTGGAAATGATTCTGCATCTTTCCCTGTGTATATGAGTCCAGGAAAAGAGATATACACTGCAAGGAGAGAACAAGAGAGAGACATGAAAAGAGCCTACATGAGAGGATGGTAACAAGGGAGATAGTCACAGCAAAGAAAGGTTGCAGTGGAATTACTATTTTAAGTGAAACCTCTGCTTTATCTGTCTGATAGGGATTTCTTTTATGTCCATCTAAAGTCAGTTTGCATGAAAGCAGGTGAATTATCTTGCTGGAACAGGTCATTGTGTTCCAACTAGTCCTGAGATTTTACCTCCCAGGTGGAGCTCCGGGCAAAAGGAGTAAAAGGAAAATCATGTTTCTTCAGGAGAAAAAAAAATTCCCAGTTGCTGCAGTGGATTACATTTACCCTGTCTTGAAACTATGTCTATTGTCTTTGTTGGAAATACATTATTATTTATTCAGTTGAAGTACAACCATAGGCAAATTTCCTGGGGCATGAAGTTCCATGGATTTCATAAAGGGACCAGGTTTTGGTCTCCTTTCCATTATGTTTGCTTTGCCTTGATTTTTTGCCACTTTAGTTTTTCTTCTCAGCACTTCCTCACAATCTTTTATATCCAGAAGGTATTATATTTATGCTTTATCAAACCAGTCACACATACGGAAGTTCTTGTCAGAGAGAGTGAGATATTCTAGTATATCTTATCCAAACCATTTACATAATGGTCCTTTGTGAATGCTTTTGGGGAAAGAAAAAAGAAAATATTTGAAAGAAAATACGTATTACACCTATGGATATGGAAGAGATCAGAAATAGACTTTAAAAAATGTGAAAGTTTGCTTACTGATGTTAATGTTCAAGACATGATTTTTTTAAGTTTGACATTGAACAAATTAATTGAAAATGGGAGAAATTTCTAAGCAGTGTTAGAGTCTGTTAAGTAGAATTCTAACACCTGGAATATAGCCTATTGTGATAGAAGAGTGATATTGTTTAACACCAAGAAAATTAAGGCAATAAAAGTGTTCTGTTTTTTTATGCTTGATTGTTTATTCACATATGTAGGGAGTGGATGTAAATATGTATGTCCTTGCAAAGTAATTAGATCACATCTTCGTTCCAAGTCGAGAGTTTAACATAAATTTTCTCAACAGGAAGTGATGTCAGTGGAGGATGAATCCACATCCTGTTACTGCCTTTTGGATCCCTTTGCATGCCATGTGCTCCTCGACAGCTTTGGGACCTATGCCCTCACTGGAGAACCAATCACAGACTGTGCTGTAAAGCAACTCAAGGTGGCAGTCTTTGGCTGCATGTCCTGTAACTCTCTGGATTACAACTTGAGAGTGTACTGTGTGGACAATACCCCCTGTGCATTTCAGGTCAGCCTTTTTCCTAAAATTCTTTTGGTGTCATGAAAGCATAGAGTTACCTAAATATCAACATCAATGGACAATTCTATTGAAGGGGCTCTGGAAAATTAACCCACACCACTGACTTGTTGGGGATGCCTATCTTGAAGCAAAGCTATGATACCATATATACAATAACGCAGTGATTCCTGAGAATATGAGGGGAGAGAATCATTAACACATGTAGAGAACATTGTGTTATATTAAATTGACTATGATAGTTGATAATTGGTCAGATTTTCATGATTATAAAAGTACTTATATTTTAAACAAAATTTTGTAAATTATAAAAATTACTAGGCATAATTACAAAACTTATAGAAGTCAGGATTTAGAAAACAGATAACCAGTTGCAATAGAGGCATTGGAGAAGAGCCTTTGAGAACTCTTTGTAAACCGTCATGGCTGGATCTTACACCTGGATGAGCAAAAGAAAAAGATTTACCTTGTCAGGAATGGAGAAATGGCCTGAGTCAAGGAACAATAGTGATTTGATATGCTGAGGGCACAAAAGTTTGCTTATTATGAATGAGAAAATTGCTTGACTCAACTGAAGGTTATAGTTAGGGAAAAACAATTATAAATCACACCTATCAGCAGACAGTCGTTATATCCCGGACACATAGTCTATTAATTATTAGGGCTACTAGGGCAGAGACAGTTCAAGGTTCCTTTCCATTTTTGGTACTTTTAATCATGTAAGATTCATTTTAAATTAGCTACTCAGGAAGAGTACAAGTTTATTAATAGCAGAAAGGATAATGCAGAAGTGCCTGTGTAAGCTCTGCCCATAGATAAATAGCATAGCTCTCCTGACACACCTCATTCCAGATCCCTGCTATTCCAGTCCTGGATCATTAAGTCTATTATGCAGAACATTTCCTCAGTAACTAGCTTTTAAGACACTGAGCTGGAAAAACTCATGTTTACCAATAGAAAAGATACAATGACCTAAATCCTGAACATAAGCCAGTAAGGGTGACACAGTGCCAATCTATGTTCCCCAGCCTTCCCTCTTTATCTCTTAGGTGATATGAAGTCATCATGAAGGGCACTCTTAATATTTAGCAGCTTATAAAATGGGCTTTGTGGGAACTAAAGGGTAACTACAGTAGAAAAATCTGGCAAACACTAACTCATCAAGTGATCAAGGTTAACTTCAATAGTAATAGGACGTGTAGACAGCATGTACTTCTGTTATGATGTGATGAGAATGGCATTTAAATTCTGTGAGCTTTCTCTCAAGAACCCATAAACCCAGATAAATGAGAAAATATCAAATTCTAATGGGGGGCATCTTACAGTATGCCCAACTGTCCATGTCATCAAGAACAAGGCGAGTCTGAGAAATTGTCATAGCCAAGAGGAGCCTCAGGGGACATTATAATTAGACTGTATTGTGGTATCCAGATAGGATCTTGCAACAAACAGAAAACTAACCTTAGATTAAAAAAAATAAGGAAATCAGAGTCAAGTATGGACTTTAGTAATAATGACTCAACATTGGTTCATTAATTTTAGCAAATGTACCATACTAATATAAGATGTTATTGATAGAAGAAACATGCGAATTCTGTATTATCTTGTAATTTTTCTATGAATCTAAAACTGTTCTAAAATAGACTGTTTAACAATGGACTATGGTGAAGGACATGCTTTGGTGGTGAGAGTGCTATGGTGACTGCACCTATGGGATGGGGTTGGGGGAATCTCCTATACTGTCAAAACACTAGCAAGAATGTAAAGTAATGATACCTCAATTAACAATTAACAGTTAAAAATAAAATAGAATATTTTATCAAAAACAAAGGGCTTTTTTCATAGGATTGAGATTTTATAAAGATCTTGAGTGTATATAGCTCTACTTCATCCTATGATTGCCATTTTATATTTCACCTACTTTCTCCACCTGCAATAAGAGGGATTCTCCAAGACAAAATATATAACAGCAATCAGAAGAATGAATTGAGATATTACTACCACTGAACAGTTATAAAATGTACCATGACTCAAGTTGCATGTTTAGTAATTCAGCCAGGTTTTGATGGTTGCATTAAATGGAGTAAACACCAGAAGGGCTGTGGAGGTATTCCAGTCTCTAGGTTCATGAGCAACCTGCTGCCACTTAGCATGAGGATGAGTGTCTGTTCAGCACAACCACCTTGGAAGTCAGCCCTCATAACCAGCCCTTATATTTCTTTAAATAATGATCTCACTGCCGATGTATATAACAGTGAGTTAGACATTTGCCTAAAGAGTTCATTCTAAGTCACTTTCAGATCATCTATTTTCATTCCTGTTGATTGCTACCAGACTCTACAACAGCTCAACTGTTCACAGATGAATCTGAATTGCAACGAAGTTGTGAAAATGAGGCCCTAAGCACAGCTTTTCAAACCACTCTCCATTCTGTGGGTAATATACTCTTCTTAGTCAATGCTAGGGAAAGTGGTTTTCTCCCTCTAATTGAATCCAAATATCCTTATCGTTTAGAGATATTACTTAAAACTCTTTAATTTCTCCATAGAGAAATGTTTTCCAGTGAAAATACCTTTGGCCCCATATGTCATAATCTATTCCTGGCGATTCTTTCCTGTCCTATTATGTCAAACATAGCTGATTTATTATTGACAGGATGTATGTGACAGCTGTCATGAGCAGCAAAGGCCACACTTCCCCCAAGGGGTTCTAAGACATCATCAGACTTGGTTGGATAACATTTCCAACCGAGAGATAGATTAAAACATGACTTGTACATTTTCTGTGTATTTACTCCCCAGCCCTAGTCAGAGTTTTGTTTCTGAAAGGGATCTTGCTCTCTGGATTTTTACCTTATGAAATAAATGTATTCAAGACCTTCTGCAGAGGATCATTTAAACCACCATCATCTCCCAAATCATCTATGTGCTATTTTTCATGACTTCTTATGTGGCATTTAATTAGAGGGGAAAATTATATAGTTACTAACCCATTAAAACCGTTCCACTTTAAGAAAGCCTTAGCAACAGTTCACTTTTTGAACCTCTTAAAGACTTCACACATTAATATTAGCTCCAACAACTTGTGTGGTTATGAGCTGAAAATATTATATGCAGTGATGACTCATTTTCAGTAACTCTGATAGAACTCTGACTTCTTAATCAAAAATAATATGTAGTTTTTCACGAAGCATTTCTGCAGAAATTGCCTATCCTGGAACTTGCCTCTGCTATCACTGTAATGAAAATGTTTGTCATGATTTGGAAATAGACACAAACATGTCTGTGACAGTTACGGTATTTATTGTAGTGCAGCCTTCATATCTCAAAGAAACCATAACAAATATGTGTCCCACTAGAACTGTGCTCTTAACCAAGAAGAAAACCTGATTAGAGGCCACAGTTCCATCTTTCAGTTCATTCATGTCTCACTGGGAAATGATGTCACATAAAATACATAAAAGCCCACCCTTTACAAGAAAATCTGGAAAGAGAGTTTCCAGACCCTATTTGCTACCCTCTTAGAACTAGGAGAGAGTCCAGCAATATAATGGTGCCACCAGAAAAAATATTCCTTTAGAGGATTTTCGTAATTAAGCATTCTCTATTTTTAGTCACACCCTCCTTCCCTATACTGTCTGCAGAGTTAACTTGGCTTGCTTTTCAACTGCTCTGCAGACATTTTATCAGAAATATAGTAGCAGCTTCTTTGAATGACAAAATACCTCATAACACCTTGGTAAGATAGTTTCAGTTTTTTTTAAGATTTGTTCTGATAAAATATATCAAAAACTATTTCTATGCATAAGTAAATCAGCTATGTTTTTAAAAATAAAATTGCTACCTGTCTGAAGGTGAGAAAAGGGTAAGAAGAGAAGCAAATGACTTCTTATCCTTCCTGCTTCTGAGTTCCTGTAATAATTAAAGCTGCCATTTTAGTTTATTTGATATCACCTCCTTTGATGAATTCAAAGTGAAAGTTGAGGAACAGTACCAATTTCAAACCTAGTTTTGATTATCGTGTTTTATTAATACACAGACTCAGAGCTCTAACAGACCTTGACACAGGAAAGTACAAAATGAAGCACTGCCCTATCTTACAAAGAAAAAAGAAAACACTCATTTATTTCTCTGAGATTCCCAGATCTCCTATTCAGTACCTCTCGGTACTCATCACTTACTTGGCATTAATGTGGATTTAGAATCTAATTTCAAAGGATTTCCTCCAGATGTAGTTCTTGTGTTTATCAATAATGCAACCTTGGGAAATACTGTTCACATAAAGCATTTAAAGGAAACCGCCATGGCGACATAATGTCTGTTAGTGTGTATACATGCGTCTGCCGCGCATGAGCACATGCTTAAGTTCAAACAGTTTTGTCTCATAAATATGTAAATTCAGCCTGCCTGTTTTAGTATCCCTGAAGCACACCTGAATATTGCTGCCTGTCTCATTAAATCAGCATAAAGAGCTCAGTGGGGCACGAAGCACAAGTTTCTCTTGGCCACAACTTCTAGGACCAGATGACTAGCAACTCCCAGTGTGAAATGATGAAGTAGAGAGACTAGAAAAAATACCAACCAGAAAGCCTTAAGTGTACACTGTGCAAGAAATGGGCCAGACCCTATTTTCTCATTTAATTAATGTAGGCAATATTTTCACATTAGACCCAGGATTGGAACAGAAGGCTCTTGTCATATAGAAGGCAGACAGAAAAGATCAAGTGATTATCAGGCCTCTCTTGGAGTGATCTGTCCACATGAGTGACTCAGAACTAGCTCAGCAGAGCTGTTGGTATCACTCATTTCCAACTGGACTGGGCATCAGGATCACTGAGAACTGTTGGCACCACAGATGCCCAGCTCGGCCACTGAGATCCATCCAATAAGTGAAGGGCATAACTGGGAATTCTAGTTTAAGTACAATTTATTCTATTTGGAGATTTTACAGTTCAGACTCAGGAGTTTATTCAACTCTCAAACCATTTGTGCCTCTACAAACATAAATACAATGATTACTTCACTATTAGGCTTCTTAATTTAAATAATTCATTGTTTTGTTACAGAACTATAATTGCTTTATTTTGTGCAAGAGTACAAGACACTTAATTGCATCTAGTTGCTTCAATATGTAGAGATTAAAGTAAGCTAAGCTAAAAAAGCAAAAATTAATCGTAATAGTATTTAAATGTGAAACCCTCAAACACATGAATTGAAAAGGTATCATTTCCTTCTGTGATAATTATAAGTAGATATCATTTTCTAAAACTCCTGATGCCTTCACTCTGCATTTCAGGGATTGCTTAGACAGCATGTATAACCCTAGGCAATACACACTGACTTGTGTCATCTTTACAAATATCTTGCACCAATAAAAAATTATTTATGGTACAGAGTTAATAGCAGTCTGACCTTCAGATGACTCAAAAAAAAAAAAAAAGAAGTCAAGCATAGCCTAGCATAGGCAAACAGAGGGAAATGTAGTAGAGAATGTGCTAGACCATGAGCAAGTTGTCCTGTTGGAGTCTTAAGTCTCTCTAATCAGATAGCTTTATGTAAATAAGGAGGGGGCAGATAGGGAGAGGGAAGGAAGATATCTCCATGTTTTCATCTGTAAATAAAGCACTTAGTGTCTTAAACTATAACTTCCCTGCTGGAGTGATGATTCTGTATAGTTTCTAAATATTATAATAGCCTAACTCTACAAAAGCAATGCATAACCTTGAACAAGTCACTTCCTCTAGTGATTCAGTGTACTTCTCTGTACAAGCAGGCAAGTTAGGTTTAAAGAAAAGGGGAACATTAATAGAGAGCCAATTAAATATACTTTGAAATGCCAACAACTTTATTTGATGGCTTTGATATGGTATTAATAAGCATGTTTCCTATTTGCACTGGATTTTAACCTTGCTCTAGAATTGCAAAAAAAAAGCTTACTATATTATGCTAATTATTTTGCTTGGCTATAAATAAATCCAAGCAAAGAACTGAGCCCCCCGCCCCAAAATAAGTTGCCCAAGATCACATGGAAACATGATTAGAATCCTATGCTTCTATTCTTGGTTTACAAGATTAGTAGTCTCTTGAGTATATGTAACCCCCCCAAAAAAAATCCTTAGTCACCTTAAAGCCTAAGCAACACTACTTTCAAAGAAAATATAAAGCTCTAGCATGGCAACCAAGAATTAATGATTTGACCTCTACCCTACATTATTATCATCTCCAGTCACTCACTCTCCACCCTAACCTCCTATCCCTTCTCTGACTGGTCTCAGTGCCTTTGTGCATCCCTTAATCCTCTGGAATGTCCTCTCCCTCCTTATAGTGTGACTAACCTTTGTATTTACTTCAAGGTTCTGCCAAAATATCATGGCCTCAGTTAACTCCTTGGCTTCCTTCCTGCCTCTCCTCTCATCGGGGTTAGGCTCCCTCTGGCTTGCCCTAACCTCCCAGGCATTTATATATAGTAATCCTCAGATATCAAAATATAGTCATAGTTCTGCTACTCTACCCTCTCACTAAACCATGAGCTCCTTGGTGGCAGAGACTGTTTCATTTGTCTACACCCAGAATCCAGCTCCAGCACAACTACTGTGGCCATTCACCAAACCGCCAAAGAAACCAGACCAGCATTTGAAATGAATCCCCTTCGCTCCCTCCACCCTGCCTCTTTCCCTTCACATATTCAGCGCCCATCAGACCCCAGCTACCATGTCATTGTGCCCCCTCTTACATCTACAACATTAAGATTACCTAACACTATACCATTCTGTACAGTAATTGCTAACCACAGGGGGATATTTGAAATAATTTAAAAATTTCAATTATTTAGTCTAACCACAACTCACAAGCGAAAGCCTCTGTGGCCACTGGGAACCTTATTGCACAGGGTAGATACAGAACATTTCCACCATCACAAAGTTTAACACTGACCTCAGGGTCGAAGACACACCCCTCCCATCAGTAAGACAGAAATGCTAGAGAAAATGACATTGAAAGTAAACCATTTAGGGCCTCCCCGGTGGTGCAGCAGTTGAGCGCTGGGCTGTGAAGCTGCCTGTGGCCTCTGCAGTGCCGGTTCGATCCCTGGGCACCGGTGAGGGTCCCACATGGAGTGCAGACCTCTCCTGCTGCGCCCGCTGCTCCCCTCAGCTGTGTATTTCGTCAGTCTGTTCTACTCCCCTCTCTGGCTCTGGTGTGTTCTCTCACCCTCCCGTGCTTCTGATTGTACCCAGTGCTTGTATAAATGAATAAATAGATCTTTAAAAAAAAAAAAAAAAGAAACTAAACCATTTTGTCCCGAGAAACGACACTGGCAACCTGTTAATGGCTTAAGTGTACATGGAAGGTAAAAGCTGAACAGCTGCTTCTTGGTCAGAAATACTTTTATTAATGTTTTTCTATACATAGAAAAGAGATGTTAAGGTTAACTGAAATTAGTTTTACTCCCTGATAAATGTAGGTTTTAGTATATTTTTATAAATCTATGTGCCTTCCTTCTTACAAGTTTTTTTAGAATCTAGAAAGATTATAAGACACAATTAAAGGATTTCAGTTTTCTTATTTAGCCTATCTCTGCAAGGATATCTCTGTTTGTCAATTAATGGCAATCTTAAAAATGGATTTAGGAAGATCTGTTATCTCCATTAATAATAAAACCTTCACACCAACAATAAACATTTTAGAGAATTCATATCTATTACTTCATTTATTCTATCTTCTCTCCAATATGATTTTAAACACTACAAATTTGGAACCAATTAAATGATTTACTCAATAGAATATGTATGAATTGTGTTTGTATTACATATAAAGATTTCTCAGTGAAAGATACAGGAGAATCTATCTGAATTTGATTGCTTTTTTTCTGAGCTGAAACTTGATAAACTTTTTTCTTGGCCTTTTGGCATAATAATGTTTATGAACATTACCATAAATAAGCATGACATATGCACTCTGTCACATTTATTTTAAGCCAAGGAATAAATGTTGGATAATGCCTGAGTGATGAAGAAGTGAAACCAGATTGAAGTTGGAGGCAGGGAGGTGATCAGGGGAGAAGGGGCTTTTTTCTACCTTTATTGTGACACATGATATGTCAGGTTAAGTCAGATACATCCCTTGATTATAATCATATCAAAATGAAATTTATACAAAAGTGAAAACACAATGTTACAATTTACTTTACTTGGGGCACAGGAAGTTTAAAGTTTTAAAGAAATGCATAGAGTTTTTAAAAGACTAAGCAACACGAGTAATGAAGGACAATTATTTCTTTCTCATGAAATACTTATCACTCAGCAGTTTCTAGACCCTAGTCCTGAGTTTTACAAACATGGATGTGTTAAAGAATTATGTTTGTCTATTTCTGGGAGATACATGCTCGTGAACATATATTCCCATAGAAAGGTGATGTATAAAAATTTAGATATGTTATTGTTGTTTCTCTTTTTTTCCCCTCTCCTATAGGAAGTGGTTTCAGATGAAAGGCATCAAGGTGGACAGTTACTGGAAGAACCAAAGTTGCTGCATTTCAAAGGGAATACTTTTAGTCTACAGATCTCTGTCCTTGATATACCCCCATTCCTCTGGAGAATTAAACCATTCACTGCATGCCAGGTACTGGCAAGTGGGTTTCTAATAGAAATAACTTTGTTTTCTGATGAAGGTACTCCTGATGTTCCTACTTCTTCAAAAGTATGGATTTAATCTCAAAACTGTCACAGAAATTTAATGGTTTGGACTACACACAGGGAATGAAATCTGTCATAAGTTCACAAGCTACTAACAGGTGGGGCATAGGGTGCTTGCATGTCAGGTAATGACAATTCTCTCTCCTGTTTTAATTGTTGCTCTATGTAAGTTGAAGATGGTAATTTAACAACTTAGAGGAATGTCTGTTTGGTTTTTTAATTAAAATCAACACATTAGGATACATCATTTAATCATGTTCTGCAATGAGTGAACTGGATGTTAGTGAGAAACCTTTTAAGGGTAATGGTTTTAAGTCTAGAGTACTGGTGGCTGATAAGTGGGGCCAAGAGTTTTTATATGAATATATCAAATGTATAAGATGGGAAGAAGAAATTGTAAATTGAGAGGCAAAAAATGAATACATAACGATATTTATATGTTATTGTTCATCTATAGTTACAGAACGACTTAGGATCTGCTAGGGCCATTTTTAGGGATTTTGAGTAGTCACTTAATGCAAAAAGATCTCCTACCAATTTGTGACCCTCCCATTGAATCCTTTGGAAATAGCCAGTTTTGATAAGTATTTTATCATAAGCCAGCTGGTATGCTATAGTTTTTTAGCATCATCTGTGCTTCAAAATCTAGAACATTTCCTTATCTCTGGAAAAGGTTCTGGTGGATTCCTATTGATATGGAATCATGTGAGGCTTTCAAACATCTTTGTTCTGATCATTAAGCATAACTTTCATAGTCCTGTGGATTATTTTTTTTAACTTTCCCATCCTTGCAGCGTTCATTTTTTTAAAATGCACAAGGTATGCCTGCTTGTCAGAAGGAAACAAGCTAAATCACAGGATGAAGGTGACAAAAGTTGAATGACCAGCCTTTTCAATTTAAAAAATTCAGAATTTTCTTCTATTTCTTTTAACAATGTCTTATAGTTCTCATTTTTAGGTCCTTCACTTCTGTTAAGTTTACTAGGTATTTAATTATTTTTGTTATAATTATGGCTGGGATTGCTTTCTTGATTTCTTTCTCTTCTAACCAAATTAGACAAGACCTCATTCTCCTGTTTTGTTTTGTTTTTTTAAAGATTTATTTATTTATATAACCAAGCACTGGGTACAGTCAGGGGTGCGGGAGGGTGAGAGAATTCACCAGAGCCAGAACGGGGAGCAGAACAGACAGATTGACGAAATACACTGCTGAGGGGAGCAGCGGGTGCAGCAGGAGAGGTCTGCGTGCCATGTGGGACCCTCGCGAGAGTCCGGGGACTGAACTGGTACTGCAGAGGCTGCGGGCAGCTTTGCAGCCCAGCACTCAACCGCTGCACCACTGGGGAGACCCTCATTCTCCTATTTTTCATGCTTCTCCTTACTTTGGGAATTGCTCCCTTTAATACAATTTTAGTGCTTTCAAAGCAACACGGTCATCTCTTGGCATTTTCACCTCATGTTTTCTATGAATAAATTGATTGTTTAGGATGTTCTAGACCTAGGTGTCTGTTTCCCAGTAAAGAGTATTCAAAATTTTTAGCCCAAATTGAACTTCAGGATATTATTAGAACAAGTCTTGATAGTCATACAAATTTGTATTAATCTCTATAGGTTAGAAGGTTCTAACTTCATTAGATCTAATGGAAGTAACTCAGGCCTTGAGTAACTGAATTTTAATGTTTGGAGATGAAATAATGTGGGAGAACCATTTCCCTGCAGCAGCACTTAAACAGTTATTCCAACACCAAGATTCCAAAAGAGTTCCATGGAGAAAGGGCTTGGGGAGGTAAGTGCCTGCTGACCTCCAAGTCAAAGGGCATTTGGCTTGCAAGGAAATCCAGCAAACTTTCCTGTTGGGTGGGTTTGATTGTGTGGAGGCTGTGAACATGTTCAAATATTTGCCTTCTGTAATTGAGCATAATTTGAGTCTTGGAAGACTGAGAAATAATTTAATTTTCTCTGCACCAGGAAGTTGCTACCAAGTTTTTGGATTCCTCTTCATTTTTCTTACCCACTAATGGCTTTCAGCTCTTTTCCTCCTTTCTCTTCACCACCCCCATGACCCATCCCTTGCCCTGTCATGACTGAAATCCCCCGGCTTATATATTGTGCTTGTCTCTGGGGCCATGCTGTGTTTGCTCTAAGCATCAGATGTAAGCATTTTGGAAAGGATTTGTATTCAGCCAGCTTGAACCTCATGTAGAACATTATGTGCACTGACAAACTTGGTGTGGATAACAACAAATGGTTCTTTGTTAGGCCTTGGTTAAAAACTAATAGAGAGCTACTATGGAGACAGAAAATCTCACTAATCTTAATGTAATTTTAGGTATCTCCAACTAGCAAAGCTCTTTGTCATTTTCCAAGGCTGCATGTATAAATCTTATTTTCTATCCCTTTCTCTGAGGTCAAATCAGACTGGGTATGAGCATATTCCAAATGGTGTACAAACCTACTCTTTCAAGAAACTCTCCTCTTTTCTGCTGAAAGAGCTGGAATTTCCCAGAAAGATTTAGATCTGAGAGATACCCAGTGCATGGAATATTTTCCCTATCAGGCTGTATAAGGTTTTTAGAATGGTGAGAGTTCAAGGTTGGATCCACCAGAACCTATATATAGGGAGACTAACTCAAGTTTAAATCATGTTGGTTGAGTTTCTGAAGGATTATAACTTATGGAGTAATAAGCTATAGTCCTCACTCCCTGTGAAGTCAGGAGTGACGTGTGAGAAGAGAACACATGATTTCTTAGATCAGGAAACAGTAACACCCATCACCATTCATTAAAAAAAAAAAAAAAAAGAGGCCCATAGTAATGGTACTCCCCAAATAAACAATTACTTATTCCCCCTTTTCTTTATTCACAGGTTAAAATGTCCACCACCTTAGGGCTATGCTATTGTCCCCTCTGCAGATTTTGCAAATTTCCTCTAGGAGGTAAACGATTCTGCTCTCAATAGGTGACTGAAACTTGAGCTCCACAATCACAGATTTCTTTATTTCTTGCTGATTGTGGGATGGAAAAGCTATAATAAACAGTATACAATAAAATATTAATTTATTTTTTTTAAATCCAACAAAACAAAGTCGGGCTGTCACCTCCCTAGGATAAAAGCAGCTGTCTTTCCAGCATGCTATGTGTGTGGAGAATCCAGTGTCTGTCTCCTGCTAGGATGTGATTTACATTCTCTCCATCTGCTAGGAGCCTAATTATAATGGGAATCAAAATGAAAACATTTCCGGAATTCTTTAAACACCCATAACTTTGCTATACTTTGTCCTCCCATATTACTTTTCACATAATTCTTCTCAGCTCAGTGAGCATCTTGGTGGTGTATTTTTTTTTTCTTGAATAAATAAAAGCAAAGATGATTGCCCTGAAAACACTAATCACAGTGCTTCTAATTCCATTATTTTAAAATGTTTTATTGAGAACTATTGGCAGCTGCTACTTAAGTCAACAAAAAATATTCTTTTGGTACTGTCTTAAAATCAGATTTTTAAAATGTTTTGATTGTGTGCAGTATGATGGAAAGAGAAGAAGAGAATTCTGTGTGTGTCGAGTCTCATGTCTGTCTGCAATGAAAGATTATCTCTGCAGTGGGCATTGCTTCTTTACCTTTCTTCCAGTGTTTTCAGGAGAAAATATAAGAAATTTAGCAAGTGATACTAGAGAAGATTTGTTTTAATGAATGGTCAGTGACATTTTTGTTAAGAAGGTAAGCGCTTGCCCAGGATTCAAATCCACTTCTGGAGTTCAAGACTTCAAACTTGATTTCAACTCTATCTGGCCATGAAGTCCAGAACTTTTAATACACTTTAATGACTCAAATTTCAGTTCTAGAAAACAAAAACTTCTTGAATTATCATTGTTAGGCAAAATTACTTTAGGAAAAAGCTCCTGTTAACCACAAAGCCTTATATTAGGAGTTGCTTTCATTGAATGGGACAGTACTACATGACGGTGGTTTGGGAGTTTACTCAAAGCCTATTAAACTCAGCATGCAATACAGATGGAGCATTAGATAACAGAAGCTCCAGGGTTCCCTTTCTAGTCTAGCCCTGATACCCTCATCAGCTCCAAGTAGTAGAGACTGAAGATAGATTGGTAAGTTACTATAATTAGCTAAAGTGATATGAGAGGAGGTCAATAATTGAGGTAGGAGATAGGAGAAGAATGACAATGACATTGGACCATGGTGGAAGACTGTGTGCTTTGGTGGTGGAAGTGCTACAGTGACTGCAACTGAGGGGCGGGGGGAATCCTATACTGTTAAAATACTAACAGGAATGTAAAACAACAGAACTTCAATAAAAATAATTACTACCTCTGAGTTAGAAAAAAAAAAAAACACGACAATGAACAAGAAATAAGGATAAAAGGTAGACTTGCCTGAAAAAAGTAAAGGCCAAATAAGATTATTTTTAAAGATCCAGGGTCTCGTATCAGTGATCATACAATAAATGCTAGATATGTAACTATTGGATTCTTCCACAGAGAGAATCCAGTTGGTCTGTGTGAGCAGATGAGACCTTGAAAGTTTCAGCAGGCAGATAGAGAAGTGCTGGAGGCTGAGATTTAATGTAAGGATTACCCAGTTTACAAAATGGTAGGAAGCTTCAGAAAGAGAACCTTTCAAAGGATCAGACTAGACAAGGAGAAAAGGCAGAACTTATAAACACATATTACTGCCTTTATATGGTGAAGCATTTGGGGTAGGTAAAAAGTATGAGTATTTCAGGGAAAATACCTTCCTCTAAAGTTTGCTGGGGAGCTATACCAATCAGAAGTGCCCTCTGCTACAGTGTCTCCCACAAAAGGAAGAAAGAAAAGTGCATAAATGAAACTGAATAGGAGCCAGAGGCAAAGAGGCACCATTAAATGGACCTTCTCCCTGGAGATATAAACAAGTTGTGGCCCAGCCTAGTGCTTCCCTCAAGGCTGCCCCTAGGGCCTCCCTAATGGCACAAAGTGTTAAGTCTCAGCACTATGAAGCTTATCTGCAGCCACTGCAGCACAAATTCAATCCCTGGCCAGGGAGCTAATCCACATGGTGCAGCAGACCTCTTGTGTCTCGCTGGCTGCTGCCCTCAGCAGTGTATTTTAGTAGATCTGCCTGTTCTGCAACTACTGCCTCTGGTGAATCCTAAGCCCCCTGCACTTCTGACCTATACCCCAACTCTTGTATGCATAATTTTTTTTTTTTTTTTATAAAAAAGGCTGCCCCTAACAGAGAGCCTCCTTTCAGAATTCTCCTGCTCATGTTAGTTTTTGAAATAACTTCAAATCCACTTGAAATCCAGAAGCCTCTCCAAAGCTCACATGTACAGTCAGGTGACATCTTTGGATCAGCCTGCTGACACTAGAGGAGCCGGGAGGACCTCCACTGTATCTGAACTTTTCAAGTTCAGCATAAACGTCTCTTACTGACAGAATGGACATGTGAACCTCCTGCAGACAAGAAAGTCTATGGAATGTAGCTTTCAGAATTCCAGCCCCTGCCATGTAGGGTAGAACTGAGAATAGTCAGGATGAGGTTGCAGACTAATTGCTTACATCTTGCAAAGGAGTTAAGTCAATGAAATGGCACAGAGTGTCACACATATAGGCCTTCTCAGAATCCTAATCTTTTCTTGATTCAGGATTAAGATCAAACAAAACAGATAAAACCGAAAGTGGTGTGTGTGTATGTGTGTGTGTGTGATGTATGTATGTCATTTTGCAGCAGGTATCATTTTTGTGTGGCTACTTTAGCAACATTGTGTTCTGTCATGTTCTGAGTGTGTAGTGTGGGCGTAAGTTCTGGTCAGTCCCTGAGTTTTCATTTATAGGAAGCTATCATCCTACCCCTGGCTTAGGTAGAAGAATGGCCCGTAGGCGTCTTCTGAAGAATATTTTTCAAGTGGAAAAAAATGAACACTTGATGGTATGCTTTCTAATTGTGTGTGTCACGAACTGAAATCTGAGCTCTTGCAGTGTGGTTTGGAATTCATGTTATCAATTGGAATTGACATTAATTACTTTTGTGCTGCTTTGGCATATGCTGGAACATTATTTCTACAACAATTCTACCAAAGTCACTTAGGCAATTATCTCTGCTGCGATCAGCGTCATCATCATCATAATTATTGCTATTAAGTCTCTCCTGTTCTCCACGCATCTCAGCCCAACTCCGCATACCATACCCTCCCTCCTCTCCCCTGCAGGAAGTCCCCTTCTCCCGCGTGTGGTGCAGCAACCGGCAGCCCCTGCACTGTGCCTTCTCCCTGGAGCGCTACACGCCCACCACCACCCAGCTGTCCTGCAAGATCTGCATCCGGCAGCTCAAAGGCCATGAGCAGATTCTTCAAGTGCAGACGTCAATTCTAGAGGTGAGCCTTTGATCTTCAAAGTCATTTGACCTGGTTTCTCAAGGACCGTTAGAATAATATACCTATCTAGGTGGTGTGGTGCAGGTTCTGAAAGAGCTACAGAATGCACTAAGTCTTTTAATCCTCATGAATGATAAAGGGAAAATGAAATTTTTCCCAGGTGGAGGATTGAACTAGCTTCCCACTGACAAGAACTTAACCCCTCAGAATGGAGACTCTGTGGTGGGACCTTCGGGAAAGGAATTGCTACAGGTTTTTTATACACAAAACCACAGTCTGTCATTGTAGGCTTAGGCTACCAATTGAAATCCATTATCGTCTGACAATACCATTGAGACGCAGACCATAAAAGGCACAAGGTCACCATTAGCCTCTTTTTCTGATGGTTCTGACTAGTTTTCCTAGTTAGTTACCCCATGGGTGTTATTTTATCAAGGTCTTGGTTCCTTATTGTCTTATAATTTCTCATACTCTCTAGGGTTCTGCACACCCCCACTTCCATTTAACCTAGATTCATTAATACAATAAGATCACATAGATACAAATTTCATTTTACCAAGTAAGGAAATGGAAGTGCAAAAAGGGAAAGGACCTGCCCAAGGTTGTATCACTATTGAAAAGCAGAGTTAGAATGAGTATCAAAGGATAATTCACTTGGTCTCTGCAATGACCCATTAATCCTAAACCACTGAATGAATTCATGGCTTTGGATTGAATTTATAGAGTAGACAATGTAATGTGGGGTTATGTAGGATTATGAATGTTTATGTGGGGATACATGAGGGAGTAGCTGAAGGGTAGAAGCATGTGAGACATTTGTTTAGCAAATCTAAAATAATGCCTGGCTAATTTAGAAAATACTTATTGGTCACCTATAGAATATATTAATATATATGTATATAGATATATACACACAGTTGGCATATAAACATATAAATAATATGTTCATTTAGGCTTGACAGAAGGTTTAACACACTTTATATATACATGGAACTCAATTTCCGTTTTTTTTTTTTTTTCTTTGAAAACTCTTGGTCTTACAGCATTATTACTTCCTTCCATTCTCATTTCAATTCATTGTTTATGCAAAATGAGTATTGCTAATTCCCCAAATAGTTTTTCTGGAGAGCGAATGGCTTTCCAAAGCATTGTGCCTTAAAATTGATAGCTGTCTTAACTGACATGTTTATACAGTATTTGCATTCATTATTGCCAATTAGCATTATGCTCTAAAGTAGCTTTGATAGGGAAGGTAGATCCAGTGCATCCTGGGGTAAGATATTTTTAGAGTATCTTTCTTGAACAGTCATGGCATATTTAACAGAGTACATTTCAAAGTAAAATAAAAATTGTAGGAAAGTTTTAAAATAAAAACAAAAGGAAACTCTAAAAAGAGCTGGTATTCAAGGTAAGCATGAAGAGGCAGAACTTAAAGATGCCTCTGATGCAAATTGCCCTAAAAATGTTAACAGATCAACCAAAGAACTGCAGATTTTAAAGGTTTTTTTTTTGTGTGTGTTTTTTTAAGCACTCAGATATTGAGGATCAACTTTGGCTATTACAACATATTTGTGTAAAAGGATTGTGCGAAGATTGGTACTTCCTAGCACTTTGCCACTTGCTTAAATAAATTCTGGAAGTACATAGAAGATAATGAGCTAGTACACACAATCTTAGCCTTTGCCCTCTAATTCTTTTAACAATACTTCACAACTCACTTTGAAATGCTTTGAAAAAGATGACATCATAGCATCTCTTGATAATAGGAGGCAAGTATCGGAACAATATTTAGATATTCATTGATGGGCTCTATTCATCCAGTTTGTAGGCTACTGCATTTTAGATTTTCTATTAATCCTTCTGATCCTGTCAAAAATCTTGTTTTTTTCTTTACTATTTCAAATACTACTGTTGGAAATCAGCCAGTGCATATCCATCTTTGTCACAAACCATCTTTCTTAGACAAATCTGATTCATTTTCTATGTCTGAAGAAAATAGCATTTGAAAACTACTATATTGCAGGTATCACTACATATGCTTTCATATACAACAATGACAAAGCTGTGGATTAAGTACTATATGATTCCAACTTTATGTGCTTAAGCCAGTTAAAAGAGATTGTCTTTCTTGTCTAAAACCATAGAGATAACAGGATGAAGAACAGGGTTCCTAACTGAGATACCTGACCTCCAGATCAAAGTCTGGATTCCCACACTACTCTATTTTAGGATTCCAAACAAGGTCTGATGTATCAATCCTAACAATGGACCTTGACTATAATATAGACCTTCTGTGTGGGGACTGAGGTGCTTGAGATGAACATCACAGTACTAGCAATCTTGCCTTGAGTATGAAAACTGGGAATTTCTTTCCTCAAGACCGTAGAAGTATGGGATGTAAACTATTTGTGTGATGGCCTAGAATATGTGTTCATTTGAAAGATGTTCAAGAATAGAACAGCTTTCCCACATGTAGATTTGCCTGTAGATTCAATCTTGATTGATCCTTGATTGAATCTTGAGTGATGATCACCCAAGGTCTTTCCAACCTTGAGACAGTCTCACTCCTGGAAAAGCGTACCTTTAGTGATCTTGGTAGTGAATATTTTTCCCCTAAAAATGACTTGGTTTTTGCAGGAGAACAAGTGAAGGCACAGAAAGTGTTGAGAAATTGCAATTACCTGGGGAAGTGGCAGGATATAGTCTAGAGATCAGCTATTAAAGGAGATCATACTGCATAGGCCCTGGACTAAAAGAGATTGCATTACATTATCTTAATAAGTTAGTAGTAGGATTTTAATAATTAAAAATAATATGGAAATGAAACTTGTGAAGTGTTTAATAGATGTGTTTAGATTATTTTTATTCCCCTTTCCCTCAAGCAAACAAAGAAAATCCCTATATGTTTAGGCACAAAATTTCCACCTTACTTTAATGAACTATCTCAGTATCACTATTTCATGAATTCAGCAATGGCACTATAAAAAATAATACATATTATATGCAAAATAATATTGATTTTAAATATCTAAATCAGTGCAGTAACTATGCTCTTGAAGGCATTTGATTCTTTTCCATTCAGCTTCACATCCATCATATCTAATCATGCCTCTTATCTGAGTTGTTTTCCAAGTAAATACCATCGTCCATATCATTCACAGTTAAAATTGTTTCAGTGATCAAGATAATATATCTTCTCTTTTCTTTACAGTGGCCATTACTGTGTCAGTCTTTAGAAGCAGGTGGATTCCCCTTAAAATTAACCCAATTCAATGGCCTCATGATGACAATCAATTGTTACTGTATAAAGTGACAATATCACCAGTGTAAAAACTGTGGACTAAAGCAAAATCATTATGCTAAAATTGAAGAGAAGAATCCTGAGTATTTTATCATTCCTTATTAAGGCAACATCATTAAAGAATCTATGGTTTGGTAAAAACTACTTAAATTGGAATCTTACATGGTCCAATTTCCCTTCAAGCAATTCTCTTTTTTTACCAAAAGTGGTAGAAGTTTGAGGATGATTAGTCTGTTACAAAATGGACAGAATACTTGGGATTTCTCATTGATTTACAACTCCCAAGCTATCCAGGTAGCAGCAGCTTATCTCAGATGTGCAGAGCATGAAAATCTACTGTTGCTCTGCATATTTAATTTAAACAATCAGAAAATGTGATGTATCTACAGGATTCTTATTACTTGGCCCAGATGTCTTTTAGAATGCATCATAAATGTTACATAAAGTGTCATCTTATGTATGGAAAATATTTAAAATTGAAAACTTTGTGAGGGAAACAGAGGCACTTGTTAAAGTGTGCTAAATGGAGAAAATTGTTCTAGAGTCAGTCTTCTAGAATATTTTATTCATCCTTAAATTACACTATCCTGTGCAGCTTTTTTCTTAAGATATTATATATCAATGTGGTCTTTCTGCCCACAGTAAAATCAGCTTGGTCAACTTGGTTAATTCAAAGATGCCATGTGGACATCTAGAAGCCAGTTCTCTGTCTATTGCAAATCTCTAGCTTGGATATTTTCAGCTACATTTTCAAGCCACCTTTTGTCAGATTAACATATTTTGGTGTCATTTTACAATGACAGCTACCATGTTATCATGCATAGAAATCCTTTTTTACTCGGTATAGTTTCTACCATCCTTTTAAAGAATACTGTCCTTCCTTAAGTTAGGCAATATTTAAGGAAATTATTCCTTTTGGTATGCATTTTTAAAGGCTAGATGAAATTTTATGAACTATGATATAAACGATGTTATCTGTAACTTATTTTATGTAATAAGAAGCCTGAGTTGGTTTATTTTATAACCATTAATATAAGAGGAATTGTCCACTATCTACCTGAAATCACCTTAACCACTTAATTTCTATTCAATCAATAGCTACCCAGCCATTAAGACCCACTCAAATGGCTCTTCCATGAAGCTCCTTTTACTCAATTCCTGAAGCAAAGTG